>NC_060119.1:43633206-43989040 GCF_021461395.2 Schistocerca americana
GCAAACCGGTTCAATCCCTCCCACCCTAGATTGCTCAGCAGCATCCTTGGTAACTCCATTTTCAGGTAAAGCTGGCGAGGACATAACAGCCTTTTTTGATGATTTAGTAGCAGCTGCAAAGTTAGAATCATGGTCAGATGAACAGCTCTTACAAATGACAAATTTAAGATTGATAGGAGAGGGTAAAGCACACGTATTGTACCATGAAGAATTACGGAATGCTCCAACATTTGAAGAATTGTAGAAAGGATTACTTAAACGTTTTCAAAAACAGAACAGCTGTAGATTTTATAGGGAAAAATTAAACACTATCACTCAGAGGCAAAACGAGTCGTCAGAAAGCTTTGTAGATAGGATTAGAAAAGTTATTGTTAACACCTATCAGTTGACAACTAGCGATGAAGCAAATAAAGTTATTTTACAAGAGGCAGAAGATAGAGTTCTGCATACATTTTTACGTGGGTTACCTCCTGAAACATCCCGTCGTGTCAGGGCAGAGTTTCCTAAAAATTTAGTGGAAGCTGTATCTGTGGCGACGGCTTTCGAAGAAATAGACATTTCCACCAGATACAAGGAGAAGCGAAATGTATTTTCAGCAGGAGTACGATGTTTTAGGTGCGGTCGACAGGGACATATAGCAAAAACCTGCAGACAACCTCAATGTGCTAATTGTCAAAGAATAGGTCACACATTCTAGGAATGCAGGTCTAAGAAAGTTTTTGGAAGTAGAAATCAGTTAAACTCAAACGGGAATGTCGGAGCCGCCGCCAAAAGTTCCCAATAAAATTTCATGCCATTAAGGCGAATGTGAAGGCGGAATGCTGGTTATCTGCGACCATACAGGATAAAGAGGCAAGAATACTGGTGGATACAGGCGCAAACGTATCGATAGTGAGTAATGAATGCATTGGAGGACAGAAATATTATCTTCCAAGGTTTAGATTGAGTGGGGTAGGAGGAGGCACAGTAAAGTCATTAGGATGTACATAATTGATTTTCTATATTCACGGTGTACAATTACAAGAAGGTGTAGAAGACAATAATGAACATGCTGTGCGTATGTGTAACGTTTTTCAAAGATCTTAGAAAAGCTAATTAACATTAAATTTGGAAACATACAGTTTTACATTGACAGAGGTTACATACCTAGGGCATGTCATTAGTGAAAAAGGAATTAAAGCAGATCCTCGATTAATTTCGGCAGTTAAGGACTTCCCAACACCACAATGCATTAAGGAAATACGAAGTTTCATTGGTCTCGCATCGTATTACCGAAAATACACTCCTGGAAATGGAAAAAAGAACACATTGACACCGGTGTGTCAGACCCACCATACTTGCTCCGGACACTGCGAGAGGGCTGTACAAGCAATGATCACACGCACGGCACAGCGGACACACCAGGAACCGCGGTGTTGGCCGTCGAATGGCGCTAGCTGCGCAGCATTTGTGCACCGCCGCCGTCAGTGTCAGCCAGTTTGCCGTGGCATACGGAGCTCCATCGCAGTCTTTAACACTGGTAGCATGCCGCGACAGCGTGGACGTGAACCGTATGTGCAGTGGACGGACTTTGAGCGAGGGCGTATAGTGGGCATGCGGGAGGCCGGGTGGACGTACCGCCGAATTGCTCAACACATGGGGCGTGAGGTCTCCACAGTACATAGATGTTGTCGCCAGCGGTCGGCGGAAGGTGCACGTGCCCGTCGACCTGGGACCGGACCGCAGCGACGCACGGATGCACGCCAAGACCGTAGGATCCTACGCAGTGCCGTAGGGGACCGCACCGTCACTTCCCAGCAAATTAGGGACACTGTTGCTCCTGGGGTATCGGCGAGGACCATTCGCAACCGTCTCCATGAAGCTGGGCTACGGTCCCGCACACCGTTAGGCCGTCTTCCGCTCACGCCCCAACATCGTGCAGCCCGCCTCCAGTGGTGTCGCGACAGGCGTGAATGGAGTGACGAATGGAGACGTGTCGTCTTCAACGATGAGAGTCGCTTCTGCCTTGGTGCCAATGATGGTCGTATGCGTGTTTGGCGCCGTGCAGGTGAGCGCCACAATCAGGAGTGCATACGACCGAGGCACACAGGGCCAACACCCGGCATCATGGTGTGGGGAGCGATCTCCTACACTGGCCGTACACCACTGGTGATCGTCGAGGGGACACTGAATAGTGCACGGCACATCCAAACCGTCATCGAACCCATCGTTCTACCATTCCTAGACCGGCAAGGGAACTTGCTGTTCCAACAGGACAATGCACGTCCGCATGTATCCCGTGCCACCCAACGTGCTCTAGAAGGTGTAAGTCAACTACCCTGGCCAGCAAGATCTCCGGATCTGTCCCCCATTGAGCATGTTTGGGACTGGATGAAGCGTCGTCTCACGCGGTCTGCACGTCGAGCACGAACGCTGGTCCAACTGAGGCGCCAGGTGGAAATGGCATGGCAAGCCGTTCCACAGGACTACATCCAGCATCTCTACGATCGTCTCCATGGGAGAATAGCAGCCTGCATTGCTGCGAAAGGTGGATATACACTGTACTAGTGCCGACATTGTGCATGCTCTGTTGCCTGTGTCTATGTGCCTGTGGTTCTGTCAGTGTGATCATGTGATGTATCTGACCCCAGGAATGTGTCAATAAAGTTTCCCCTTCCTGGGACAATGAATTCACGGCGTTCTTATTTCAATTTCCAGGAGTGTATGTTCGAAATTTTGCTGAAATTGCCTGAACCTTAACCCAATTATTGAAAAAGGGAGCAAAATTTCATTGGTCTGAAGATTGTGAATCGGCATTTCAAACCGTTAAAGATAAGTTAACACATAGTCCAGTATTAGCCTACCCAGATTATAATAAAGAATTTATTTTATCCTGTGACGCAAGTGATCATTCAGTAGGAGTTGTTTTGAGTCAGAATAATACTTTAGAATCAAATGCCCTTCGTAGAAATGCTCATCCTGACAGTTGACTAGCATCAAAAGAGGTTACCCAGTTACAACTGTAAGACATGACGCCGTGATGGATAACATGATGGCATGCGTCATGTTATACGATACAACATCATTCATCATGTTACTTTACGTGACACAATGCATTATATTACATGACATGGATATTAACATTAGCAAATAAAAAAGTGAGAATATGTCTAGATATTTTCATTTAAATGTCATTAAAGTTGCCATATAAGTCGAAAGAGTAGTTCCCTTCTTTAGCATTCCTAACTCTGCCCTGGACACGTCCGTCCTTTTTGTGCTGTGATAGGAGCCTTTTTCAATATGGTGCACAATATATAGGTTAGAGAAAGAGCTCTCTTGACAGTAATTGTATGTGTCCTGATCGACAGGTTGTCAGAGGCCACATTCAGTTCAAAAGCTCTGTTAGTGAGCAATTATTACAGTCAGTAACACTGTCATTCGTCTGTTCCTAATATGCATCGTCTTATGGTAAACTTTGAAACTTGTGAGGATATAAAATCTAGTAAATCCGGGTACAGGAGGGGAATAAATCAATTAAAAAATGAGACCTTTAGGAGACTACTCAAAGACTAGAACTGGATACATATTGACAACTATTTTCTCAAGTGAAAATTGTTTTCCCCTAAAGGTAACTCAAATTAAACAGAAGTCTAAAAATAAGCCACGGATTACGCAAGGAATAAAAGTATCAAGCGTGACAAAAAGAAAACCGTGTCAACTATGTAGGAACAGTTTTGATGCTAACAATGCAATACATTACAACGACTACTGCAAAATATTGAAGAAAGTAATCCAGAAGTCTAAGCAGCTTTATTATGAGAAAATGAAAGTTACGTCAGGTAACAAAATAAAAACTATATGGGATACAGCGAAGACTGCGGCAGGTGAGACCAGAAAGAAATAGGAACAGATAGCTATAAAATTGAATGAGACATTGGCAACAAGTGCCTGCTGGTTTGCAAACCTCTAAAACAAGTATTTTGTTTCTGTGACTGACAGCTTGGGTTTATCAGAATCAGAATACGGTGCAATGGTAATATCTAAGAACAGTCTCCACAAATAACTTCAGTAACATGTAAATGACACTCACTTCTCCCAAAGAAGTAGCAACTATCACAAAATCCCTAAAATCAAATTATTCTAGTGGTTATGATGACATGTCAACAAAATTAATCACAGCATTTATGTGAATTGAGTCCTATCTTAAGTTACCTGTGTAATCAATCTCTTGATATGTGGAACATTTCCAGACGCTAAAATAGTCTGAAGTGAAGCCTCTTGAAAAGGTTGTGTTGTTGTGTTCAAGCGTCTTGTTAAGCATCTGACTGCAAATAATATATTATCCAAGTCACAGTTTGGGTTCCTTAAGGGTTCCATATACAAAAGCCAATTTACGCGTACAGTGAGAACATACTGAATTCATTAGATAGGAAATTAGAGGCTACTGGCATTCTCTGTGATCTGTCAAATGTCTTTGACTGTGTGATCACAGACTCCTCTTCAGTAAATTAGAATATTATAGTGTCACTGCCAGTGCTACAAAACGGTTGGAGTCTTACCTGACTAACAGGAAACAGAGAACACCGTTGCAAAATACCTGTGAAGTAAGCAGTCAGTCTTCATGTGATTGGGAATTAATTAATGTGGAGTTCAAGTTTCCATCTTGGGTCCGTTGCTTTTTCTCCTGTATATTTGTGACCTCTCGTGTGTTATTTTGTCAGGTGCTAAGTTTGTTTTGTTTGCAGATACCTAGAAACGACACTTGTAAGTTGTGTGATTGTTTCCAATACCAATTTATACTTCTAGTTACAGTGAGTCCGGAAGCTAAGAGAAATATGAAATTGCAGCTGCGCAAAAGTGAATGATCAGGAAAAGTGATGAGAGAGAATATAGCTGAAACCCAAAAGCTGCGTAGTTATATATTCTGTATCTGTATTGTAGTGAAAAAAGAATTTAGTGCATGACATCATAACATGAAAATTACCAATGAGATCGTCCCACACTGGGAGCCATGCCAAAATAAATACCATAACTGGGCACCAGCTACATCACAACCTTTTTCGGGCTTTATGTGATTTTGGGTCCTTTCAGATAGACGAACATGCAGGTAGGCAGCGGGAGGGCTTGAGTGCATCGTATTTTGAGGACCAGGTTCTACATGATATTGAGACGAACCCAAGTACAAGCTCCAGGCAAGTGGCCCATCAACATGGTGTAGTCAAAGTACGATTGTTGTTGTCTTGCATGACAACTGCTGCTATCCCTATAACCTGCAACGAGGGCTAGGATTATCTACAGCGGATTTTCCTCTATCGGAAGGATTTTGTCGATGCTTCTTACTTCAGAACATTACAATTATGGAACTTCTCTCATCAGTCCACTATAATGACTAAGCAAACTTTACTAGAACTCGCATCCTCAAACTACATAATCGTCATCTGTGGGCTACAGATAATCCTTGAGGAGTTGTTGAGGCGTCTCGTCAGCGTCGGTTCAGCATCAGTGTGTGGGCAGGGATCTTGACGATCACACAATTGCGCAGACTAGTACTCCGCGACGCCTCGACGGAGCAACGTACCTGGACCTCCTTCGGAATACTCTGCCTGGGATGCTTGGAAATGTGCCTTTGGAAATACGACAGGTTATTTGATTTCAGCCTGTCAGAGCACCACCCTACTTCCGATTTACATTTCACCAACACCTCATCTTCTCCGGACATTGGCTAGGAGACGGAGGCCCTGTAGCATGGCCGGCTAGAGCACCGGAATTAAATCCCCTGGATTTTTACCTCTCAGGGCATCTGAAAAGCGTTGTGTATGCTGAACCAGTTCCTGATGTGCAGACCTTTCAACAGTGTGTTCACAATGCCTGTGACGCTAGTTGGAGAGAAGCCAGAATGTGTGAAAAAATGCGGCAATCCGTGATGCGACCTGTGAATGCGTGCACTGCATCCCATGGAGTCCACTTTGAACATCTGTTGTGACGTCTTAGCGATGCAGATCTGTAACTTGTTCCGGGACGATTTTTTGTCCTTGCACGCACACTATCTGTTTCTAGACACACGTTCGTAGGACATTTTTTCTTCCATTTCCAGTCAACAAACCGTCCCTGCAGTTTGCCAGTTTTATTAACGTTCACCCTGTATAGAGAGTCACCTACATACGACATGCATGCAATGACTAAACAGCTCTATCTTTAAATTTTATGATTAAAATTTTAAGAGTGTCAGGAATAAAATAAAATGAAAAGAAACTTAGTACAGGCGGGAATCGAACCCAATTTCCAGGTTCTGCCTTCCTTTCCTTTTTAAATTTGAAGGACCTGTTAAGATTTGAACTCATAACCTTCTACACATCAACATTGTATGATAACCACTATGTTAAAACATGATTATGCCTTGTACCTCTCGTCCTTGGTGTAGACATGGGAATGGGGCTTTAAAAATCCATCATACTCTACGCTTGCACAATACACTACACGCATTTCATGGAAAGTGCATGTCTGAAAATTGGAGGGGAGAGGCTCCTACATCGGCGCTTCTGACAGAGCATCGCTGAAAGCTAATTCGTGTGGCGCTAGCAAGTCCAAAAACCATAGGTGAAGGGGCTTGGTCTGTGTGGCTATTTGAGACGCATGAATCGCTTACTGCAAAGAGTCAGCTAGTCCATAATTTATACGTTTTCTTTTCTTGACAGTTTTGGTACTGTGTGGATCTATGTATTGTTCACAGCAAAAAGCAAACCTGTTAGCACGATAACTCGGGTCTCGCAATTTTACTCCACACAGGGACTAGTCTGGTACATGTTGGTGGACTGAGGAAAGTTACTATACAGTGTATGACGTTGTTGAACAAATAAAACATTCCATTGATCGAGTGGATGTTGATTCTTTCATCAACTGCAGTTCCTGGTGGCCTACATACTATAAAAGAACATATCTGAGCGATGGTTCTTAATGTTAAGTCTTTCCTAGCACCTGAAAAGGTTTCTCACTTTCCATTATTACTTGAGATGACCGTAAGTTTAGTGTCATGAACAGAATTATTGTGCTAGGTACTTTTATCGTTTATTTACAGCATGAATTCAATATTATGTGACAGAAGCAAAATAACATCATCATAGACACATATGATTAGAATTTCAATCATGAGCTGCTGAAGGACTTGAACATAAAGCTCTTTTGGATCAGGAAGATGACGGTCCCAAGAAAAATGAATCCACGTTTTCTATCGTTCCAAGTGAAGACAGACTACAGAAATGCTGGTTTATTTATTGGTCCTGATGGAACTCAGTGGAGTAAAACACTGCCATCATGCAGCAGAATTCGAGTATACAGTACCATGAAAATTCCACCTGAACCAATAACATGTAGTTCAACTGCCACTCAAAGAATGTATGGAACAATTTCATCTCACAAAGAACTTTAGAGGATGTTGTATATTGTACTAATATAGAAGGAAGGTGCATTGCTAGTAACAAGAACAAACTGGTGGAGTATCGTGTCGGAGGAAACAAATACATTTTTGGGAGCCTGATCAGACAAAACAAACCAGTGACAAACGAGCGACACTGAGAGGAAACACAACAATATTGGAATACACAATATTTCATAAATGTTCGTTTGCTTGAAGAATTATTGCAGGAAAAAGTTACAGCAAAAGGGAACTCTCAGACAAAATGAGGAAATTCCACCAGAAATGGTGGCTTCCACATCCAGAGAAGCTTTGTCATGGTCATACGGTTTTTGAGACAATTTTTTAACCGTAGTTACGTACCAAAAAAGATCTAATGTGCCAAACTGGTTAGTTCTCTGGACCACAGTGTCTTTGGCGCCCTCGACCCATCGGAGGGGGAAGACGATCTGGACGCCACACGGTACGTCTCCAAAACAGCCGCCATTGCTATTCGAACGCAGACCGCCGCTTCCGAAATACGAAAAGCATGAAGAGACCAAATGGTTTCCTATAATCTTATACACTATTAGGCTAACTTGTTCGAGGTATGTATAAACATCCGACCATAGCACGTCAGGTATAAACGACTGAGGTAGTGAGAGACACCGGCGTCAGATTGGGAAGGATGGATTCCGTTGATTTCACTTCAGGCAAAAGCAGGTCTTATTGCTTAAACAGGTTTACGGCTGACCACCTGTTATGTCCTTATTTAACACATTTTATACATTCCAAACCCAAAAAAGCAGTAAAATAAAATAAAAGAGAAAGAAAGAAAGAAAACCGACGCATCACGGAATTAATTATCTGAATAGGACGGAAATCGGAAGAAGTAATGTACATGTACAGAGAAACTAATAATTATAGTTCCAGAAAAATTGAGGGATTTATTCAACAGATAGACATTCACAAATGGAGAAGTCTATAACGTTTTCATCCACCTCTGGCCATTACGCAAGCAACTTGGCATTGATGACAGAGTTGTTGGATGTCCTTCTGAGGAGTAAGTTGCCTAATTCTGAGCAACTGGAGAGTTATTTCGTCAGAATCCCGGACTGGCTTAGCCCACTGTCCATACTTATCCAAACGTTCTCAGTTCTGGGGAGATCCACCTTGGTGGCCAGGCAGGGGTTTGGGAAGCACGACGACTAGTAGCAGAAAGTCTCGCAGTAATAGGATGGACGTTATTTTGCTGAAATGTGAGTCTGGATGCTTCCCAATGACGAGCAACAACTTGGGGCTTGAATATCGACAACGTACCGCTGTGCTGCCGCGCATGACAACTACAGGGATCCTGCTGTGAAATGAAATGGCGTCCCAGAGCAGCACTCCGGGTTGTCGGGCCGTATGGCGGGGGACTGTCAGCCTGATGAGATTCCAGGCCGAACATCCCAGACATCACTGCATACGAATATGTTGGTGTACAGAGAACAATGGCAGTCGGCGCTAGAGGCACCGTAAGCTCAGATCTGTTTATATCAGCACTCTAGCAACTCTTGCTTGATAGGTATGGTCCTTTTACATCCCAAGGTCCCGTTACATTAAATGAAACAGTTTCAACCTTGAAAAAGGATTCTCGTCCTCCAGGTATGTATTATTATTTTTATTATAAATGACCAAACTACTCAAGATTGTTCTGCGGGGTGTACAATAATAATTTTGATTTCTTTAATTGAAGTCTGGAAACACCCCAAGTATAGAAAATGTGATTTTCAATGTTATGTTTCAACTTTACAAGATAGCTAAAAATCTGGGATCAACGCTTTCTCAACCGAATTTTATGTGTCCATTGTTGTAACCAGTCCACAGGAAAAAAAAGACGTGCATTCCTGCAATAAATGCACGAACAGAATTTGTGTTTTGTTGAAGTAGGCGGTGATATATTTTACTCATATTGGATGATGACTGAAAAGGGCTAAGACCTCAACGACTCTTTAGCAGGTACATATAAGAGTACCAGTGATGATGAATCAATTTTGGGAAATGTGGATTAGAGTGATGGTCATGAAGATATGACAGAGAAAGACATACAGCTGGAAGTCTAGGTGTATGTGAATTAATATGGAGAAGATGATAATAGTATAATATCCAGGTAACTATTGCGCCTACAATTGCATGTAGAAGTGGACAGGTAATATTTTACAGTACCACCTGATATGCCTAAACAGGCTGCCAGGAATATAATATCTGAAAATTCATATATCCCATGTCACCTCACACCACAATTCAGAGAAGTGAAAATCGTAGCAGACCGTTTATTACCAATCACATGCAGAGTGTAATAGTAATACACACCAATAATAATGCAAAAGACAGAGAAATTCGACAGCCATATCCTGAGGGGGGCGTTGAACTTGACTTTACATATCAACAGCAGTCCTTTGATCTACTAATAACAGCTAGTTTACACAAGGCACGTGGAGAACCTTCGAGTGACTTTGGTGAGATTATTGTGGCTTGCATATTTTTCGAGCCACAATGAGCTTCATAAGATGTGATCTCGGAGTCTTTCCATGTAGCATGCTTCTACAAAATCTACTCGGTTTACAAGCCGCGTCATTTCGAATAAGACACTCGATTTTCCTGGGACATCGTCATCAGGAGTTGAAATCTATGACTGCCTGTGTAGGATCGCTATTCTACTTATATAGATGTTACGGCAGCGTGTGGAGCCTTCCAGAGAGGACTGGAGTGGTGCATATGCAGGAGGCAAGCTGGACAGCAACTAGGGGTTACGGAACCGAGTGATGTCACATGGAGCGAGCGGCCGGCGCTACGTTTGAAACTGCCGCCCCCTGTCGACACACCCGTCGATCCTACGTCTTTCCTACTATCACCCTCTCATGCCCATTCCATTTTATATCGCTCTGAAATGTTAGGCCTTGATATTCAGTCGACGTTACTGTGCCAAGTAGTACACTAGCATCACTGTATTCGAATAATATGGATTTGTTTTTCCAACTCATATGTATTAACTGACATTTTTCTTCATTGACACCTACTAACCATTCACCATAACAACTAGAAATTTTATCTAACTTATACTGTATACACGCACAGTCACCAAACGATGCCACCTATCTTTACATCACAGCATCTCCAGCAACCAGTCGCAGACTGTGCTTACTCTCTCCACCAGATCACTTAAGTATATCGAAAACAACAGCTGTGCTATCACACTTCCAGGGGACATCTGACGGAGCCCTTCACTCTGATGAATGCTCCCCGTCGAAGACAACGTACTGGGTTCTGATACTTTAGGTAACGTAATCTGTATGCGTGTACCGCCCTTAAGAATCTGCCGTGGGGCATTGTGTCAGATGCTTTTCAGATAACTAGGAATATGGAATGCGCGTGTTTCTCGTCATGCATGGTTCGAGGGGTGTCATATGAGAAAAGGCAAGCTGAGTCTCGCACGAGAGATGATTTCCAAAACAATATGATTCGTGGACAGAAGACTTTCGTTCTCAACGGAATTTACTGTATTAGAATTGAGAATAAGGCCAAGAACTCTGCAAAAAACCGATATTAAGGCAATTGGTCTGTAATTTTGCTGGTCGGTTCTTTTGCCGTTCTGCAACGATTTTTTCCGTTCCTTGACCCGGTACTGGGTAGAGATTCGCTATAAATACAAGCTAACTGAGGGCAATACCAAAGACTACTGTTCGTAATACCTAATCGGTATTCAGTCTGGACATGGCAAACTAATTATTTTCAGTTTTGTCCTGCTTGTCTACGAAAGGGATGCATATTACTATGTCCTCCATACGTGAGTCTGTGCAGTGGTCGAACTACGGGATGTTTGCACGATTCTCGCGCGTGAATGGTTTCTTAAACGCGAAATATAAGATTTGGCTACGCTTCTGCTATCTTTTGCAGTCGCACTAGACTGGTGAACGAGAGACTGGATAGAAGTATAAGACACACATAGCGATTTTGGGTTTGTCCGTATTTTTCTCGGGTAATTGTCAAGATCTTTCGCTAAGGTGTGGTGATGATAGTTGTATGCTTCGGTACGGACATTTTTAAGCCACTCGAACTTCTATTAACTTTCGCCTCTCTGTTCTGTACGAGAGTAAATTTATATATTTCCAGTAGCACGTTAGTTCAATAATTTCTTTATTCATTTTTAACTCATTTTAATCCATATACATATACCCTTTAACGACGCGAGGTCTTTCTATAGCTCATAATTTAAGGACCAACGTCACGGCATCCATGCATAATTGTATTTAGGTTATTATATGTGTTACCTTTCTAAACAACAGTGAATACAAAATGCGCGCATAACATCTCCGATAAAACACTGCGGAATTCTCTGTGTAATTCACGGCGTTTTTGTTCAGTGACGATCCATGGGAACGTTCGCAACAATGCACGGTCGGTGGAGAAGGGCCTGAGTCGTTGCCTAGCATCACTGCGATTTCTGCCGAGGCTATCGTAGTGTCATTACGAATTCGTGCGCTTAGTTAAACCTCAAAGAAACTGTTGATATTCTGTTGCGAAGTGTTAGAGTTTTTGTTGCAGCACAACAGCCGCTGTTAAAATCTCATTCCGAGCTTGTGAGCTTCGCAAGAAGTCTTAGCTCCAGCTTTGGGGGCACGAGACGCATCAGTGATAACAGGTATGATCCAGTGGCTTGGTGTCACTCCTTATTCGTCTTTTAGCAGGAGATTTGAATTACAATCAGCATAACGTAGATTATTCTGTCTCACTATCTGTATAGGAAGTTAGTGCGGGCGTATAAAACGTTGCTGTCGGATGATGAAACGTGTTTCGGACTGGATTCCCTATGATAGATAAAACTCTGATGACGTGTTTATATTGTAGCACTTCTTGGTAACTTCCACACAGCTGAAATCTTTGTTGCTTTAATTTTTGTAACAATCTCACGGAATATGTGACGCTATATATGCAATGCTTTCGAGTATTCACAAAGTGAGTTAGACGTTTAACAGTTTAAAGTGGGGATTATAATTTTATCGAACAGCGCTGAAATGAGCTAGACGCCTGTGTGTCACACTTGGTAATGAACACTAAATCACATTTCTGGCAATATTTTGAACTTTTAATGAAGAGGGAGTTTTCATTACGCGAATTGTACACTGAGGTGACGAAAGCCTCCTAACATCGTGTCTGACATGCTTTTGCAAGGGTTCGTGCAACAACCCGATGTGTAATGGGCTCAGCAAGTCGTCGGATGTCCCCTGCTGTCTCTACCCTCTACCGCCGTCGATATTTGCGAAAGTGTTGCTGAAGTAGGATTTTGTGCGTGAACTGACCTCTCGATTATGCCCCATAAATGTTCGATGGAGTACATGTCGGGTGATCTAGGTGGCCACATCGTGCACTCGAATTATCCAGAATTTTCTGCAAACCAATCTTTAACAATTGTAGCCCGGTGGCAAGGCGCAGTGTCATCGATAGGAATAAAATCCATGAATGGCTACAGATGGTACCCAGGTACATGAGTACGACTAATTCCAGTCAATGCTCGGTTGAGATTGACCAGAAGGCCCAGTCTATTCTATGTAACCACAGCCCTCACCATTACAGAGACAGAATGAGCTTGCACGGTATCTTGTGGAAACTTGGGTCCATGCCTTCGTGGGTTCTGCGACACACTCGAAGCCTACAGTAAGCTCTTACCCAGTGAAACTGCGACCCATGTGAGCATGTTATGAATTTTCCAATAGTGTAGAGTTCTATAAATATGGCCGCGAACCCAGGAGAGGCGCTGCAAGCGATGTTGTGCTGTTAGCAAAGGCACTCTCGTCAGTCGTGTGCTGCCATAGTCGTGTGCCCATTAACGTCAAATTTCGGAGCAATCTCGTGATGGATACGTTCGTCGTAAGTCCCACAATGGTATCTGCAGTTACTTCACATAGTGTTGGTGGTCTTTTAGCACTGACAACCTAATGCAAATGCAGCTGCCCTCGGTCCGTGACAGGAAGTAATACCCAAAATTTGGTATTCTCGACCCGCTGTCGACCATTTGGGCCTTGAAGTATTCAATTCCCTATTGATGTCCGAACTGCCATTACGCGTTCAGAGTTTGTTAATTCCTGTCGTGTAGCCATTATCACGCCCGAAAGCACTTCACATGAATCACCTGACAATGAAGGACAGCTCTGTCAAACGACTGCCCATTCTTATATTTTGTACACGATAACACTGTCTGCTGAATATTTTCGTATAGATGTCCACTGTCCTTTGTCAGCACTGTATATTACGTCGTGAAAGATAATATCAGTTACGAATGAGGTACTCAGTCTTAGAGTAATGGTATGACAGAGAGAGAACGAATCGGTATCTCAAAGAAAGCTTTACAGCGGATCCCATTTTTATTTCTACTACAAAATACTATTGTTCCAGAGACGCTTCAAAGGTTGAAATGTAATTTATTCCGGAACGAGCACAAATATGAAATCGAACAATAGTGTAGAGCAAATAAGTTCGAAGTGTACTACAATAGGTGATGTCACACTAAGGCATTACAATTTCGTCACTGTTCAAAGCTGCCTATATAGTGGTATCGCACATTCCTCTTCAGGTGTTTCGCGTTGCTACATTGCTACGAGACATTCTCCCGAGTTGATGACGTAAGGATAATCTTCGTGTCCACTCTTTCATCGTGATACTGCCAATTCAGCCATTTGTGAAGTGGTAGCTGTTTCAGCTGTTTAGAGCCGTGTGGAGTTGAACCGAAGTGTTCTCTTCCTGTCGAATAGGTGGCCACTATTTCTGCAGCACAGTTATCTGGTCTCCACCGAAGTGCTTACAAGGGAACCTCCCCATCGCACCCCCCTCAGATTTAGTTATCAGTTGGCACAGTGGATAGGCCTTGAAAAACTGAACACAGATCAATCGAGAAAACAGGAAGAAGTTGTGTGGAACTATGAAAAAAATTAGTAAAATATACAAACTGAGTAGTCCATGTGCAACATAGGCAACATCAAGGACAATGGGAGTTAAGGAGCGCCGTGGTCCTGTGGTTAGCGAGAGCAGTTACGGAACGAGAGGTCCTAGGTTCAAGTCTTCCCCCGAGTGAAAAGATTGATTTTTCATTTTCAGTTTATGTGACAAACTCTTATGTTTTCATCACTTTTCTGGAGTGATTATCACATCCACAAGAAAACCTAAATCGGGTAAGGTAGAAGTATCTTTTTACCCATTCGCTAAGTGTACAAGTTAGGTGGGTCCACAACATATTCCTGTCATGTGACGCACATGCCGTCACCAGTGTCGTATAGAATATATCAGACGTGTTTTCCTGTGGAGGAATCGGTTGACCTATGACCTTGCGATCAAATGTTTTCGGTTCCCATTGGAGAGGCACGTCCTTTCGTCTACTAATCGCACGGTTTTGCGGGGCGGTCGCAAAACACAGACACTAAACTTATTATAGTGAACAGAGACGTCAATGAACGAACGGACAGATCATAACTTTGCGAAGATAAAGAAAGTAAAATTTTCAGTCGAGGGAAGATTTGAACCAAAGATCTCACATTCCGCAGCTACTCACGCTAACCACAGGACCACGGCGCTCGTGATCTCGCATTCTCCTAGATGTTGCCTATCTTGCGCATGGACTACTCAGTTTCTATATTTTACTAATTTTTTTGATAGTTCCACACAACTTCTTCCTGTTTTCTCGATTGATCTGTGTACAGTTTTTCAAGGCCTAACCACTGTGCCAACTTATAACTAAATCTGAGGGGGGTGCGATGGGGAGGTTCCCTTGTTAGTATGGAATTCAGTGGATCTCAATCCCGTTAGTAGGCATGTTTTCATTGCGAATTGTGATTATTGTGTTGCACGTGAAAATCTTCTGCCTACGTGGTGGTGAGCATTTAGCATTGATTTAAGGTCTTCTTCAATGCTGTGGCAGAAAGTGGCTTGGGGTGAAGGTAGTCGCTGGCGTGCTGACCCAGCCTCACGGATCGCCACATGCACTGCCACGAGTGCTCGAGTCTTTAGAAGCTCCCAAGACGTTTGTGACTGAAACCGTAGCAGCGTAATTTTCCACCAAACACTGATTTCATGTCCCACGAGCGCACTGACACCGGCACTTAACAGGCGACACAGCGCCATGTCTTATCGGCGCTTTAATGTGGGGAAGCACATTAGCACACGTCTCTAGAGACGTTGGACGACTGTGGTGTTATGATAAGGATTGGAGTACATTCTCAAGCGCATACAACCAACGTTGTAGGACCTCTCGCTTTCCAAATAAAGTAATACGGCAGTTCTCAAATAGTACTGAATCTGTGGTAGAGTTATATACATTAAAATGTGTTGACAAGAAATATATGGAAATTGTTCATGATAAGCAAAGTAGAATGATTTGGTGACCGAGGCCATCCTTGTCTAAATCAAGGTATTATTTCAACTTTCATCACTGCACAATCATTTTAATACATGTTTTGTCATACGCATGATCGTTCTAACTAATTTTGTTTAAGGCCTTTGCGTAAAAAGACTTGAAGTAATTTTTTTGGTGTTACCTAATCAAATCCTTTTGCGTTGGCGATATGGACAGTTGAAGAAATTTAGAGTTCATATCACCACATTCTCATGCCTTCTTCCTTCTTAGACTTTATAAGCTTTACTGAGTTCATCTGTTGTTGTTGGATCTACAGTTCCTTTTCCATCTACTGTGATATCTATTAGTGAGGAGTTTCGTAGTTATTTAATCCATAAATTAGGACAGAATACTACTACAATCTGCGTATAAATGCTGTATACGACTCTTAGGAAGACTCCTACGGGGTGATGAGGAACATTATGAACAAGATCTAACAACCATTCAGGCAAAATGAGATCTCACTAGCATGAAATATGTCTCAGATGTCCAGGTAGTAAAACTACAAGGTGGCTAGGCATGTTTGTGACCTTGTCAAGCGACACAATAAGTCATAAAAGTGAGTCTGCTGCTAATTTGTTCTTTGCAATTGAGTTCTGTAACAACAGTCAGATGCAGATTTGTTCTCGGAGACTCAAGTGATTAAGGCTGGAAGTAGGAACAGGGGAATATGTGAAATTTTCTACATCACTTATCCGAAAATAAACTGGAGTCCCTAATCAGGGAACCGACTCGGGAAGATAACATATTAGACATCCTGGTCAGCAACAGGCGAGAACTTCCGACGCAGTAGAAAAGGGAACCTCCGGTAGTAAAGCCGTTATAGCACAGTTGAGTAGGATTCTATATTGCAATAGCGAGAAACGTAGGAATATATCTCCGCTTAACAAGAGCGACAAGAGTTCGGATTAGCTAATCGGCCAAAGAAAAATTTACATATCTAGGACTGACAATGTTGACATCAATGTACAAAATTCAAAAGAATTGTACAATACGCTTTTACAGCTGATATGTGTGGAACAAAGTTGCGAGGGATGGAAAACATACGTCGTTGTTCGACAATGATTATAAAAAGCTGCAACGAAAGCAAAGAGAGCCCCATTGCAAATTTAAACGTACGCGGAGTCTCGGAGACAAACAAAACATGAACGAAGCCAAAAGCAGCTTAAGGAGTGGCACTCATGAAGCGCTCAACGAACTCGAAAATAAGATTCCATCTACCGACTTGACACAAAACCTTCATATGTTTTGGTCTTGCGATCGAAATCGGCGGTATAGATACTCCCGGATCATAGTGATATCGAAGCGGAGGATGACAGAGGGAAAGCCGTATTACCAGAAGTCTTTTCGTCAGAACTGTTTCACCGAGAAAGACTGCACTGTAGTTCCTCCTTTGACACGTCACACGAGTCTCGAAATGACACCTACCACAATAAGCGACTGTGGGATAGAAAAGCATCTGAAATCACTCAACAGAGAATAAGACACTAGACCTAGTGGGATACGAAACAACTTTCTCCTTTCCTATCAGCTTTGTATCGTTGGTCCTGGAGAAGCGGAGCATTTCTAGTGATTGTGCTTGTGTAACTATGCCTTTAGTTTCCATAGAATGTAAACTGCTGTGTGTAATTATGTACTTACGCCCACTGAGTCACAGACAACTATCATTTCTCGGTGAAACTTGGACCGTACGTAGAAAGAATAGCTGCACTACAGTACATAAGGTAACAACAAGGAATACTCAGTGAGACGAATATAAATGCCACTTATAGTCAAAGGCAATAACTACACTCAGGTGACCACGAATGGTGAATGTGCCCTGGACTTTACAAAAGGCTGGACGTGCCTCTTAGCAGGGTGTGTGATCTCCACGGACGGTAACACATGTTCAGCAACGTGTTCCCGTTCTATAACTTTTGCTTTTATATCGATTGAGATGCGGAGTCCTAAACATGAAGTGACGGACGAATGCCATCCGAAAATACCCACATGGGAAGCAGTACAGTGTCACAATGACGTTGACCGGAGACTGTACTGTGTTCAAATCTTTCGAGGTTAATTTGCCGCTACAACATTATGCCTCACCATACCACAAAATCTGGACTTCCAAAACGTTCATGTCCGACAATGTTCCTGGGTGAATTACGTATTCTCACCTCTCGCCAGATGAGGGAACGTCCAGAATCACTGGCTCTGCTCTCAAACGAGAAGAGTAAGCGACATGATTCGTCGTCTGTGCAATCCCTGCACACCTGGCGCCATCGCAGATCTTTGAACACGGTTCATTCGAAGGTGAACGTTACTATGACAACTTACTCCTTCCCCAAATCCGTCCTTTCAAGGAACAGCCGCTCCTGATCCCATTTTTGAGGATGACGATGCCTGACCGCATCGAAGAGGGCATGTGGAGCAGTTCTTGGAACGAGAGGATATCCGGAGAATAGACTGGTTCAGTTAGCAATAATTCCCACTACCGAGACCTCATCGAGCACGTGTGAGATACGTTGGGGAGACGTACTGCAGTACGACCACATGAACCAGAGACCATGCTGCCGCTGTGGTCCGCCCTGGTGGAGGCATGAAACACCCCACCACAAAAACTCCTTACAGACTTTGTGCCCAACATGGGAGCAAGTTGCAGAGCGTGCGTTGTCGTCCGTCCTGATTAAACGTGTCCCTCTTTTTGTAACGTTCAGGGGACCACCATACAGTAGGGTTACTTCGCTGTATTTATAGTCTTTCAATAAAGGTGTAATCTCTTTTCCTCTCATTTAGAATACTTTTAGTTACCGTTTGTGCTGTGCTGTGCTGTACGTGTTCCTTCTATGGACGGTTAAAGTTTCATTGAGAAATGTCGGTTGGCAGTGACTCATGGAGCGAAAGCTACTTTCGTTCTTACGTCTGGCCCTCCTCCTTATAAATGACATAGCGGATGGCGTCGGAAGATCCACGTGCCTCTTCGTTTACGGTGCTCGTAAAAGAAAAGTTGCAAAGGTAGCAAACTGTGTAGAGATGCAGGAAGACTTGCAGAAAATCTGCAATTGGTGGAGGGAGTTTTAAAAGACCTTCTTCACAAACAGATGTAACGTTTTGTGTATAAACAGGCAGAAAAATCCGTTATTGTATCCTCCTGCAGAACAATCACTGGAAGGAGTAACATTTACAAATGCCCAGAAGTGCGAGTACGGAGCGAATTTCGTGGAAAGACTTCATAAAACTGACTGGAGGTTAAACAGATGGCATACTAAAGTTAATTGCAAGAACAGTCATGAAATTGAGCTCATCAACATAGGAAGTAGCTTACAAAACACTCGTTCGATCAGGTGATAGAAGAGCCACCTGTTTCCCCACGGGTTCACACAGTGAGCGCGAAAACCATTCCGGAGATACTCAGGCAACTCCCATCGCAGACGGTTCAAAGAAAGCATTCAGTAAAACGGTTGCTTTACTGATAAAGTTAAAAGAGTGTACGTTCCTAAATTTATCAGCCAACAACATATCACTGTCACTTACGTGACCTCGCGAAAAGAACGTGAAGGCAAAATTAGACGGACTCGAGCACACCCAGAGAGTATTACCACCTATCGTTCTTCCCATGAACCATTTACGACTGGAACAGAACAAGGAAATGACAGTGGTACACAGTATACCCTCTGACACACGCCGTATGGTGGTTTGCGGGGTACAGATGTAGATGATACATTAATAATTTAGTTCCTGCCCGGCAAGCCGCTAAACGGTGTGTGGCGGAGGGTAGTACTTCCCTGTTCCACTCGCGAATGGCACGGCTGAAAATGGCTGTCGTTAAGCCTCTGCATTAATTTTAATTTATCGAATTTTCTAGTCGAGATAATTTCGTGATATGTATAATATGGGGAAACTCATGTTGTCCACCTCTTCTGTGAGAGTGCTCTCTCGAAATTTCAATAGTAAACATCTTCGTATATACAAACTTACAGCATATTGGAGTAACCAGGATCAGCACTTCTGTTACTCGGTAGAAAGAAAAACCAGTCCAAGTTGCAAATATTTTATTTTTCATTCGATGTCTAGTTTCGAGCTGAAACTTCTTTTGAAATCTACATTACAAAGTTTGTAAATGGCATTTCCAAAGATTTTAACAAATGTGGAATGTACGAGGGCAGTTCAATAAGTAATGCAACACATTTTTTTTCTGAAACAGGGGTTGTTTTATTCAGCATTGAAATACACCAGGTTATTCCCCAATCTTTTAGCTACACAACACTATTTTTCAACGTAATCTCCATTCAATGCTACAGCCTTACGCCACCTTGAAATGAGGGCCTGTATGCCTGCACGGTACCATTCCACTAGTCGATGTCGGAGCCAACGTCGTACTGCATCAATAACTTCTTCATCATCCGCGTAGTGCCTCCCACGGATTGCGTCCTTCATTGGGCCAAACATATGGAAATCTGACGGTGCGAGATCGGGGCTGTAGGGTGCATGAGGAAGAACAGTCCACTGAAGTTTTGTGAGCTCCTCTCGGGTGCGAAGACTTGTGTGAGGTCTTGCGTTGTCATGAAGAAGGAGAAGTTCGTTCAGATTTTTGTGCCTACGAACACGCTGAAGTCGTTTCTTCAATTTCTGAAGAGTAGCACAATACACTTCAGAGTTGATCGTTTGACCATGGGGAAGGACATCGAACAGAATAACCCCTTCAGCGTCCCAGAAGACTGTAACCATGACTTTACCGGCTGAGGGTATGGCTTTAAACTTTTTCTTGGTAGGGGAGTGGGTGTGGCGCCACTCCATTGATTGCCGTTTTGTTTCAGGTTGGAAGTGATGAACCCATGTTTCATCGCCTGTAACAATCTTTGACAAGAAATTGTCACCCTCAGTCACATGACGAGCAAGCAATTCCGCACAGATGGTTCTCCTTTGCTCTTTATGGTGTTCGGTTAGACAACGAGGGACCCAGTGGGAACAAACCTTTGAATATCCCAACTGGTGAACAATTGTGACAGCATTACCAACAGAGATGTCAAGTTGAACACTGAGTTGTTTCATGGTGATCCGTCGATCATCTCGAATGAGTGTGTTCGCACGCTCCGCCATTGCAGGAGTCACAGCTGTGCACGGCCGGCCCGCACGCGGGAGATCAGACAGTCTTGCTTGACCTTGCGGCGATGATGACACACGCTTTGCCCAACGACTCACCGTGCTTTTGTCCACTGCCAGATCACCGTAGACATTCTGCAAGCGCCTATGAATATCTGAGATGCCCTGGTTTTCCGCCAAAAGAAACTCGATCTCTGCCCGTTGTTTGCAACGCATATCCGTTACAGACGCCATTTTGACAGCTCCGTACAGCGCTGCCAATGAAACTATACGAGACGAAGCGGGAATATTTGAAAATATTCCACAAGAAATTTCCGGTTTTTTCAACCAAAATTGGCAGAGAAAAAAAATGTGTTGCATTACTTATTGAACTGCCCTCGTATAAGGACATTCACTGGTATACTTGGGAAGGCAGGAGAACCAGATCTGTCGTTGACTATATAATAACAGATCAGGAATTCAGGAAGGCTGTGAGGGACACACGTGTATTCAGGGGAGTCTTTGATGACAATGATCACTATTTAATCTGCAATGAAATTGGTATTGTGAGGCCCAAAGTGCAGGAGGTCAGGTCCATATGTAGGAGGACAAGAGTGGAGAAACTTCAGGATAAGGAAATCAGGCACAAGTAGAAAACAGTGATCTCAGAAAGGTACCAGTTAGTTGAATGTCGTCAATTACAGTCGTTGGAAAAGGAATGTACAAGGTACAGGGCCACAGTACCAGAAATGGCTAAAGAATGTCTTGGAATAGTTGTGTGTTAAGGTAGGATGAAGCAAACAGCTTGGTGGAATGATACAGTCAAAGCAGCCTGTAAAAGGACAAAGAAGGCGTACCAAAACTGGTTACATACTAGAACTCAGGTAGACAGAGAAAGTTATGTTGAAGTAAGAAACAAAGCCAAACAGATAACTGCAGTATCCAAGAAGAAATCTTGGGAAGACTTAGGAAACAGGTTGAAGACTTTGGGTCAAGCTACTGGAAAACCATTCTGGAGCGTAATTAGCAGTCTTCGAAAGGGAGGTAAGAAGGAAATGACAAGTATTTTGGACAGGTCAGGAAAACTGCTGGTGAAACCTGTTGATGCCTTGGGCAGATGGAGGGAATATTTTGAAGAGTTGCTCAATGTAGGTGAAAATAGGATCAGTAATGTTTCAGATTTCGAGGTAGAATGGGATAGGAATGATGATGGAAATAGGATCACATTAGAGGAAGTGGAGAAAATGGTCAATAGACTGCAGTGCAATAAAGCGGCTGGGGTGGATGAAATTAAGTCGGAACTCATCAAATACAGTGGAATGTCAGGTCTTAAATGGTTACACAGGATTATTGAAATGGCGTGGGAGTCGGGACAGGTTCCATCAGACTGGACGAAAGCAGTAATCACACCAATCTTTAAACATGGAAACATAAGAGATTGTAACAACTACAGAGGTATCTCTTTAATCAGCGTTGTGGGAAAAATATTCTCAGGTATTGTTGAAAGGAAAGTGCGAGTATTATTTGAGGACAAACTGGATGAAAATCAGTGTGCGTTTAGGCCTCTTAAAGGTTGTCAGGACAAGATCTTTAGCTTACGGCAAATAATGGAGAAGTGTTACGAGTGGAACAGGGAATTGTATCTATGCTTTATAGATCTAGAAAAGGCATATGACCGGGTTCCTAGGAGGAAGTTATTGTCTGTTCTACGAGATTATGGAATAAGAGGCAAACTTTTGCAAGCAATTAAAGGTCTTTACATAGATAGGCAGCAGTTAGAGTTGACGGTAAATTGAGTTAATGGTTCAGAGTAGTTTCAGGGGTAAGACAAGGCTGCAACCTAAGGATCATATGTTGAAAACAATAGACTGGCTGGGTGAGATTAAGATATGTGAACATAAAATAAGCAGTCTCGCATATGCGGATGACTTAGTTGTGATGGCAGATTTGATTGAAAGTTTGCAAAGTAATATTTCAGAGCTAGATCAGAAATGTAAGGACTATGGTATGAAGATTAGCATCTCCAAAACGAAAGTAATGTCAGTGGGAAAGAGATATAAACGGATTGAGTGCCAAATAGGAGGAACAAAGTTAGAACAGGTGGACGGTATCAAGTACTTAGGATGCATATTCTCACAGGATGGCAAAATAGTGAAAGAACTGGAAGCGAGGTGTAGCAAAGCTAATGCAGTGAGCGCTCAGCTACGATCTACTCTCTTCTGCAAGAAGGAAGTCACTACCAAGACTAAGTTATCTGTGCACCGTTCGATCTTTCGGCCAACTGTGTTTTATGGGAGCGAAAGCTGGGTGGATTCAGGTTACCTTATCAATAAGATTGAGGTTACGGATATGAAAGTAGCTAGGATGATTGCAGGTACTAGTAGATGGGAACAATGGCAGGAGGGTGTCCACAATGAGGAAATCAAAGAAAAACTGGGAATGAACTCTATAGATGTAGCAGTCAGCGCAAACAGGCTTAGATGGTGGGGTCATGTTACACGCATGGGAGAAGCAAGGTTACCCAAGAGACTCATAGTAGAGGGTAGGAGGAGTCGGGGCAGACCAAGGAGAAGGTACCTGGATTCGGTTAAGAATGATTTTGAAGTAATAGGCTTAACATCAGAAGACGCACCAATGTTAGCACTGAATAGGGGATCATAGAGGAATTTTATAATGGGGACTATGCTCCAGACTGAACGCTGAAAGACATAATCAGTCTTAAATGATGATGATGATGACGATGATTTATATTTCTCTCTTTACTGCTAGTTTCCAGGTCGTAGACCCATTCTCAAACCATTCTTCTATATCAGACAAGCAGTCAAGGTGGAACCTGACATGGTCACTGGGCACCAGTGGCATATAAAGGAGCCTGAATAAACAAGCTTTCTGCCCGTGGCTTCGCAGCATACAAACATACATATTTCATATATATATTTATGCACATATATCATCCTCATTGAATTTCCCCTGAAATTTCATTCGAATGCAGTGGAAAACTGTAGTGTAGGCTCAATACGGTTTAATCAAAAATCGTGGACAATAGTTCAACTTTTTGGATGTGAAAATGGAATAAACACCACTTTTCAAACTGGAAATAGGATGCTGTAAGTATTTCATTTCTTTTCTTGACGTTCACTGACATTACTTCCATTTTTAAATTTTGATTATCTCAAGTGTGTGGATTGAAATGAAACTTCGAGGAGTTTTGAGAGCAACCTTCATTTCAATTCACCAACAGTGCACCAAAACGGATGAGCTCGTTGTGTTCGTGAATCATTCTTTGAAGGTTCAGTACTATACCACACTTTACTCACGCTACAGAATCATATCTTCGATCTACCTCCAGTTTTTCATCTCCTATAAAGTATATCTTAACAGTTTCATTTCTCCATTTCTTAGGGGAAGAAGAGATTCAGGCCTGTGGTAAATTTGGCATGGTACTTTGAAAGTGGTCGCTAATCCATTTTCTTCTACTTCAAATAACGTTCCTAATGAAGGCATGTGAAAGGATGAATTACGTGGCCTCATATTGTTCAATAATAACAAAATACATATACAAAAAGGACTAATTTCTGGGTCGAAAGCGCATTCTCAATTCCTGAAGCTCTACTTATGTTTCGAAAGGAATGTTTGAGAATAGCGCTACAGCATCGGAACTAGCAACGAAAGAGTTAAATATTAGCGGTTAACACAAGAACATAGTTAATTTGTGGAATATCTAGTCCAAGACAGATAAGGGTGTAGCGTGTAACGGCCACTGGCCACTGCGGGGCACCGAGCGAGGTGGCGCAGGGTTAGCACACTGGACTCGCATTCGGGAGGACGACGGTTCAATCCCGCATCCGGCCATCCTGATTTAGGTTTTCCGTGATTTCCTAAATCGCTCCAGGTAAATGCCGGAATGGTTCCTTTCAAAGGGCACGGCTGACTCCCCTTCCTTAATCCGGTTAGACCGATGACCTCGCTGGCTGGTCTCCTCCCCCAAACAACCCCCATTGCGGGGCCGAATGCCGCCTCGTGGTGCTGCGAGCGCGCCAAGGAAAATCAACAGGCGACGAAAAGACGCTGGGCTATCTTTCCAGCGACGACAAGAGGGCCCAAATGGGGAAAACAAACTTTGACCTAGGACCGATTATTATGATACCGCATCTGGGAACGTGGATCCCGGAAACGGCGAACCTGGTCGGCAGATGGCGTGTTACTGTCATGAGAATCCATGTGTTTGAAGGGTTTATGACACCGCGAGCAGACAAAGGTGTTGGATGCCCACTCCTCATCGCAGGACATGGAAGTCGCAGCCTCGCTCGCTCTGCATAGGAGGGTAGGCGGCAGTAGGGGGCAGATTTAACGACGGCGTGCAGTGCTGCTGGTACAGGCGCAAGTGTTTCGGAGCACACGGCTCGACGCACATTGTTAACACAGCAGTTCGCAGCAGACGACCGCTCGGTGTTACCATGACGACCCAACGAAATCGAGCACGAAATCGTCGAGAATGGACCATGGATCAATGGAAACGTCTCACCTGGTCTCACAAGTCGTGTTTTTTTTTTTTTTTTTTTTTTTTTTTACACTAAGTCAGCGGTCGTGACTATATACGCCATCATCCAAACTTACGGCTAAACTTAACAAGCACCATACAACGGACACAGGCTGCTGTAGGCACAATAGGGTATTTGTTTCCCGGAAATCGTCTTGACTGGTTAATTATGTCATCGTGCGTTCAGAACACGCTTATGTGATGCCTGTGCCGTCACTATTTAGTACTTCTGCTGCTTATTCGCAGTGATGCCTTGTTTTGGAATTTACTTTTCGGAAAATGGGCTGGTAGTACCCCATTGAACAAATACATCTACAGTATGAAACTCCGGAAAAAAATTGTTTTTGAGCGTTCCAAAAATTGAGAAGGTAAGTAAAATTTGGTAGCAACTCGCTCATAAAGATCAAATGCCCAATACGTGAGTTTATTTCTGTAAGCATCATTTTGATGTAAGTAGACACTGTATGAACACGGGCGCTGATGACCGCGCAGTTGGGCGCCCCACAAAGCAGAAATCATCATCATCATCATCATCTCTATGAACACATTATAGTCTGTAGCGTAGTAGATAGCATGCTGAACGTCTAATGCAATATTTGCAAGACCGATTCTCATTCGGAGGAAGTTTGTTTTTCTTTTCCCCTCCTCTTCTCTTCACTTAATACTGGTGTCTTTTTAAGTTTACTTTATTCGTAATACAGTTATGTAGTAGCTTTAAATTCTATATGATATGACATTTCTATAAAATTGCCATTTAGTAACTTCATTCTACACTTGGTCAGTTCGAGATACATCACAAAGTTGGAGTGAAGAAACTGTATTTAATGCGTGTGGTAGCTCTGATTCCGATGACTCTGGAACACCATTTAACATCTTCCGACCGCATTATACTCCCCAAACAAGTCATCGAAGACAATAATTTGTCACTTACAACTGTTTCCATTCAACTTGATGTAAAGCTGTGTGATTTTGACAAAGAGAAAAATTGAACACTGCTTGGAACCCACGACGAAATGTAATAAGAAAGTGAAAGTCGGTCCTGCTTAAGCACTTTTAGATCGCAGTGTTTCAGCATCACTTACATATGCAGTAAAATAACGGATACTTTAAGGTTCTACTGCGTAAACTGCATATTTCGTAGAGCTAATTTTCCGGTGATTTAAATTAATGACACGGAGGAACAGAACATGGCAGTATGTAAGCCGACGGTGCTCTGCAGATCCCCACGAGTGTTAGGACGCTGTCTGAAAATTTGAAAACTGAAAAAAGAGGTACCTGGAAAACAGTAGTAGTTCTGGCAACAACTACAGATATTAACTGCCAGAACTATCCTCTGAATGAAAATGTTTCCAACGTTTCTTATTGAGCAGGCTTTCACAAGCAGCCTTGGAAAACCTTTAGCATGGTCCGAACAAAAAACACAGTTCCAGATTCCCTCACTTTTAACATAATTTTATAACTTATTGCTGTGTCACAGTACTTCCTTCCCAGTCACCATGCAGTGCAGTTTTCATGTTTCTTATTTCCGGAACTTGATTATCTGGGTTGTTTCGAAGAACGAAGAGGACATGAACGCATCAACTTTCCGAAGAATTCCGCAGTCAGTCTTCACAAAATTCCTTTCCACTTTTACTTAGAAGATGGAAACGCATTTTCCATCACTAAATAACTACACCGTTTGCAAAAATGTACGAGAAAAAACCACTAGAAACTTCCATACGATGCATGTTCCAAGGAACATTGCATCATGATTCGGAGTAACAGAGGTGAATAAGCAGCGGAAGTACTAGACAGTGACGTCAGCGGCATCACATAAACGTGTTCTGAACATACGATGACATAATTAACCAGTTAAGACGATTTCCGGGAAACCGTCAAGTATCGTAATTATCTGCCGACACTGAGCAAGTGACTTTCAAATAAAATGCCGCCCCTGTACAGGAGCACACATAATGGACGTACGAGTACAGGTTGTAGATGTGTGGTTGACGACATACCGAAGTTTGGGTCTGACCGTGAGTTGTGCTCAGGTAGCCCGAGGGTAAGTGGAAAATATCGGCTCAAATTTTCATTGAAGTCATCCCATTATGCAGCTGACGGTTGTTCATATTCGCAGCTGCGAAGGCATTTCATGTACATGTGTACCACAGTAACTACGGCTAACACTCTCGTAACACAAATAGAGCTTCGTGTTACTACTGGCGTGTGACGTCACCAGAGCTTCAGCAATAACAGTGCGTTTTCGATCATGTGACCAAATCTTGGAATTCAATGAGTTTTGGCTTTTAATTACAAAATAACAACAATCCGAACCATATTTTTAATATAGGGAAATAGCCTTTAGTGCTACAGGGGATATTCACCTGATCTTCCGTGGTACTCGTAGCAGTAATCGAAGGGACCATGACAGGTGTGAACTACATGATCATTATTGTGGATCACCTTCATCGCTTCGTGCCTGATGTCTCCACAGGGGGCGCCAGCCTCTTCCAGCAGGATAAATGTTACAGGCAAGTAGCCAGAATCATGCTCATCTGGTTTTGAGGAGCATGATAGTGAACTGGTACATGTCTTGACCAACAAATTCACCTAGTCTGAACCTCGTGGAACACTTCTGGGGTGCTATTGGGCGCCAGCTCTGTACCTTCGAGCTCGCAGGGATCATGCCACCTCTGCTTCCACATACCTCCAGAACACTGCGGAGAACTTTTACAATCCATGCCGCACAGGACGCCGGCCGCGGTGGCCTTGCGGTTCTAGGCACTGCAGTCCGCAACCGCGGGACTGCTACGGTCGCAGGTTCGAATCCTGCCTCGGGCATGGATGTGTGTGATGTCCTTAGGTTAGTTAGGTTTAAGTATTTCTAAGTCTAGGGGACTGATGACCTAATATGTTAAGTCCCATAGTGCTCAGAGCCATTTGAACCGCACAGGACTGCTGCTGTGAGGTACGTTCCAAAGGCGGTCCAAACGCTGTTAGACGAGTTCATCAATGTATGTTTTACATTCAGTCCAGTGAAGTGCTTTTATTTTTTGATTCTTTAGGTCGTACTAGGGTCAATTAATGTGGAACACTGTCGTTGAGAACATCTCATACTGAGAAAGCATAGCTATTGATTCCAAAGAGACTGATGGAGAAGAAGAAGAAGAAGAAGAAGAAGAAGAAGAAGGAAAAGAAGAAGAGGTTGAACAAGAAGAACATGAAGAAGAAACAAATCAATGAGCATTTGCAGAAAATAAATGCGTGGTGTAATGACCGGCAGTTATCTCTCAATATTAGTAAGTGTGACCTACTGCGTATAACAAAGCGAAACTCCCCATTAAAGTACGAGTACAAAATAAATGCCCAGTCTTTGGAAGCGGTAACATCCATTAAGTATCCGTGTGTGACTATTGGAAATGATCTTAAATGGAACGATCAGATTACACAAGTACTCTAGAGTGCGGTTTACTGATAGAATCCTGAAGCGATGCAGTCCATCAACAAAGGAAATTGCTTACAATACGTTAGTTCGTCCAGTCTTAGAGTATTGTTCGTCTGTATGGGACCCTTACCAGTTGGGTCTGATTTAAGAAATTCAGAAGGTCCAAAGAAGAGCGGCAAGATTCGTGACCGGTACATTTAGTCATCGCGAGAGCGTGTCAAATCTCATAGAATGTTTGAAGTGGGACACACTTGCAGATAGACGACGTGCTAAACGGAAGAGGCTGCTCACTAAATTCCAAAATCCGATCTTTGCTGAGAATGTAGAGCATATATTATTACCACCAAGTTTCAAATCGCGCAATGATCACCATTCAAAGATAATGGAAATTAGCCCTCGTCTGACACCTACAGACAGTCGTTTTTTTTTCCCTCAAGCGATCCACGAGTGGAACAGAGGGGAGGAAATAGGACTTTGGCGTGAATAGTACCCTCCACCACACACCGCTTTGTGGCTAGCGGAGTATATATGTAGATGTAGAAGAAGTTGCAAAGTTAGAGCAACTACAGGCAAAAAGTAATCTCATTAAATTTTATGTTCTGTGGAAGAAATCACAGCATGAGTTGTTCTATATTCCGCTTTAAAGGAAATGACGCTGCTAATAGGTGCATATTTACCTCTGAGGTACTCAATCTCTTCCTGAGTGAAAGTTGGCAACCGTGAGCGTCTACCCTCTGACGTACCACCGCCGGGTAATCCCCCTCCTGGCTGAAGATAGGGTGTGCGTAGAGCCCAACGTGGTCAATATCAAGACAAACGTTTGTCACTACCAGCGCACTTTCCTCAAACGTATCATTGATGCACATAATAAAACGTAGATAGACTGCATGACTGATGAACTTATAATCTCGCGGTACCTATACTGTTTTTTAAATACATCTAGAAGTTTTGTAAACTTATTACACGTCATCAGATATTATTTCAGTTATAGCAAAAAGTTCTGTATGAAAAATGAAAAGATATATTAATGCCAGGAGCTTTATACTTGTTACTCCTCTTCTCGGCTGTCATCTCCAATGTTCTCAAGAGTCCAGTACAGACTTTATTCGTAGTTTGTGTGTTTTTGACACGTGGGGTTGGATCCTACCACTGTCAACTGGAGGTATTTAAAAAGAATCATAAATTAACTTAAAATTTAATATTAAGAAATATACTGACTAGTCTTTTCAAAATCCTTCTACAAAATTACTCCATTACTGTGCAAAAGGATACCGGCACCTCTCGGAATTTTACTGTTTCTGATATATTTATAAGCTATTGAAGTAGGCCAGTACACGACATATGAAATAGTCTGCAGGATCTGAGGCGCCCACGTGAACGTCATTGTAAAGGTTCACTTATTGTTATTGCACAACAACTTGTAGTCGCTATAAATTTTCCTTAACGTATTATTCATCTGGGATTACACTGCTCCGTTTCCACTCTTCTTGGTTCGGATTGGAAAGGATGTAATTCTTGAAAAGTAACGACACAAGAAATACAGCCCTCACAAAAAGTTTCAGTTTTTCAGAAATATGAGGGTTCAAATTGTTTTCCCAGGAGTGATCACACTGCAAATCCTTTGGTATTATACTCAAGCATAGACATAACTGAATGGCGCTAACGGAATTGTTGGCTAAGAAGGTATCTGATGATAACGTACTGAAGTAAGTTCACTGGAACAAGGCAAAATTAATTTTCTAACTAGAACAATCGCAGAAGGTCTGTTATCGTAGCATTTACCATACTTACATCAAACTGATACTTCCTCTCAACTGCTTCCAAGTCTTCACTGGAGTTTGAGGCTGGTTTTCTTCCCGTTATATTTAACGTAATTCCTACGGTGCCTGAAACAGATGTCCACTTAGTAAATTAATAAAATACAGTACTTGTACTTAGCATGAAAGAAGTTTTACATTATTTAGAACTGCACGAATGTAATGTGCATTATTCCATTATCGTATTGATGAAGCTCATTGTAGTGTAGTGAAGAAAGTTTGCAAGTATCGCACAATTAATTACAAACAATGTGGATTAAGTTGCCACCATAAACTAGTGGCAGTTGTATGCTTATTAAATAGCAGCTACTACAACTATCAATAAGACAGCAACAAAAATTACTGCTAAGTGGAACAACGATTCAACGTGGAACTCTGTCGAGATGATACAACAGAGGCCTGCAGTCGCAGCAACCAGCATTCTTCAAACGTAAAAGTGATAATGATAAATGAAAGTAATAAGTTTGATATTCTGAGTATTTTAGACTGTCAAGTTAATAAAAGTTAATGGCGCTTCAACATATTTACTTATTTTGATAGCAATACTATGACTGCTGCGTGAAAAAATTTTCTTTATTGTTTTCAATAGTCCAAAATTCAGTATACTTGAATTTGAGCGTACTTGCAGTAAAATGGTTTCATACATGGTTCTCCAAAAAACGTTTAAAGTGTTGTGGCGTAACAAGCTAGCTACGCCACACTGAGAAGGGAGCCGAAGGGCACGCGTACACATACGCCGACTGGCGTCAAGTCTGGAACAGGATACGTTATGACTGCTATCAAGAAAATACGTAGCTTTGGAATATACTTAACTTTATCCTTTGTTAGTTTACAACGTTCTTCTTGAGACATTTATACGATAACTCTCAAACTAGGTAAGGCTAATGGCGCCTTGCTAGGTCGTAGCCATGGACTTAGCAGAAGGCTATTCTAACTGTCTCTCGGCAAATGAGAGGAAAGGCTTCGTCCGTATAGTCGCTGGCAATGTCGTCGTACAACTGGGGCGAGTGCTCGTCCGTATCTCGAGACCTGCCTTGTGGTGGCGCTCGGTCTGCGATCACACAGTGGCGACACGCGGGTCCGACATGTACTAAATGGACCGCGGCCGATTTAAGCTACCACCTAGCAAGTGTGGTGTCTGGCGGTGACACCACATAAAGTATCAAAATATTACATTCTCTGGTTAGTTGACGGTAGCTGAATGAAAATAAATAATATTGCAAAATGAGCAGCCTTTCGTAATTTATAAAGAAGTACAGTTAAACGTAAGCAGTAAGCTTATTGCGGAGTGCATTTCACTGATGTTTTCCTCTTTGGCCAAAGTGAAGGAACAGTATTTGACAGACATGTCTCCAACTGGCTGTTGTAGCCAGTTCTCCATCAGCGACAGCACAACCCTGGCCCCCACTTACAGCCACCGCCAACCACGTAACGCTACTGAGTCGCTTCTGGATTGCTGTTTTCCGTTAGAGTTTTACTGTCCTTCTTAATACATGTCGATAAAACGATTATCGGACTAGACTAATTTGGCAGCGCTCGATCTAGCAGGCACGTAAAATTCCGGTTTAAAAATAATTTTTTTGTAATGGCAAACAAACCGGTGCTTTCCGTCGACAAAGGGCAGCGTATGAAAGACGAGACGAGCAGCAATTACTTGGGCTCACTCCAACTACACAAAGCAAAAATGAAATTGAAAATATTTGTCGAAGCACAAGAGATAATTCGCCAGACGACCCTTGAGAGAGACACCCTGTATACCTTCTGCCCACGCCACATACACATCTGACGCATATACACTACTGGCCATTAAAATTGTTACACCAAGAAGAAATGCAGATGACAAACGGGTATCCATTCGACAAATATATTATACTATAACTGACGTGTGATTACATTTTCACGCGCTTTGGGTGCATAGAACCTGAGAAATCAGTACCCAGAACAACCACCTCTGGCCGTAATAGCGACCTTGATACGCCTGGGCATTGAGTCAAACAGAGCTTGGAGCTTGTACAGGTACATCTGCCTATGCAACTTCAACACGATACCACAGTTCATCAAGATTACTGACTGGCGTATTGTGACGAGCCAGTTGCTCAGCCACCATTGACGAGACGTTCTCAACTGGTGAGAGATCTGGAGAATGTGCTGGCCAGGGCAGCAGTCGAACGTTTTCAGCATCCAGAAAGGCCCGTACAGGACCGGCAACATTCGGTCATGCATTATCCTGCTGAAATGTAGGGTTTCGCAGGGATCGAATGAAGGGTAGAGCTTCGGGTAGTAACACATCTGAAATGTAACGTACCCTGTTCAAAGTGTCGTCAATGCGAACAAGAGGTGACCGAGACGTGTAACCAATGGCAACCCATACCATCACAGCACCTGCAACATGCGGTCGTGCATTATCCTTCTGAAATGTAGGGTTTCGCAGGGATCGAATGAAGCGTAGAGCCACGGGTCGTAACACATCTGAAATGTAACGTACACTGTTCGAACTGCCGTCAATGCGAACAAGAGGTGACCGATACCTGTAAGCAATGGCACCCCATACCATCATGCCATCGCCAGTATGGCGATGACGAATACACGCTTCCAATGTGCGTTCACCGCGATGTCGCCAAACACGGATACGACCATCACGACGCTGTAAACAGAACCTGGATTCATCCGAAAAATGATGTTGATTCATGCACCCAGGTTCGTCGTTGAGTACACCATTGCAGGCGCACCTATCTGTGATGCAGCGTCAAGGGTAACCGCAAACCATAGTCACCGAGCTGATAGTCCATGCTGCTGCAAACGTCGTCGCACTATTCGTGCAGATGGTTGTTGTCTTCCAAACGTCCCCATCTGTTGACTCAGGGGTCGAGACGTGGCTGCACGATCCATTACAGCCATGCGGATAAGATGCCTGTCATCTCGACTGATAGTGATACGAGGCCGTTGGGATCCAGCACGGCGTTCCGTATTACCCTCCTGAACCCACCGATTCCCTATTCTGCTAGCAGTCATTGGATCTCGACCAACGCTAGCAGCAATGTCGCGGTACTATAATCCGCAATCGCGATAGGCTACAATCCGACCTTTATCAAAGTTGGAAACGTGATGGTACGCATTTCTCCTCCTTGCACGAGCCATCACAACAACGCCGGTCAACTGCTGTTTGTGTATGAGAAATAGGTTGGAAACTTTCCTCATATCAGCACGTTGTAGGTATCGGCACCGGCGTCAACCTTGTGTGAATGCTCTGAATAGCTGATCATTTGCATATCACAGCATCTTCTTCCTGTCGGTTAAATTTCGCGTCTGTAGCACGTCATCTTCGTGGTGTAGCAATTTGAATGGCGAGTAATGTATTTTAAGTAATGTCTCTTATAGAATGCAGAACTTATTCATTGTCATCTTCAAATGAATGTGCAATTTATGTATCACATTTACATGCAGACGTCACTCTGAGTAGGAACATGCGACAGGTGATGATGGTTGAGCTACAGTATATGCTGCACAACTGCAAGCTTTATTGTTGGGTCCACGCTCCTGTGTGCTATAGCAGCGTAACCATGCATTTTGTGTGGATTGCATGCAGATCGCGCCATTAAAGTTAACAGTTTGCAGTTAATGATTTGCAAATCTTCCAGTCTGTGAGACAGATTAATGGGACGCAGATTTTGAATGATTATACAGTACGAGCTCATAAACAGAAAGAGGTCCAATTTTCTGAAAGAAATGTTAGGATAAGCGTGAATATTAGGATAAGCAATGCAGGGTATCAGAATCGTAACATTTTGTGAGGCATAAAAGTCAAATGACGCCACCTAAAGAATAAATGTCGGAGTAAATATGGGTGATAGAACATTACATTGAAAAACTACACCTTGCTCGCCACCTTAGGGTGAGTGGCGGAGGGTACTTTATGCACTACAGTCAGTTCCCCCTTTCCTGTTCCAGTCGCGATTGGTTCGCGGGAAGAACTATTGCTGGCATGCCTGCGTGCAATTTGGAGTCTTTATAATTTTCCCTTCACGATGACTTCGAGAGACGTACGTAGGAGGAACCAATATCTTGGCTGACTCTTCCAGGAACGTGCACTGTCGGATCGTTAATAGTAAACCATACTGTGATGCAGAAAGCCTCTGCTGCACCATCTCAGTGACTATTCCGCGCTTACTAAATCAACCTGTAACGAAACGCGCCGTTCTTCTTCGGATGTTCTCAGTTTCCTCTATCGACCCTATCTGGTACACATCGCACACGGATGAGAAACATTCGTGTGTTGGTGGAACAAGGGTTTTCTAAGCGTTGTGACTTCCCTGTATACAACAGCATCGTTCGCGAAAAGCCTCACGGAACATCCGACATTGTACACTAATTCATTCATATACATCGTGAAAAGAAATGGTCCCATAACAGTCCGCTGCTGTACGTCCGAAGTTACTCTTACGTCTGATTATTCCTCTTCGTTGAGAATGACCTACAGTGTTCTGTTTGCTGGAAACTCTTCAGTCACATGGCTGGTCTGACATTCCGCACGCTCGTATTTTGTTCATTATGCCGCGCTGCCGAGATGTACCGATATTTCCTGTTGTTTACTGTTATCTCGGGCGCCTGGTTCAACAGAGGGGATGGTTTTTACGCGACCATTGTTTCCGGTACTCATGTTGATTCCTGCGGGGCAGACTTTTGGTCACGAGAAATTACATAAAACGCGAGCATAAAACACGTTTCAAAACTCTGCAACAGACCGACGTCAGAGATATAGGCCTGTGGTTTTGTGCGTCTACTCGACAACCCTTCTTCGAAACTGGAATGAGCTGCTCTTCTTCCGATTACTAGGAACTCTTAGCTCCTCCAGCGACCTACAGACGTTAGAAGAGAGCGACTTATTTTGGGTACCCTTATGTCGTACGGTTGTCTCACTAGCTCCAGTGTCCTTGTCTCTGTTGAGCGGTGTCGGTTACCTTTCTGTAACCTGGTCACTATTCCCGATATCTGTCATTTTCAAGTTCATGCGACTGTTTAAAGGAGGAACCACAACACGATCTTCCCCAGTGAAACAGTTTTGGTAAAGGGTACTTCGCATCTTTTTAACAAAACCGTCTCACTGAGCAATACGGCATGAACCTAGGTACTGGTATATACTGTTTTCTATATCTCGTGTGCTTTTTTTGGTTCAGAAAAGATATTAATATCTGTGTGGCCTTTCTAATATAACCACCATGGCAAAGGGCGCCTTAAAACACTTAAATTCAAAATTGATACGTTATTACTGAAAGATTCTTTTGTGCTCTGACACTAAGCGCACCAGCCACAGGCCTTTATGTGCCTGAAACAAGCCGACGATGAGAAAATAGAAGTAATATACAAGGAATTTGAAAAGAGTGCCTCACATTCTCACGGAGTTAATATTGGCCAAATGGTTGGGCCCAAATATTTGTAGATAATTGGGCCATTTTACTTGTGCGTAGAATGGCCCACGCACAATGGTGTAGGGTGCCTCCTTGTTGACGTTCATTACACATTTCTACTTCTTTGTGTGTGCCTCTGTACTTCTGCTTCTAGCACTAATACTGTTGTCAGACGTAACACACGCAATAAAGCCTCGTACTGTACTACGGAGCACCACTGCTCTGTCTGCGCCTCGTGTGACAGTGCCTGACGCAAACGTGTAGTGATATGTCTATAGCTCGACTAGGTCCCCTCCCCTTTCACCTAATCTTAATCCCTTACAGTTATAACGCTGAGGACGATTAAAGTCACCGTCATGTTCTAGATCCACTGACAACTTGCACACCTTACTGGAAAGTCTGTGGCACGCTTGTAACCGAATCCGAAGGCAACCAGGTGCTCGCACAAATCTGTCATTCTTTGAGAACCAAGGCTGCCGGACTGGTAACGATAAGTAGTGAATCCATGGAACACCTCCTCTAGTGCCAACAGACATATGCCTGTCAGTCGATAAAATGTCCCACAGCTCAAAAATTTTTCTTCTGGTCATATGTTAATAAGATTTTTTTTATTTTTTACCAGAACTATCCGCTGTAAGAATGGCGAACATTTAATAAAATATTCTGTATGAGCAGAGAAATTGTTGAAAATGTGAAGAGGGATGAAAAACTAGTATAGTCCAATGTCGTTGAAAAGCAAACATAGATCGACTAGAATATTGGATATGTATGAGGTAACTGAAGATATCAAGTTGAGTATGTCTTCGTTAGAAAAAGAGAGTTTCTGCACTGCAGAGCACGCCCGGGGGCTGAAGTAGACTCAAAACATAGTGCAGTTTCGATGAGCAGTAGGTTGAATCTCTACAAGATAAAGGAGAGGTGGTATACGACGAAACAGAAAGCTGCAAAATTAGGACAGTATGAAATGGAGTGCAATTTATATGAGGTAACGACCAATGATCTATATAACGACATGAAAGTAGTTACAAGAATTAAAATGTAGTAAAGCAAAATAATTAAGGCACGACAGAACATCGTTTGTACACAAAACTCCAAAGAGTTATGTATCACGCAGAAATACCGAATCTTAACAACATAAGAAAAACATTACAAGAATCTTATGAATGAGGTAAGAAAATAACACTATAGCTGGCCAGGGAACGAAGTTAATGGCAAGTAAAAGTAGAATGTATCAGGATGGATGAAGAAACAGTATAGAAACCTTATTGAATAAGATATAACTGCAGAAAAAATTGACGTGACATACAGAAAAATTTCTTGTAACTCCGGAGAAGTAAAACGTAGGAAACTTTCATGCAGCTTTCCTTTTCGCTTTGTGGCCGAACGGTTCTAGGCGTTTCAGTCTGGAACAACGCGACCGCTACGGTCGCAGGTTTGAATCCTGCTTCGGGCATGGATGTGTGTGATGTCCTTAGGTTAGTTAGATTTAAGTAGTTCTAAGTTCTAGGGGACTGATGACCTCAGATGTTAAGTACCAGAGTGCTCAAAGCCATTTGAACCATTTCTCCTTTTCGTTCTGAGTGAGTCCGGTCATCTCTGGACAGCTACTGCGACCTGGTATACTCTTCTGAACATGTCTACTGTATTAAGCTTTCGTCTCCTCTGTAATTTGTACTTCCCATACTTCTTTCCATTACCAACTTGGTGATTCTCTGACCCCGCAGAATGTGTCTCATCAGCCTGTCCGCTCTTATAGTCAAGTTGTGCCACAAAGTATTCTTCCTCTTTTGGATACACCCATTAGTTATTCGATCTGCCCATCTTATTTCCAACACTCTTCTACAGCACCACATTTCAAAACCTTCCATTTTCCTCTTGTCTGAAAGGCTCATCGTCCACATTTCACTTTCGTACAAGCGTACACTCATTTCAGATAACTCCAAAAGAGACTTCTTCCTCCCAGTCTCATGTATGTGAAGTCAGGGGATGGTGGTCAGATGTGTAGGTCTCAGGCAAGGGGATACTTGTTATTGTGTTCAAACTTGCACATGTCTTGTGTCTCTTTTTACAAGAGATGTGGGCTTCACATGTATCATGTTGCTGTCAGAGGCCTGCAGCTGTGTACAAGTGGACTGCCAAGAACCATTAGGGAACGGACGGTCTATAACGTTAAAGAGCGAGATATGTGGTACGTTTAAGAGATATCTAAGTGGTCGGTTCTCTAGTATGAGCTGGACACTGAAGCAATTATGGTAAGATGACTATTTCCTTGTGGGTCTGGATATAACGCAAGATTTTTCTGGGATTTTTAACAAAATGGAGATGTGTAATTACCTAACATCAAACCATGACCTCTGTGTGCAAGACGACTACCAAGGAAACAGCAGTGAGATTGTGAGAAACAATAAGACATTTTGAATAGACAGTTTAATGTGTGTGAGTTCCAGTTGTAGAATAAAGATAAATATCATATTAATACGTCAAATCATTAGCCAAGAACTGAACAATTATATCAGAAACCATCTATTTATTTTATGAAGTGTCCTTTATATGTGTGCATGAGAAACTTTTACATTTTCCTAAGCTCAACAATATGCTGTTACCAGATTGCAGGCCACGATTTGTATCTATAGAATGGATGGTGTGCTTGCTTCTGTGGAAGACTGTCTGTTTGTATTAAATGCCAAGAAAGAGTATTTCCATTATGCTCCCCTGCATTCTGTGACTATCGTTTCTGTGTGGTGCAAACAGTTGGACAGCTTACAGAATAGTTGCTGTGATTAACAGTGTTCTGCAATTTTCCTGCTGAGGTAAGAAGAATACATAAACGTTGACTGGTGTACAAGTAAATCTTCCAATCAAGACCGAGAAAAATTAACTTTGTTCTGATTGCCTACAGTTTTAATTATTTACCTGTAAACTGTGTGAAAATTGTTAACACAAGCTCCAACAACAACAACATAAGCTTTCCTATTATAGTCAAATATGTATTATTCTCATTGTAGAGCGTTGTTACACACTATACTGTCAAACATATTTGTTGCCAAACTAGGATTGGGTACCATCTTATTCCACAGGTCTCAAGGAAAAGGAGCAATATACTAAAAGGACTTAAACAATTTCCTATTGTAGAAATGACGCCTTTCTGTCTAGCTAATATCTTACTTGTATGCAAAAGAAAGCGGAAATGGAAGTCCAAAATACAAACTCGAGTATTTGCTGAAAATAGTTGCTACACGAGAAGAATGTGATCTGCTAGTGGAAAAAAAAATTATTGAAGAAGTGCAGACAGGGCTACAGATTACTTTAAATGCAATGTGTGATGTGTGGAAAATTCTGGACATAACTGAGATAGATACAGGATATCAGGTTTTATTATAAATACCAATGTCAAATGCCCATATGTTAGAGCACGTATAGAAAGTGATTAGTCCAGCAATATTTACTATATTAGAGGCGGCACAAAAAGTCTAGTTATAAAGCTCCATCCTCATTTGGATCTGCTTAAAAGTATGGTTACAGTATTGCTAATGTGGTGGCCTCGAAATTGCATATTTAGCAAGAAAAAAGTCATTTACACGAGCTTAAAACTAATGGAATAACTACATTTAACGGCCATTCTTAGCTTATAAACCGTGGGAAATGAGCTCCATGAATATAAAACTGATATATAATCTTGAAAATTTCTTGATGTACAAATTTTGTGTCAAATACATTGTAGATAAAAAGAAGGAGAAAGATAGCGCAAACTGTTGGGGCCAAGAGTAGCTACCTATGTTGCAGCTCCGTGGTCGCGAAGGGTGTACTGCGAGCGTGTGGTCAACCGCTGCACACTTCACTAATGGCCAACGAATGCAGCGACAACATTGTTTAAGAGTACTAGTAACGTTTGTCTAATTTTCATCGTTCCTGAACAGTAATATGGCTCTGATGACAGTACGATATTGATCCTGGCGTAGTTAAGTTGCCAGACCGAGAATGGGTAAGTCACTGGAGAAGTTGTCTTTAGGTTGCTACGAAAAGGTTGTCAAGTAAATTTAAAACTTTCTGTCTATTGTCAGTTCATGCCGTTCTAAAGAGTAATATGCATATATTGTTCCTTTACCCTTCGGTAAATGAATTCAATTCATTTGTCAATTTAAGGATACTGCATAATAAAGGATGTTAGATTGATAAGACCCCAAAAGGTCGTAAACACAACGTTTATCGATAACACGTATAGTATTAGAATGGGGTAAGCACCAATTAGCTCCGGTGCGAAATACGAGTGGGTGTCCTATACAGAACCATTTCAAGCGAGAGTGTTTGTGATCTCACGGAGTGTGAAGGATCTGTATATATATTACCTCAAGTGCATGTACATGCTCAAGAGGAAATTTTGTTGATGCAGCGGCGACTACATCCGCATAACCGGGAAATTCATTTTTCAAGCGAGTTAATTTGCTCTTCACCCAACAAGATCAGCAGAATCGAGTATGTAACAAATTCTTCAGCGTCTGAATGGTAGAGATGTTCTTGATTGTTAAATTTTTAGGGATCAAGTGGTGGTGGCACTAACTAACTTTTTTGTAGGCAAAGCTAAATTAGGACATCACTACTTGATTTCAGCACATGTAATCCATCTTAAGTGACAATAACGTGAAACTGCCAGACAGCCCTTAAAGAATAAAATTCTGTCTTAAAGATTCAGGAGCCAGTTGATATTAGTGAACACGATGAACATACTTTAATGAATGATAAAGCTTTAATTTCAAAAGAAAATAACTTTCTTTTTTATTTCTCCAGGATCAGAGATCAAACAAAGTGAGCAAAGGGAAAGATAAGACACTTCACGTACTTACATACGAAAGATTCAAAATTTGTATCTTTTGTTATATAGGTTTTAATACAGAGACTGTAGATAAAAGTTATTAACAAGATAGAAAATAATTTAATGGAAGAAAAAAATATATAAAATAAATAGAAAGTGCAAACAGGAATTCTGAAATCTATCAACGATATCTCTGAAGTTGACCGTTGTCTTGCCGGCCCTAGTAGCCGAGCGGTTCTAGGTGCTACAGTCTGGAACCGCGCGACCGCTACGGTCGCAGGTTCGAATCCTGCCTCGGGCATGGAAGTGTGTGATGTCTTTAGGTTAGTTAGGTTTAAGTAGTTCTGAGTTCTAGGGGACTGATGACCTCAGAAGTTAAGTCCCATAGTGCTCAGAGCCATTTAAACCATTTTTGAACCGTTGTCTTGTTCACAGTATCCCCGTCAAACGATTAAGTATCTCTGTTATCTTAATTCGTGAGTAACAAAAGATAGAATAAATGATCAGATTTCGTGAACTTTAAACTTTCAGGAAGAGTTAATATCACAATATCACCTGTTCAAGTATTTATTGTAAATGGTAGATAAGATTAGTTTACCGTCGCAATATCTGCATTTTTGTGATACTTGTTGAGCAGATTGCATTTAAAGTACTGCACGCAATCTTTACGCGGTATCAGTAAGTTACTTTTACTCTAGGTAAGTAAACAAAGGGCAGAATTACGCCTAAAGGAGATACATCGGTTTAAACTCATTATCTTGTATGTATTCTACCATGGCAGCAGGAATCATTCACCAAGTAGGATAGACACGTTGTTGCTAAGTCTAAATTGCTTAAATACTGTATGAGGGAATTACGTTCTGGTATGTGGGGAGAAGATCAACAAATTGTGCCACGGCTTACCGCGACACTGACAATGTAGATTCACTGAATACCACATTTATGTAACAGCGAGTACTCACGTTGATCGCCTTCAGTATCTGCACGTCCTCCTGGTACTTGTGGTACGAATCGCAGGCCACGTCGCCATTGTCGCCATTCGTGCCGTACTCCGGGTGTTCGTGGAGCATGCGGTCCCAGATGCTCTCACCCTTGCCTGCGTACAAACGAATTATAATTTCACGAACTGTAGTAGACTTGTGAGCGAAAGAACAATTGCTATAATATACGTCATTTCTAAGGTACAGTTAAGTGGAAAGCAGTTTTACAAAGAGAGTTTCTAATGGAGGCTCTTGGTAATGATGCTACTGTTCTCTTTCACTCCGCTGTAGGAACCTGAGTCCATACTGCAATGATCTGCGAGCAGACAACCATTGATATCCCACGCCTCTCACACACGCATGCCCGAGGGAGGACTCGAACCTCCGACAGTAGTGGCTTCGCAGCCCGTGGCAGGACGCCTCAAACCGCGCGGCCACTCCGCGCGGTACCGATCTGTTTCACTTGTGTCTTTATTCGAGGGATCGTTGAGTATTTCATTTTATTCCTGACTGATACGTTAACCACCAAACGACAAAAATGTCACACTACAAGCAGGCGGAGCAAATCCAACAGAATTTTAGTCAAGTTCGTTTGATAACGAAACACAATGGTGACGAAAAAGTAATTGACGGGGAACTGTTTCCAACTGTCAAGACAGGAAATCTTCATTCTTTAATGCAACCTAACAATTATTTTGTCATTTTTTGCTTTCTGTACAGGTTTATACACCGAAATGAGCATTTATTTTCACGTCTAAGAATGTACTTACTAGCCTTCCATAAACCGTACGTATTAGCGTAAACAGGACGAAACACAGTTTACGTAACTTACAACATAGAAGAAGTATGCACTTTACCTTCATCAGTACACACCTGGTGTCCACCAGCTTGAAAAAATACCACTATGTACAGCAGCGAAGCTTCTTCTAAATGCGGCGAGAACAGCTCGGTTGACCAGTTCGGAAGAACGTTGCCGAGCAACGGACGAGAGCTGCGTAACAATGACAGCAGCTGGCGTAGAAGTTTGCAGCGTGGGACACAGACAACTATTTGTAGGGAGGTGAGAATGAACGAGGCACCAATTCAAGAATTATTGATTGCAGTAACATTTCGGGGGCGACTTTAAACTGCACGGGAAGATTTATTTATTGATTAGTTTCGGACGGCCTTTTCATCATTAAATCATCCAGGTACATAAGTCTTGCGTTATAACCAGATATACATGTAAGTTAGTGGCCACAAAAAATATAAACGTGGCCATACACAACATAGCGTCCACACATGAACATCGGTGCGCACTTCCTGCAAACAGAGGACACTGGGCTGGAGGCATTAAGTGGATTTGTTTTACAAGCATTGCCGTGCTAAAAGTACGATTTGGTCGTATGTAGTAGCTACACTGTTGATAACACGTTCAAAGATTTTTAGACTAATTGCAGACGCAATTCCACATTAGACATAATAAGTTCGTCGGTTGACATACTACTATGGATATTTCACTATCACTATTTCCACACACAAAACACATTTAGGAAACGCTCCACCCCACGTTTCTTCATTTTCGGTAGCCACGTCTGTTTCACTTCCACTGGCAGTGTCAGCTGCTTCAGTTTCATCTTCAATTGCGGAATCACTACTGCTTGCATCACTATGACTATCACTGTTGGAATATGTTCGACTTTCCACATTTATGATCGTCACTAGCGCTTGGTCCAGCAAGCTTTAAACTTGAAATGTGCTGCTCTCTAATTTTATTTGCGTGCTCACAGCATCTCTTACAGTCTCCTTCTGCTATGGGAGCAATTTGGTCATCAATTTGTTAATAACGTGTCCATTCAGAAAGGCATATTACGTTCAGAAACACCGTCATTGACTCTTGCCCATATCTGCACTGTAGGATACAATTAGGGGTGGTATGGAGGAATTCGTACGTCAGTATGACATGTTCGGTTAAAATATTGTCTGTTTTATAAGTGATGTACCCTGGTTTGTTCATTTTATCAATAAATACAACTAGGGCCCCAATACGTTCTTTTTTAAAGAAATTTCCTTTTCTGTTAACCAAGACGTCATTTCACTCCTCGTGGACTTTGATATTGTAGCGCGAGACAGATACTTACTGCGATAAGGGGCGTTATATCTAACACGGACAGTATGAGGAAGTAGATTAGGTATCAATTTCTCCCTGAACCACTTTTAATAAGTTGAGGAATGTATGTCGCTGTGATAAGCCCCTGTCGTCTGGCCGTTGTCTTAACCTCATGTACACATTCAATACAAAGCCGTCCTACGCGCCAGCATCAATGATGACAATTCTACTTCCTTTCGAAACACGTCTTAACAGACCATGTAGTGGATTGTCCCTCCCTCTTTACGATTACGTGTGACAGGTGTGAGCGTTTAACTCGTCCATTTAGACAGTCAGTTTGGTATCCCACAACTGCCTGGATCGTCTTCAAAGAGGTCTTCGATGGTCACCGAGACTTTTCACTCGAGACAATTCTTCACCAATCAATGCCATTTCAGGCAGAAGACGTGTCTGGAGATGCCCATGACAGCAGTGGAGTTCCAACCTGAGTGTCGCTCGCCATTTGGTCCGACAAGCAGGAGTGATGGTCTCGAGTGTCATTTCTTTAATAACGGGACCGCTTAGTTTCTAATTCACGGCACCCTTAGAGCATAGCGGTTGGTCGACGACATTCTACACTCCGTTTTCTTCCACTTCATGGAAAGCCATCGTGGCCTCACATTTCAGCAAGATAATGGCCGCTGAACAAGCCGAGAGTTTCTACAGCTTGTCTTCGTGCTTGTCAAATTCTGTCTTGGCCAACAAGGCCTCAGGATCTCTTCCCAACTGAGAACGTCTGGAGCGTTGTGGCCAGGACACTCTAACCATCTGGTGATTCTGGTTACCCACCGAGCCATTTGTACAGAATCTGGCACAATATCCATCAGGATGACATCCAACGACTCTGTCAGTCAACGCCTAGTAGAATAAGTGCTTGCATAAGGACCACAGGTGGACCAACGGGTTACTGATATGCTCAGCTTTTCTGAAAACGAGAACGTTTATTTGTCTGTACAAGTACAGCACGTCTACTACTGTATTTACGTTCCATTTAGATAATTCCTTCACAGTCGTCTTTTTTTGTATTAGAGTGTATAATTAAAGCAAGAAACTTGTTAGTAAATGCTCTTTTCAAGACATTTTACATTGTCCATTACCTTTCAGTTGGTAGCTTTGATCTTCGAAGTCTGATTCTGTGTGTGCGCAATATGCCATTTAATTCTAAAAAAATTCATTCACAGATTTTTTTATACGTAGGAACGGGTAAAAGTCAAGGCGCCAAAACAGCAGGATGGAAGTTTGCAACTATTCATAGTTCAAATGTCTGTTTTGCCACTGCCAAAGCACGTCTTTGTCCAGGTGCGCTATCGTGATGAAGGTAGATATTTTCCAATCGCGCCTCTTCTTCCGCAAAGGATGTGGCAACGAAGGTTACTGCTTTTATTCAGTGTGGGGTGAGCTGGGGTGAAGCGAGCCCTGGTAGGCAGAGGATGGGAATGGTCTCATTCGAAGCAGTTGTTCGGAAAGTTTGTTTACCAGTAGGAACATTGCATTCGCCGAAGGAGCAACGCGCCGTTGTCGTAGAGGCTCGCTTTTCTAACGGCTGACGGATCACGGCAGAGCAGCGTACATCGCGTATGCACTTCAGAATTTTCGACCCAACTTTTGATTTTTTGTTTATTGTTATTTCGTCGTTCCCGCCACATATGTGCTGGAGGTGGTCTTCCTGCGCTACAATATTTCGCTCTTGAGCCAAATGCCTTACAGCAAGGTTTATGGGTGGAGAATCTAAAAATGTTTTTAAAGATTATAAAATGCTGATTATTCGATGATACTTACAAAACACAATGTTGTTTTCTTCCTTTCAAATAAAAACAGAAATAAACAGTTCAACAGACAAGAATAAAAAGACAAAATAGATATTTAAAATAAGTTGAAAAAATGGTGATGTTGATTAAAAAGGAGCAATGTACTACCGTTTAAAAAGATGAAGGACCGGCGCTGGATAAAAAAGTTGTGGGAAGATTAAACTTTGGTTGTTCTGTAGTGGGTTAGAGTGCGCGAGTTAGTATATAAGCCGTTGGATGATACTGAAAATGAAGGTGGTAGGGTGGATAGTGGGAACACGGAAATGAAGGATAGATTTGGTGGGTGGGTAGAGCTCTGACATCAGGAGCTGATGTGGTGGGCAGAAATGGAGAAGCAGGAGGGAAGGGGCAGCCCTGACATAGAGAGGAAGTTATAGTGGGAACCCACGTCCTGTTGCTGGCCGGCAATCAGTTGCATCGTGGATCAAAACTCGCAGAGTAACTGGAAATCTGCAAAGAAGAGGAGTGGGAGTAACGGGGTACTACACGCCTAAATACGCTTTGTAATGGTTGTGAGCCTATTCGGGAGAAAACTGTAGCAGAAGTACGGATCGATTTCGATGTGCCGAAACAGGCCGACAAATATACTGTAAAACATTTTCATACACAGCAACGAAACCCTTGAGTATTGCCATTTCACGCACAGTTCTTGTTTTGGAAATGATATCTCCTAGATGGCCAACATTGTTACAGTGACGGACAATCTGTGATGCAAATCGTTTACGGCACGAACGAGCATATTTATAGGAATGTTTCTGATTTCTGTCTGAATGGTGTCTTTCAGTACCCCAATCGTGTGTAGGCTTCTAGCACGCACCCTTTGTTTAAGGGACCCACAAAATAAATAGTTACAGATCAATAAGTGTGGAGGCCTTTAAGGCAACGAAATATCCTCATTCCTTGAAACGATGTGGTTAACAAACCCCCTGCCCACTGCACGTAAATGTTCATCCTCAAAAAAGAAAGCGTCGATTATGTCCACTGAGGAGGCGGCGCCCCTTGCTGTGACTTTCTGGCTGTGTGAGGGGCGTTGATGAAGTTACTGAGGACTATCGTCGCACCAGTAACGGCAGTTTTGTTTGGTGACACAACCTCTGCGATGAGAATGTGCCTTATCATTCAGCCATAGCAAACTTAAGAACTTCGTTGTCCCTACTTTTAGTAAACAGTTCAACAGACATATGTATTTGCTTTTCGTAACCATTTTCATTTAACTGATGCACAACCTCTATCTTGTATATTTGTAACGTTAAATTGTTCCGTAAAATTCGGTGCACACTACGGTTGAACAATCCCACTAGAACCACAATCTGTCTCACAGAACGCATTGGACTGTTACTTGGTTGGTTGGGGAGTGGACCAAACAGCAAGGTCATCGGTCCTATCGGGTTAGGGAAGGATGGGGAGGGAAGTCGACCGTGACCTTTCAAAGGAAGGTCATAGGTCCCATCGGGTTAGGGAAGGATGGGGAAGGGAGCCGTGTCTGTTCAAAGGAACCATCCCGGCATTTGTCTGAAGCGATTTAGGGACATCACAGAAGATCTAAATCAGGATGGCCGAATGCTAGCCACTGCGCCACCTCGCTCGCTGACAACATTTTGCACTTCCTCTATCCGTTCCTGTGACTGACAACTTCTAGTTCTTCCAGGCGATTTCAGCTTAAGGGCACTTCCCGTTGCTTCATAATTTCTCACCTATAACGTGGTACAGGATCATTCCGTCTGAGGTCGAACTGACGACGGTATTCCTGTGTAGCAGCAGCAAGGCACTCAACGTTCCTGTGAAAGGCCTCCACAGCCAGAGCAACTTCAGGCCCACTCCAGTACTCCATCTCGGCAACAAGCGGACCTATCCGAAACACATGACAGACATTCAGTGTGACCTATAATACTGTTCGACTTTTAGAGACTAATTAAAACTGCCCGTCCTCTGCCACAACCTGTAATTTATGTGGCTAAGAGAGTTTTGAGTAACACTGTAGCTATCGCCTAAATCTACTGGATGGAACTACTGGTATTTTATATCGTAACTCGATTAAAACAGGACCCAAAGAAATTTATATAAAAGTATTTCTTTTATATTATTTCGTTGGAATGCATTGTAATATTTACTGAACCTATGTAAAGATGTGCTTTTGCACCGTAAACCGTTCTTCGTAAAAAAAAGAGAGTATCATTTGAAATATGTTTGGATTTATATAAAGTGCTGAAACAGAATCTCACGCAACACAGTTTCGGTTGTGAGTAATGGTACCACAAATATCAAGAAAGATACTTGCGAAGTTTTGGCGCGTACTGGAGACATGGGTGTGTGGAAACATGATGTGAAGAACGTTTGTTTTACCTGCTCAGTGGTTTGGTTGGTGAATGAAAAGATAGACCTGAAGTGTTCTTAGTGGTCCTGACTTAATGAACTGACTTTAGAGAAGAATAATCCTGCCAAAGAAATGTGATCAGGACAGTTCCAAGAAAATGAACCACAGAAGAAATGGTTCGCCTACAACGTGACGGCGCTAACGATATGCGTGGTGCAATTAATAACCCATCACTCGCGTGGTGACTTATTAAAAGGACTCAGTATTCTTGTATGTTTCTTTATTCACTGTGATATCTCCTTAAAACCAAGCCAGGAAGTTAAATAAAAATAACTAATTGTCTATTAATTCAAACTTCATACTCTTTTATTGCCATATATTAATTTGGGCTGTGTCCATCTTTCCGGACAACTGAAATGTATAACATCTTACGGAATGGCATCAAAGTACGTTAATTATTCCATCATAAAATGTGGGAAATAACGAAGACAAGAAAGCGAGAGCGAGCAACGTGCCCAGCATAAACAGGCAGTGTGCAGCTTTCATATAAATACAATGAACCTAATACTGCGATGTTTAACGTTACAACCTTTTGATCTGAAGTCAGTAGTGCATCATAGATGTGAATGCTGGATATTCGATTACGATGGAGCTGCTGAATAGTGATGTTTATGATCAAACTGATTATATTTTATTTTGAATCAGTGCAGGACCAGGTGTTACCTAACCCCAGCACTGTACATGCCTTGGTAATTACGCCCAATGCGGGTCATTAACTTCATTATTACGCTGATTTTCAAAAATAATACATGTTATTTTGAGCTTAATTACTATTCTGTTTTTGAACATTTCCATTTTACGTTCTGATTGCAGCAAAACGTAGAAGCAAATTATGTCGTCGTCGCTCGGCTGGCACACACACCGCTGTCCTTACACTTTACTATCATTCTGTAAGACGATTTCCTCACCACGCGTCCAATTTTAACCCATATAAACTGGGTGTGGTGCAAAATGCGATTTTATTGCTGCGAAAAAGTGCATATGGAGACTTGTTTGAACAGTAGCCACACACTGCGCTGCTGTTCTTTAGTGACGAGGCACACTTTCATTTATCTGAGTGCGCTAATAAACAAGACACGCCGTGCTAGTGGGCTAACAAACCTGGACAACTTCACGAGAGGACCAGACAGCCCTTACGCATCCATTACGTGTAGCACTTTGGTGTGTAGTGTTGAGAGTACACTAAATGTGAATTCTCGGAGAGTATTCAGCATGACTGAGGACTGTTTCTTGCCCCTTCTTGGACAAATTAATATTGTGGTTGCTTAGTTGCATGTAGCTTGGACGACGGCGCATACAGTGCGAACTGATTTGCGTGTTTTGCAGGGAAGTCCTCCGGGCGCCTCATCTGATCTTCCGTGACAGTTTCCTCATCGAATTATACCCTTGTGACGTTTCTTAGGGGATTTCCAGAATCCATTCCCTACAGCGATCGTCCAAGGACTCTTGCACACTGGAAGGACAATATACTCTCAGCAGTAGCCCGCACATCCATCTCTATGCCAGCCAGATTCAAACGTAAAATCAAAATTCGAATAACTCAGTGTATTGACAATAAAGACATAATTTTCAAACACCTATAATATTAATCCTCGCATTACCAACGTTTCTCAAGGAGGCGGGGGGGACTTTATGCGCACCTTAAAAACTAAGGAAAAACAAAAGTTTTAATTGTTGTTGACATATATTAACATCATACTTTTTAAAGAGGTACTAATGTTTAAGTAGGGTCTAGAGCTTCAAACTATCTTTTAACACACACATACATAAAAGTAAATACAAATTTCGTTAATTTCTCACAGCATACTTTTTAGAGAGATCTTTATGTCTCACAATGGTCCCTATACTAGAAGCTATGGAATCTCGTAGAATATTTCATTAAAAACACAAATATTTATTTCAAAATTTTAAAATACACTGACGGAAAAAACCAAACACCAAAAAATAATTTACGTAGAGTAATGAAATTTCGGGAATAAATCTCGTCTCATGATGTTCGATATCAGCTCAAGTGGAGACAAATCCGGTAGTCAAGCATGCCAAGCAACATGTCGGCACTCTGTACAGCATGTTTGGTTTCAACAGCGGTATGCAGGTGAGCGTTATCTTGTTGAAAGTCACCCCTGGAATGCCATTCATAAATGACAGCACAACAGGTCGAATCACCAGACTGACGTAGAATTTGGCAGTCAGTATGCGTGGGGTAACCAGGACAGTGGTCCTGCTGTCATATGAAATCCAACCCCAGATCATAGGCCCAGCTGTCTTCAAGAACAACGGTGGGCTGGCAGCGCTCAACTTTCAATTCAATGCAAAGATTCAAGAAAATTTCAAGAATATCAGTTATTTGTATATAAAGGGTGTAAATTCTAAGTTGGCAAACCAGAATAACTCGAAAACTACGCTTCACACGAAAGAATGTGTAGAATCCAAAGATGATTATTTTCGAGGGGGACATCTGTTGGTGCTAAAATTAGCCCGCCACCCCAGCCCCCTGGGGTTGGGACGGGAGGCAACTTCAAAATTTGAAATGGGAACCCCCTTTTTATTGCAGAATCAGATTGTACATAAAAAACTACGTACATTTTGTCTGAATTAATTGTTTTGATTCTTGGTGGTTCGCGCTCTAGTTCAAGAAAATTCATGTTCTCGTTTTTGTGTGGAAAATGGTTACGGATAAATAACAAATTGCTCTCTCTCATACCCCACCCTATGTGAGGAGACGGAGGGTTTTTGTGTTAGCGAATCAAAGTTTACGAGCTAAATAAGTATGTTTTATAGCTTAATACACAAGCAAGTGCTGTATCAACTTCGCCACAACAGACAGCCACGTCCACGACACAGCCTCCGTGCTATTCCACCGTCCAAGATACATGCAGTGAACAACAAGAGGAATGGAACGAGCACTACGTTCATTTCGACGTTCAATGTGCTACACTTCAAGTGCAGTGTACTGCGAAACTTTCTCGTTTCACGTCAATGGGTGGTATAGGTGTTTACCAACTCCCTCAGAAGTTATTCTCGACTAGTAGAGTTGCTGGTTTTTGAAGAATTAGTTTCTGCCCTCACTAAGTAATACGAGGATCAGGTGCAGGTGGCTGCAGCTCGTTACAAGTTATTTCGATTGTGGGGAAGGTCAGAACAGACATACCATCAATAGGTCACTGAACTTCAGTCTTTGACACGGCAGTGTAGTTTGCAATGTAGCTGTGGACGGCAAATGTAGTGAAACAATGGTTCGTGATGCAACTATGTACAATGTGCCAGATCCTACTTTGAAACAAGTGTTACAAGTTATTGAACATCAGGACTCATGTGATAGTGCCGTGGAAAACTTTGAGGTAGCTCTCATTTGCAGTGTAACACAGAGTGACAAACAGATACGGTCTTGCCACCAACCACCACACACAAACTAGCCACCGCGCCATGGATAGAGTAAACAAGCGTTAACGCATGTTTCTGCTGTGAAATCATGTCAAGACAAAATTTCCCCTCGTGGAACGTGACCTGCTTTGCTTCTGGAATGCCAGCTCATGTGCAGTCTGTATACTTGCATCAGAAAAAGAACTCTACCCACGTTCGCTCTCGTAAGTGTGAAGCACCTTCACATTCAGAGAACCTAGTTTTTTCTATCCGGCTACCGCTACTAGTAATGATTAAATACAGGATGTGCCTTCACCCGCCAAAATGCTGTGCAACGACAGTGAGATAAACTGTTTGTGACCTTAGTGAGTGTCAGAGGCTGTTCAGTTAGGCACTCACACTTCCGTTTCGTTGCTCAATGGTGCCACTTATGAACAGCTGGGCTCGGCACAGTTCAGAAAATCTTGCACGCGACTTACTGAGGATAACGGTCAGGGCATTCCGCTACTTGGTACGCGTTGTTTACCTGCCACATTCCAGTCTCACACCAAAACAAGGACATTTACAATTCTGCGTTCAGGTACCTGTGAAAATATTTTTGGATTTGATTCATTTCATTTGTTTGGTCTTCCTATTCACGACAATGTACTTCCTGTTTCTGCCTTCTGAAGGACATTCTCTTCAGTCGTCGTTGGTCCCGTTCTTGCAGGATCTTTTTCTGCTCGCAGCTATGTCGGAGATTTGATGTTTTACAGGATTCCTGATATTCACGATATACTCGTGAACTCGTCGTGCGGGAAGGTCCCCCATTTCATCGTTACCTCGGAGACGCTGTGTCCCATCGCTAGTTCGCCGGCTGTAACACCACGTACAAACTCATTTAAATTTTGATAAACCTACCACTGTAGCAGCAGTAACCGATCTAACAAATGCGCGAAATACTTGTTGTCTTATATAGGGATTGCGGACCGCAGCGTCGTATTCTCCATGTTTACATGTCTCTGTATTTGAGTACGCATGCCTATTCCAATGTTTTGGCGCTTCAGTGTATATTACGTGTTATATGAGAATTTTCACATGTAATGTATGTGGTATCTTAGAGCTAAAATAACCTACTAATTATAGTTAACAAATAAATAATAACAAAAAAACTGTCATAACAATCGTCAGTCAAGAGGTTCTGACTTCAGGCATTCAAAGTACTAACTTCTTACTTCTTAGATCCCTGCCCGACTGTGTTTCTCTCTTGAGATGAATGTGAGCCTACATGGTGCTACGTAATGGTTAGGTAATTAATTGCGATAGTATGAAGCACGATAAAATATAACAGTGACACCAAAGGGCTTGAGAAAATACGAAGTGTTGGAGTAGACAAATTGTGGAGCAGAAATAAATGTGGCTATTAGTGTTCTGTATTGATTCGACTGTTCCTGCAGTAGCTATTACAATGACAGCCACCTTAAAAATATTACTTACTTAAAATATAACTTCGTTCCTACGCTACATCAATATCATACCATTCATTTTTCATGTTTTAATGAAGGTGTTTCTCGTTCATTACAGCTGAGAGATAGCCCAAACATTCTGCGTCGCCTCACACAGACGCAGTGTACGTATCTGCCACCTGCCAGATGTTATTTCGGCGGCCACAAATGCCGAGGAAGGCGCAGTAGGAACTCTCAGCCGCAGCTGCCAAGGCAAGTGGACTCCGTGCTCTGGGGAAACAGGTTAGTGCTTTCATAAGTAATAGTATACAATGACGAATAACTGCCACCCCAGTAGTTCGTAATTTAGTACAGAAGAATCACATCTACACCAACGGTCATTAAAGATGCGGGACTTTGACCTTGAAGGCGACATGCAATAAACGGCAAATTAGCTGAAGTGCACTATATGCTTTTACATGAAGATGGTCTGAATATCAGCGCTAACGCGCGACGTGGATAACAATAGCTCCACCTGCATATTGAATTCAACTGAAGGACAAGCATGGTGTCTCTCATTCACCGGCAGTATTTCCACGTTATTTGTTTCTGAGATCACAAAGATATGCCTCGTGTAGTATGTAGATATACCAGTACCTGCCGAATGTCGACGATCTCAAGGGCTCAGCATTTGTTAGCTCAGTACGGTCTTGGCGACCCCACGATTCCTGAGCTAAGGACTGGTAAGCGCCGCCAGTCCCCTGCCACCGCAAGCTCTGGGCACGCTTCAGCTACCACCGTGTGGCGCGGCGTACTGTGTTTCAGGGAATGGGGATCTTAGCTTCACTGCCCGGACCGTGAGGATGGAATAAACCTGTATAAACAACCCCTCACTCTCAAGGTGTGCTGCTCGCTGATGAGATGCATGGCTGTTGAGGTGGAACAGTCGTCAGCGGGCAGCCTCTGGGGAAGCCGCCGCACCTCAGTCGTATAAGGCTTACTCAGGCATGCGGGGCTCTGTCTGAGTGGACCCTTATTTCCCTAGCTGCTCGTGGGACCGAAATGGAACCCTCTAAATCTTCTTTTCCTCTTCCCAGTGGGTAGGGTCTACAGCCTGGGAGTTCTCTCACCCATTCATCAAACAGAATGAGGGAGGCTAGTCCTCCTGATAATCAACTTTTTATCAGTAATGGGGCTCAAGGAGTCATGAATTCCAACGTCTTTGTAGTGATCAGGAGGAAGGGGGGGGGAGCGTCGTTTGAAAAAGTGTCCCCCTTCTATACCCACAAAGGCTTAGAAGGGCTGGCTGGCTATTGAACGGTTGCGAAATGGTTCCTTGCTTGTTGAGACTAACCAGGCAAAGCGGATGGAACTTCTTATGAAGTCACAGAAATTGAGTGAGTACGACATCATTGATGAGTTGCATAATTCCCCTAACTCCAGCCAAGGTGTGGTAACCTACAGTGATATTGTGGACATACATGTTGCTGAACTGAAACAAGAACGGGCACCACAGGGGATCATAGGTGTGGAACAAGGGATACGCTAGACCAATGGAGAGACTGAGGAGACTGCCACTTTTATTGTGACCTTCAATTCTCCAACGCTACTTGGACACATCATGGCAGGTTTACTCCGACTTAGGGTTCGATCCTATGCACCTAAGCCTGTGCGAGGCGTTTTGGCCATACAACGCTAAGTTGCAGAGGCGAAGCGACTTGTGGGAAGTGTGGAAAGGCAGCCCATGAAGCTCAGATGGACTATCCGTCTCCACCAGTCTGCATTAACTGCTCTGGGAGCCACCCAGTCTGGATCCGAGCCTGCCCTGTTTTTGCAGAGGAATGCAAAATTCAGGAAATCCAAGTGACCAAGCAGATCCCCTAAGCAGAAGCCAAAGAGGACTATCAGGCAATGAAACCCCTGTCTGCCACTTCTTATACTACAGAAACCTGTCATTAAGGTCGACGCTTCGACTCAAACGATGTCCAGTGTACCATTATCCACCACTAGCACCTATACTTGCACCTGCATGTGCCAAAGCTGAATGAAGACATAGCGATCCAGGCAGCTACAATGGAAGAAACTAGTAATGCTTCCGCAGGGCGCAGCCCAAAGGAACCCAAAAAGCAGAGTGTCTCTCAACGCCAACTTTTTTCAAAGAATTGTGACTCTCACCACCCCCCTTCCCCCTCATCCTTACCAGGAATGGGAGCGGAGAAAGGAACTCAACATTCGGGTCGAAAGCTGACCCATGTGCCATCAGATGTCATTCTGGCATGTCTGACTGATGATGAGGCCATCATGGATTCTGATGTCTCATCATCAGACAAAGTCAACCCCACCACCCTGCCTCGCTCTACAAGCGCCACACCATCTTGGAGCAAAGACAGGAGTAAATCAAGACCACATTGATGAAATGGCTCCCGCACTCCATTGTTATATCAATGGGCACAAGACTCATCTGGAGGAATTGACACTCCTTGTACAGGACAGACCCCTTTTCCTTTGCCTTCAAGAGACTCATTTTAACTAGACTAACACATCTGTACTTTACAGAAAAGAAGACCTTACTGGTGATAGGACAAAAGGTGGGGTTATAGTGTTCGTGAAGGACACCACTCGTCACCTATTTCCTTAACAAAAACACTACAAGCAGTTGCTGTTGGGATAGTAGCCCACGCTGACTTTACTGTGTGCTCCCTGTACCTACCACCTCATGAGCCTCTTGACAGTGGTGTCCTCACTCATCTCTCCCCCACCCATTCCTCGGTTTAGGGGACTTCAATGCACAGAGTGCACTATGGAGTTCTCACACCACTTGAGGATCTACTGCACACAACAGATCTCATACTGTTGAATATGGGTCAAGTTACTGATTATAGCACCACTACAGGTTCGTCTACGGCCATAGACCTCTCCTTCTGCTCGCCTGCGCTTAGAGACACTGATCAGTGGGCAGTGGGCGATGACCTTTCTGGTAGTGACCATTTCCTTATCTGGATCCATCTGCCTGATGGAGAAGATCCTGAAAGAAAGCCATCGAGATGGTTGTTCAGAAAGGCTAACTGGATGCTTTAAAGGTAGTTAGCTGTTTTAGAGCAACGTGACGGCATCCAGGATTGGGTGGATCGCATTACAGTTATGATTCACAATGCCATTGATGCATCCATCCCAAAGTCAGCAGAAAAACCTAGGAAGTGACCTGTCCCGTAGTGGAACGATGAGTGCCGCTTTGCAATCACGAGGGCAGCAATGTGCAGATTTAGAAGATACCTTACAGATGAGAATCTTGCAAGCTATCGAATGGCGCATGCAAAGGCGAGGAGAATAATTCAGGAGAGCAAACACAGCTCTTGGCAAGAGTTCCTGAACTACATCAATAGGTCCACACCCACATGTAAAGTATGGGATGCCATTAGGAGGATCTCAAGGCACAACCCTCGCCTGCCAATAGCAGCTGTACGAATACACGGGTCTGTTGTAACATCGACAAAGAATATAGCTCAGACAATAGCTGAATCATATAAATCCATTACGGACGATTCCAGCCAGGATTACACTTCTGTCGATATCGGGAGTCACAGGAGAAGACCGATCTTGATTTCCGTTCCACCATCATGGAAGAATACAACCAGTCTATCTCTCTGTGGGAGCTGGATTCTCCAGTGTCACTTGCTTGTGATACGAACCCTGGAAGCGTCCTAATAACCTACAGTATGTTGCAACAGTTGGACTGACAGTCGAAGGAAGTCCTCCTTCAGCTCTCCAATAAAATTTGGATAACTGGCGACTTTCCCAACTCTTGGAAGGACTGTATTTTAATGACAATTTTAAAACCAGGAAAGGATCGGACACACCCTGGTAGTTATCTTAGTGTTAGCCTAATGAGCTGCATAGGAATGACACTGTAGCGTGTGATCAATCGGCTCCTAGTGTGGATTCTGGAAACCAGGTCCCTGCTCAGTCGCTCCCAGCGTGGGTTCAGGTGGTACCGCTCCACTCTCGATAACCTGACCCTACTCGAAGCTGCAATTGAGCAAGCTTTCCTTCGTAAGCAACACCTTATCGTGGTTTTCTTCGATTTGGAAAAGACCTATGACTCTACCTGGTGGCATAATATTTTGTCGCAGCTCCATTAGTGTGGATTCCGTGGATGTCTACCTACCTTCATGCCGTCCTTTCTCTCGGACAGATATTTTAGATATAGGGTTGGCAATGTCCTGTCTGACCGTTTTAAGCAGGTGAATGGTGTCCCTCAAGGGACTGTTTTAAGTGTCACCGCTCTCGCCATCATAATCAATAGCATTACAACCACAGTGCGACGTCCAGTACTATCTTCCTCGTTTGTGGACGACTTCTCCATCTTCTGTGCATCCTCCAACCTCACCACGGCTACTCGGCAATTGCAACTGACGATCAGGCGGTTGGAGGAAGGGTCTTGCACCACAAGTTTTAAATTCTCATTAGAGAAAACAGATTGTGCTGATTTTAATCGTTCGCGCGGTCTGTTTAATTTCTCCCTTTTTAAAACTGGGGGTCACCGTTCTCACTTTTAAGGGAAAGGTGAAGTATATGCGTCGTACCTTTGATGAGAAGTTAACATGGTTGCCGCACCTTAAAGAACTGAAACGGAGAGGTCTCAAGGGCTTAAACATCCTTAAAAGTGTCAGTCATAGGCCTTCGTTAGCCGACAGAGCGCGTCTGCTCCAACTCTATAAGGCCTTTGTGCGATCCTGGCTTGAATACGGATGCCAGGTTTATGAGTTAGTGAGGCTTTCATACCTTAAAATACTGGATGCAGTTCACCACGAGGGTATTAGGCTGTCAACAGGTGCCTATAGCACGAGCCCTGTTGTTTGTTTGTGTGCGGAGCCTGGAGAGCCTCCGCTGTCTATTCAACGTCTCCTTCTCGTGGTACGCCAAGAATGTAGGGCACTGTCCGTTCCTACACCGGCAGCATCCAGATACGTTGTTCAGCCGCCACTGGAAGGGCTGTTCGATCATCGACCACAAGGAACACGGCCATTTGGGATCCGTGCAAGGGAGAGCCTTGAGTTTTACAGGTGGAGTGCATTCAGGTCCAAAGCCAGGGGTGGTGTAGGCTCTCCCGCTGACTACTAGCGAGGCCCTGATTACTTTTAGAACTGACTGCTTACAAGAAGCATTGTAAGCAGGCCGTATTTTTAAAATTAAAATTTAACGATATTTTACGTAGCCACCCAGATTTTATTACCATCTATGCTAATAGTTCTAAGCAGGGAGATGTTTTCGGTTGTTCCGTCGTGTTCCACGACATTGTCCTCATGATAGGGCTCCAAGAGCAGTTTTCAGTTTATTATGCGAAACTGTTTGCTATCCTGAGGGCAATGGAGACGGCGTCGTGAGAAAAAGTTTATAATCTGCTTCGACTCTCACCGTGCCCTTCTCGCTGTCGGACAGATATACCCAGCAGGCCGAATGGTGCAACAAGTGCAGGACGCTCTCCTTCTCTTGCGAAGACAAAACAAGGAAGTTATTTTTTGCTGGATTTCAGAGAAACGAACTCGCTGATGCTGCTGCTAAGGATGCTTGCTCCCTTCCTTCTCCTGTCCGCTGTTCAGTCCCTCTGCGGGCTGTCGCTTCATTTGTGACCAGGATGGCCACATGTTGGTGAGAGTCCCAGTGGCTGGAAGTGAGGAACAATAATCTATGTTCCATCAAGACTTCCGCTCGCGACGGTGTGAAGAAGCAGCCCTTACTCGACTCAGAGTGGGACATTGTCGATTGACACATGGCTTCCTCTTACGTCGGGCGGAGCCCCCAGTATGTGAGAGATGAGCGGCACAGCTGTCAGTACGACGTACTTTAACTGAGTGTGTTTTATATGACAAACTGAGGGTTGAACTGGGTCTTCCCTCTATTTTAGCTGATTACGAGGCTTAAAATTTTGCGTGGTGTCCGGTTTTCTTCCCAAAATACCTAGTGTGAGATCTTAATGTGTAACAAAGTGCTTGGGTCGTCATCCAGCCACATTTATTTGCCCCCTTTTTAACAGCATCTTTCCAGGTATTTTCTCCGTGATTTTATTTCGTTACCCCGCTGTGTGTCGCTGGGGTTTTATTACCTGATTTTCTGAACCTCACCCTTTTGGGATTGCTTTAAATTTCCTGTAGCGGGTTTAAACGTAGTTTTCCAGGTTATTTATCTCCTTCCATAGATTATGAAAATCTTCTTCGGTATAACATTAATGCAAAGGTGCTGATGACCTAGATGTTTAGGGTCCTCCGCCATTAATCGTCATCATCATCATCACCGAATGTTGACAGCATCAGAATCTTGGTTTATCAAGACTGCATCCTATTGTTCCAGGATACTGCTGTTTGCATTAATCGCAGTACTTCGACTCTCATGAGTCTATGGAACTGATAGGTTCATATCCGACGTCATGCGGGGTATCCTCGACAGTAGTAGGGCGCTGCAGTTTCAGGGAGCAGTTAAACAGGTAGGCTGGGAAAACCCAGGTGCACTGGAGAGGAACGTGACGTTCTAGCCACCATGGTGGAAACTAGAGACTACCGTACTTACTAAAGAGACAAATATCCCGTAAAACCTGATCCAAGACAGCTATAACATAATTAAACACACTTACAGAAGCAGACAAGGAGTTTCTGATTAATGAATTACCTAAGTGTTGCAAACAATATGAAATTTAAAAAGTAATACTCATATATTATCAACGTCTTGGCTGAAATGGATGAACTATGTCTCAATGGATAGAGTCTGATGAGTTTGGTCAGAGGGTATCAGAAGAATACAAGATAATTTAAACTATATGACAGACTATGTATTCTATACTATTAAAGCTCAGTTTTACACAAAATAAGTAATAAAGTGACGAAAATAGTCGCAACGTAATAAATTAGGCTACTTTGCTTTTCTGTAAGTGTATTAACTCCTATATATTTATAATTTTCACATAGTAAAACATCGTAAAACAGTTATAAAAGTGGTATTACTGTAATTTATGAGAAATCTAAAAGACTCAACAGAAAGCGAAGTACATTATCTTAAAGGTGATAGAAATTAAGTTTAGTCTGGCATGTCATATGTATATGTGTAATATATGATATGTGTTTGGTAAAATGCATGAGGAACTTTGCACGAGATCTTTTGGAACGACGCTCTAAGGGCTTGGTCAGGAACAGTCCTTCTGGAGATCTGTAGCAGTGGAGGCGTATTTATAAATCAGTAGTGAGTAAGTCACGATCTGCATGTGTTTGTAATCTTCCGAGTAAAAATTTGTAAACTTGTGAAATTATCAGCGCAGTGATGGCGGAAGACGTAGAAATTTTTTTAGTAACAGATCATGCGCATTTACAATATTCTCGCGAGTTAGACAGTATTTCGAACTTGGAATAATTCTTGCAAGTTGGCCATACTCAAATTAGCATATTTTTTGAATCTGTAAGCATTTTCAAGTTGTAAGAATACTTGCAAGTTGGGCAGACGCAACACAGAATATTTCCATGAGTTAGCGAGTTTTTGGAAGTGTAATAGTATTGGCACATATGATAGTTCATGAAGTTTAGCTATTGCAGAGCTTATAACATGCAGCACCAGTGGGAGGACTTAAAAAAAGCTTTGATAGTTTACTGGGAGTATATGCTAGCTAATGTGGAGCACGGTTTTGTTAATATTTGTAAGAATCATTTGTCCTACCGCTGTGATAATTCAACACAAAGGATAATCAATAAACTATACTTATGCTAAGCCAAACCCAATGTAAGTTGAGAATATTGCTTGAATTTTTGCCATCATATATTTAAATCCTGTCTGCATTTACGATATATATAATCTATAGAATGGGTAGTATGAAGACTGAAAGTGTGTTGCGACAAACGAAGCGATAATGTTGAGAAAATAAAATCATTCTACAGGAAGCCGAACACAGTGCAATAGAGGCTCTCTAATGGGGACTGCTGCCTAATGTGCGATGGAAATTAAGTGAAGAATTTCTGAAAAACCTATCTGATTCTATTCGTGAACTCAGTATGCTGGAAGAAACAGGTATGGCGATTAATGTCTCAATAGGAGGACTGTATCCTCTACTGATGTGAATTTCCATCGCTGTAGACTGTTAGGTCAAATGTGAAGGGGAGTGTAGCCAGCTACAGTGTAAGAAATGTCGGAAAGTAGAAGACCAGGAGTTGGACTACAGGAGTAAGGGATATAATTGTAGAATATGAAATGCAAATAATCAACTGTTAAATGTGATGGCAACTTGCAGAGTTATTGTGTGTGATAGAAACACTATAGAAGAATGATGAGCTGGTTTCTTAACAGTGTTTCACAGGCAGAAGTGTGTAGGTGAAACAAATGGTGAACAAGTAGTGCTGATAAACGTAGATAATTTTGATGCCGAGGCCTCAAAGCTCTCTAAAGATTATTGATTGCCGATTTGGATGTTCTAGACAAGAATGATCTAGGCAGGATAAGTTCAAACTCCATCCACGGGCAGGCCACTGATATAAATGCCATTATGCACACAAGTGATAGATTTTGAATGATTGGAAAAAGTAGCAATCGAAAAATAATTTGTGGAATTGAGGGAGCTTTTTAATCCTTGCGTCCATTAGCAACAACTCTTGCGAAGCATAGGATTCCAGTCTAAACCCAGTCACCTGTGCGTCAAAAGCCATACAGGTTACCCCACCTATAGCTAGTAATGGAAGGGTTGTTCACCAGCAATCACCGAGGAAAGCACAAGTCCATAGGGTACACCATTCGTAAGAGTGTCTAAGATGTCTTCAGATAGAAAAGGAAATATCACTTCTCCTTTTATTACAGGTACCTCAATGCATGTACGATTACAGACAGATATCCAGCACCAAGTACTATGGAAAACATAGGGTACTTGGCGCAATGAAAATATTTTTCCACATGGATATTATCAAGTAGATGTAATGCAGGAGAAAACTGTATTTATAATTCCTTTGGATCATTCTCAGTATCGGTGAAAGCCATTTGATTCAGAAAATGATCAGTCACGTTTCAGTGAGTGTTGGATGGAGTTTTGAGAAGACTGAGGCGATAGAAGTGTATAGTGTATCTCGACGACATTACTGAATTTGCAAAGTATATAAAGCAAGGAATTTTTTAAAAGGCCCATTCTTCATGCCTCATATTAACGATATAAATGGCAGATTTTGCACTGAAGCAAGTGAATTATTTGGAACATGTAATTAGCGAGTATGGAGAACAGATCAGTGAAGGCTGTGTGAAATATTCCATCTCTTCCAATGACTAAGAAGATACGGTGGTTTCCAAGATTAGCAAATTGCTATAGGAAGTTCACGCTGAGGTTTCCTATTATGCCATGATCACTCATTCACTTGATGAATGAAGCTTTGCAGTTTCAATGAACAGCAAAAAGGTCAAACAACAATTGAAAAATTAAAAGAGTTGCTACCAACTAGTCATGTTATGGTCCTCCCAGAGGTCTGTGAAAACACTTCCCTGATAGATTTTAACTGCAAATACAACTGTTAAAGTCTTCATTGCTCAACTTGCTCAACACTAGTGTGTTGTCAGTTGAGCACATGAGACCATGATTTTAAAAACATTGAGAAGAGTCGCTTCTCAGTCTTTTGACTATTTGTTAGTACATATAGGACACACAACCAAATGAGCCCTATTCTCCAAGAACAGTGGAGTCATGAGATTATTAACCAAGAACATGATGACACAAGTTCCTGACCTCCACCCCCATTCCGTCCCCTCCCGCCCCCCTACCCCAGGGGTGACATTGAACATACACAGTAAGCACAACTGTATCAGGTGAAACCTGACACTGCTCATACCAGTGGTTTTCTGGTTCGTACATGCCCACTTATACACTTCTGAAATACCTGTATCTGTCTTCAAAGTTGAGTTCGAACCGGTATTCTGCCGATTTTGATCCAATGTTGCTGTTACAGGTCGCAGCTGTATCTTATACATGTCACATCTAGCATGTCACCAAACCACATGGATATTCTCATAGTACATTGTACGTGCACAGTAATTACAATTCAGCTAACTGGTATTCCTCTTGTCATTGTATTTTTAATGCCCAGGGATGTTATTTTTGTATGTGGGCTACAGTCATGACACAGTTAGTTCTTAATACCTTGTCTTTATGTGAGTAGTGTAGAGTACATCTAAGTTTTTCATGAGAAGTACGGAATACGAATCACTTTCAGATTTTCAATTTTAGTGATTGCTATGATTTGAATAGGAGTAACTTAAGGTCAGGAAACACGGTGTGATAAACGTCTACACCGACAGTGTTACGCACCATAAGACCCAAATGGTTAGTAACAGAAACAGTGAGGTGAGAAAACGAGAACGAATTTAACTGACTTTACTAGTATGCAGCAGGGAATCATGCTGACTGCAAGTGGACACTGTTTTCAGTATTTATATGGGTACCCATAGGGATGGACTTAATATGAAAGATTCTTCACTTGACTATTAAAGTAATTTTTGGGTCAAAAAAGTACTTATCTTTGATGAACTCCATATTAAGTTAACGAATACATTCTGTGTCGCTAAGGGAGTAAGTGAAATTCTATAGAATATCCGACTCTGACCTTCACAAACATTTTCCTAGTCACAAAATTCCTTAGATGATGAAATTGAGGGAATCCAGAAGCGATAAATCTGTCGAACAGGAGGCGTTTCACCCTATACATTCTTCGAATTTCACGTTGCCTAAACATATTTTTTTCTTACACTTATTCCTGAAAGCTTCCATAACTAGCTGGTGACAGCGGGGCTGCTGGAAGCTATGGGTAAGGAATCATGATTAGGAAAATGTTGGGAGGAATGTTGCTTGAAAAAGGATCTACCATACATATGCTGGGAATAACTGATATCTGGCATGTAGTAATTAGGAGATACATACCCGATCAGATAATTTAGTGCATTAACGCAACATTCAGGGATTCGGGGAGGTGACCCTGGCTCAGATGGGCTTCTGCTATCGGATTAACTATGAGCGCTCTTTGGCCAGCCACCCTAGAGGTGGCTTTCCACATCCATCTGTGTAAATGTTGAGCTGTAGCCTCCATCCTGAGTCAGATACCTGCTACGTAAGTATTCAGAAGAATGTTCTCGCACTTAAACATGAGCTGTGCACTAGATGCAGACAGATCTGGCACGCAGATTCTGTCCCATAGGGAGTTATGCGGTCAGGAAGTCAATCTGGTCACCAGCAGTCACTAAGATTGCTTCAGTGCATATAACGATGTCGATACTGAAGGGGACTGATAAAACGCAAAAGTGAAAAAGAAGAACTAGGAGTTACATAATATTTCAGTTCTGTGGGAAGAGAATGAGTTGGAGCCTTCACTTCCTATGGGATGCGTGTGCTACATTAAATGTAGTAAGATGGGTTGCTCACTGGGATCACTTTATACCCTCTAAGGTTATTAAACCTGAACTCGAAAAAGTCTGTTAAGTGTTGGGATACGAAAGATAAGTTGAATGTGCGGATACAGTAAGGGCACTAAACGAGACTTGTGAAGGATCGGTTATAGAATGAGGCTGACCTTCATAAATTGTCCTATACATAATATTCTTATTTATTCCCGGACTGCAATTGGGACACATACCACTCATCAGCAGTATCAGCACCGCAGAATACGTTTACCTCGGGTGTATACTGTTCCATAGCAGTTACTTTTCATGCAACATATAAGTTACATATACTCTTTTCAGCACATTCCAAAGACCTTTGTCAATAACTTAGTCACTGAAGCGGCGAGTGAAAATTTGGCGTAGTGGATAACGCACCTGCCTAATAAGCAGGAGACCCGGATTCGATTCCTGACCTTGGTACAAATTTTTACTTGCCTCTTCAGTCTGTATACGCAAAATCATAACTCTTTGAGACCAGAGAAGTCTCTGAAGTAGCGTCATTTCATTTATTAAACGTCAGGATATTTTGTCAAGTATGTGAACCTACATATTCAATCTAAAATATCTAGTTGGCAAAGTTTTTGAACAATGGTTGGGACTGCCAGGTACTGTGTTATGACTCTAGCTGAATGTTTTTTTTATATTATTATTTTTTTTTAGTTTTAAGTGTGAACTAAATGAAGACACTTTCATGTCAGTAACGTTCATATTTTCCATTTGAACTTATACACTCCTGAATGGTTGACTTTATAGCATTGTTGTAGGGAGTGGTGCGTGTTTTGATGCTTATTCCCAGCTTGAACTTTCGACATGAACATTTTATAATATTCGATAATTTCGTCAATATGGAAACACTGGTACCATTTGTGAACTATTAAACACTAGCCATTCGGTAGGAACTGAAGAAGGGAATTCAATAGTAGTCAAGATAGTCTCTACGAAAAGAATAACTAAGTGTCCAACAAAAATAACAGGATTTGTATAAAAGAAACAGCCAACCAGCTAATGTCTGTCCTAATGAAAAACCCCAATTAATATTGAACATTCACTTGACGGAAGGAAAAAACGTTTCGCCCCATGGTAGCACAAATGCAAATAAATTGTAGTCACTACCAAATATCCATAAAGAGACAAACCCTGTCATTCCAGTTGTATAAACAGCCTTGCATTCTGACTAAAATATGTGATTTATATACTTATTCAGATGCTAACATCCTAGACCATTTAAAACATATTTTGATGGAAGAAATCAACGTGTACACCAACAGAACAGTTAGTCAGACCATGTACCCGCACATCGTAATACAAATGCAATAGTTATGGACGAATTTTATTAATTCTAACACTCCCACAGTTATTCCAAGGTCTATGAACCATCCATGTACTAGAATCAGATTTAGTAATGGGAAAATACCTTGCTGGTACAATGGTTAAAATTTTACTACACCATACAGATAACTATTTTCGTTATAACCATCTCTAATAGATTTAAAAAATTAAATATTTGTACAAATATGTAGATGAGATACTAACATTACAAGGCCAATCACAAAAATTAATAGATATATTCCACTGAATGGAATAAATTACTCAAAAATATTAACAATATGGAGACGATATATTGTTATTCACAACATGAAGAAGAGGCTCACTCAAAAGCACTGCTAAAATATTGAATTTTAGCCCAATATTCTTCTTCTGGAACAGAAAACACACACACACATCCCCACAAGAACAACTCACACAGACATGGCGACTACCTCTGGGCGACAGAGCCTGGTTTAGCATGGGTCGGGTTCCGGTACTTACAGGCAGTGACCATGTCTGTGTGAGTTGTCCTTGTCTAAATATGTGTGTGTTTTCGGTTTCTGAAGAAAGACTTTTCGTCTCAAAGCTCAGTATTCAGGCTCTTTTTTCATTGTGTCGATCGGCAACTCAATGCCTGCTATGTGTGGTGAATAGCAAGCTATTCTTCCATATTGTCATTGTTGGATCATTATTTTCATAGAAAAACATATTTATAATCGATCATAAGCACAATGTTGTTGTTGTGGTCTTCCGTCCTGAGACTGGTTTGATACAGCTCTCCATGCTACTCTATCCTGTGCAAGCTTCTTCATCTCCCAGTACCTACTGCAGCGTACATCCTTCTGAATCTGCTTAGTGTAGTCATCTCTTGGTCTCCCTCTACGATTTTTACCCTCCACGCTGCCCTCCAATACTAAATTGGTGATCCCTTGATGCCTCAGAACATGTCCTACCAACCGATCCCTTCTTCTAGTCAAGTTGTGCCACAAACTCCTATTCTCCCCAATTCTATTCAATAACTCCTCATTAGTTATGTGATCTACCCATCTAGTCTTCAGCTTTCTTCTGTAGCGCAACATTTGGAAAGCTTCTATTCTCTTCTTGTCCAAACTATTTATCGTCCATGTTTCACTTCCATACATGGCTACACTCCATACAAATACTTTCAGAAACGACTTCCTGACACTTAAATCTATACTCGATGTTAACAAATTTCTCCTCTTCAGAAACGCTTTCTTAGCCATTGCCAGTACACATTTTATATTCTCTCTACGTCGACCATCATCAGTTATTTTGCTCCCCAAATAGCAAAACTCCTTTACTACTACAAGAGTCTCATTTCCTAATCTAATTCCCTCAGCATCACCTGACTTAATTCGACTACATTCCATTATCCTCGTTGTGCTTTTGTTGATGTTCATCTTATATCCTCCTTTCAAGACACTATCCATTCCGTTCAACTGCTCTTCCAAGTCCTTTGCTGTCTCTGACAGAATTACAATGTCATCGGCGAACCTCAGAGTTTTTATTTCTCCTCCATGGATTCTAATACCTAGTCCGAATTTTTCTTTTGTTTCCTTTTCTGCTTGCTCAATATACAGATTGAATAGCATCGGGGTGAGGCTACAACCCTGTCTCACTCCCTTCCCAACCACTGCTTCCCCTTCATGTCCCTCGACTCTTATAACTGCCATCTGGTTTCTGTACAAATTGTAAATAGCCTTTCGCTCCCTGTATTTTACCCCTGCCACTTTCAGAGTTTGAAAGAGAGTATTCCAGTCAACATTGTCAAAAGCTTTCTCTAAGTCTACAAATGCTACAAACGTAGGTTTGCCTTTCCTTAATATTTGTTCTAAGATAAGTCGTAGGGTCAGTATTGCCTCACGTGTTACAACGTTTCTAGGGAATCCAAACCGATCTTCCCCGAGGTCGGCTTCTACCAGTCTTTCCATTCGTCTGTAAAGAATTCGCGTTAGTATTTTGCAGCTGTGACTTATTAAACTGATAGTTCGGAAATTTTCACATCTGTCAACACCTGCTTTCTTTGGGATTGGAATTATTATATTCCTCTTGAAGTCTGAGGGAATTTTGCCTGTCGCATACATCTTGCTCTCCAGATGGTAGAGCTTTGTAAGGACTGGCTCTCCCAAGGCTGTCAGTAGTCCCAATGGAATGTTGTCTACTCCCGGGGCTTTGTTTCGACTTAGGTCTTTCAGTACTCTGTCAAACCCTTCACGCAGTATCATATCTCCCATTTCTTCTTCATCTACATACTCTTCCATTTCCGTAATATTGTCCTCAAGAACATTGTCCCTGTATAGACCCTCTATATACTCCTTCCACCTTTCTGCTTTCCCTTCTTTGCTTACAACTGGGTTTCCATCCGAGCTCTTGATATTCATGCAAGTGGTTCTCTTTTCTCCAAAAGTCTCTTTAATTTTCCTGTAGGCAGTATCTATTTTACCCCTAGTGAGATAAGCTTCTACGTCCTTACATTTGTCCTCTAGCCATCCCTGCTTAGCCATTTTGCACTTCCTGTCGCTCTCATTTTTGACACGTTTGTATTTCTTTTTGCCAGTTTCACTTACTGCATTTTTGTACTTTCTCCTTTCATCAATTAAATTCAGTATCTCTTGTCTTACCCAAGGATTTCTACTAGCCCTCGTATTTTAATCTACAGTTCATAACCAATAGATTGTGGTCAGAGTCCACATCTGCGGCTGGAAATGTCTTACAATTTAAAATCTGGTTCCTAAATCTCTGACTTACCATTGTATAATCTATCTGAAACCTTCTAGCATCTCAAGGGGTCTTCCATGTATACAACCTTCTTTCATGATTCTTGTACAACCTTCTTTCATGATTCTTGAACCAAGTGTTAGCTATGATTATGTTATGCTCTGTGCAAAATTCTACCAGGCGGCTTCCTCTTGCATTTCTTGGCCACAATCCATATTCACCTACTACGTCTCCTTCTCTTCCTTTTCCTACTGTCGAATTCCAGTCACCCATGACTATTAAATTTTCGTCTCCCTTCACAACATGAATAATTTCTTTTATCTGCTCATACATTTCATCAATTTCTTCATCATCTGCAGAGCTAATTGGCATTTAACTTGTACTACTGAAGTAGGCGTGGGCTTCGTGTCTATCGTGAACACAATAATGCGTTCACTATGCTCTTTCTAGTAGCTTACCCGCACTCCTATTTTTTATTCATTATTAAACCTACCGCTGCATTACCCCTATTTGTTTTTGTATTTATAACCCTCTATTCACCTGACCAAAAGTCTTGTTCCTCCTGCCACCGAACTTCACTAATTCCCACTATATCTAACTTTAACCTATCCATTTCCCTTTTTAAATTTTCTAACCTACCTGCCCGATTAAGGAATCTGACATTCCACGCTCCGATCAGTAGAACGCCAGTTTTCTTTCTCCTGATAACGACATCCTCTTGAGCAGTCCCCGCCCGGAGATCCGAATGGGGGACTATTTTACCTCCGGAATATTTTATCCAAGAGGACGCCATCATCACTTAATCAAACGGTAAAGCTGCATGCCCTCGGGAAAAATTACGGCTGTAGTTTCCCCTTGCTTTCAGCCGTTCGCAGTACCAGCACAGCAAGGCCGTTTTGGTTAGTGTTACAAGGCTAGGTCAGTCAATCATCCAGACTGTTTGTTGCCCCTGCAACTACTGAAAAGGCTGCTGCCCCTCTTCAGAAACCACACGTTTGTCTGGCCTCTCAACAGATACCCTTCCGTTGTGGTTGCACCTACGGTACGGCTATCTGTATCATTGAGGCACGCAAGCCTCCCCAGCAACTGCAAGGTCCATGGTTCATGGGGGGATAAGCACCATAATAAAATAAAAAAATTAGATGTAACTTAAGTAGCAAAAAAAGCAGAAAACGATGGTTACGATCCCACTTCAGTCCATCAGGTTTATGTTAACAACTTATACGTACATGTAAATAAAATAAAAGACGAAATTACGCTAACACGAAAACGTGGTAACAAAAAATCTCTGTTCACTGTTATACCACAGTGGCAAAAAAGTTTCGGATGAAAGCTGAGTTGCTAAACTCGTATATGGGAGAAATGTTATATGAGTTTCGAATGTGCCAGAAGATATACGTTTTCTTGGCTTGTCTTGACGACTGCTGACACTACTCCTTCAAGTGGCAGCCATCGCTTCGATCTCTAAGGGATTTAGTGCGCCGTCTGTAGCTTTCCGCATTATGATTAAATATTTGGTCTTAACTTTCTGTTTGATTTACTTTCATTTATTTAGCTACTTCACCCAGAATGTTTAAATGTTTCAGGTTCTGTCTCTGATGTAACCTAGACTCCTTAAAGGCACTCAAAACAATAAACTTTGCAATGTGCTCGATACGTGATTTTTATGAATAAATTATAATGCTTGTAGTATTTAACAGACGTATTATAGCAAGGTCTGTCTTCTTAATTTTTTTAAATGGACATACGACGAAACAACCAAAATTTACCTACACATCATACTCAACAATTTATGAGTGATTCGAGAATTTTAGATTAATTCTCTGTGTAATGCAAGCAGCTGGCCTACTATAATTGGGGAACTTTTTCTCCACAGGTAACGAAAGTATATCGGAGTGCTAGACGATGTTGCAATGGCGAACAGAAGAGACATCTTACGATCTGCAACACCATACCACACCATCTGCAGGTTTTTTGGGCTGACACCATTCACAGTGGAGACTGTGAGGTGTGAACTACGCAGGACCACTGCTGGTACGCTGTACGCATCTGTTGCTCTCGTCATGAGCCTGGGAATAACAGGGCTTACGGTAAATTAGTTGCAAGCTGTGAACACGAGAAAAAAGAATTCCATCACTTTTGTGTGGTTGGCAACCTACATGATGACACACTGCGCCTGCATGGTGACGGCGAACGCCGAAGACCTGTTTAGAAACCCCCACAAGTACCAGAGGATCTTTACTCTGTTGCCGTATCGGGACAGTGGCATCCTGGAATTGCCCCATTCCTCCAGCGCGGCGGTGAGGATCTCCTGCAAAGTGGTGTACACAGGGTTTCTCGCTCTACATGTAGCTGCTCTGACGTTGGAATATCTGTGGTACGGAATGAAATGGACATATATGTTATCATTGTTCTCCAGTGGTATAATACCTACAGCTGTTTCCAGGTATGTGGGGTTCGTTCTTCTTCTGAGGAGTGACTTACGCCAGCTCAACCAGTGTCTGAGAACTACAGCCCAAGTGAGATCCCAGCGGCGACCAATTGCAGATCGCTACCGCAAGCTGAGGAGAGTCTACTCCGCACTTTGCCACCTGTCTCAGGAGGTTCTTTCAGCGCTCCAGGTACTGCTAGCTTTATCCGTGATGACAGTGGTGTGAGGTATATCCTGGAATGCAGTTGCCGCAGTCTTAACACAGCAGCAGAAACATACAGTGGTGATGCAGATTTTGCTTATATCGTGGCAGTCGTCACAGGTGTTAATGGTGGCAGTGGCTTCGCACGCGCTGTCCAGGGAGGCGGCGCAGACAGCTCCTGTCCTATGCCGGCTGCTCATGGGTTCGACTCTCCGTAGCGCAGAAACGGTGGAGCTGCGCCACTTTAACCACCTGGTCCGCAGCCAGACTCCCACTCATGAACTTTACGGCTTCGTTCCCTTGGATATGCGGATGTTGGTGGCGTCCTTGTCTTTCATCATAACTTGTACCGTGGTTCTGTTAACTTTCTGGGAAGTGTTCTGAAGAATAAAGAAGAGTACAGTAGTTCTGGTGAACATGGCCTGTTATGCACTAAAATTCTATAGCGTTTTTGGTATGATTATGAGCTTGTACAGTACACTCATATTACATTAATTTTCACCTGAACCGCAAATAGCTATTAAAAGTCTGTAGTATTGTAAATGGTATTACCTTCTTCTTGAAAATTTTTTCTTTCTTAGTAGTGTACGACGAAGCCAAGGGCTACAGTGATGGACAGATTCAAGCCTGTTGTGCAGTTTATCCAGTTATAGTGTGGCTAGCTTCACTTAAAACCAGCATGTAACCTCCCATCTGTGGAAAACATAGTAAACAAATTAAAAGTGCTGCACTTTCTTCAATACGTAAAATTTTCACGCAATTGGTAATTACCAATGGCAAAGACTAAAATGATTTACTTAGAAATGGTATAAATTGCACGAATTTATATTTCTTGAAGCACATAATAAATTATTGCATTTAAGAGAAAGACAAAAGTTCAGCCAGCCGTTGTGGCCGATCGGTTTATAAAATAAATAAAATAAAATAAAATATTAATTACTTATTAATTATGTATGATAGTGATTGGATGTAATTAATATTTGCTTATCTGGAACGTGGACGTTTAATTATTCGGTATCAGACGCTTGACAATGGCTATTTCGTAAATGTAATGTTATTCGTAGTTGACCGTGAATTAAGACTCAAATAATCGGACTTCGTATTTAAATCGTTTCCAAAGACTGCTGCGGTAGGTGCGGACTCAAATCTAAATCTCAATATTAGAATAATTTGCCAGCCATGTCAATACGTCGTACAGAGGTGACTGTCTACTAAACATAAAAAGTTTACACAGTTAGTTAAATCAGATATATTCAACGAATAAGCCTACAGTTAAATAATTCTACTTGCTTTCATAAATATAAATTCTTTACAGAATCGAGTGCCTAGTAAGATTGCAACTCGCAGTGTTCTTATATAACATCAAATATGGCGGTGTGCCAGTCAATGAAATATACGTGCTTCCAGCACCAGTTGTACAAGACCTCTCCTTCTTAATGAAACATAAGAGTATCGTAATTGTGTTTTGTTTTATCAGCGACACAGCGCTGCAGTTCTGTGCCATAGACTTTATTTATTTGTCACAGATTAATTATTTAATTAAGATTTCGCGTTTCCGAGGAAACTCACGCACGGCATGCAAATGTGCCTTTACATTGCCCCCTGAATTGCGAGGCGAAAGAACACACCTGCAGGCGAGCAATTCACCTAAAGGCACAAGAAAATCTAAGTTATCTACAACTATTTACATGACATACATTATACAGTATATTATGTACAAAATCTGAATGACGCGCGTGCGACGTAAAAGTTTTAATGTTGGCAAAATAGAGTGCGCGCATGCGCAGAAGCGTCTGTGTGACTCCGGCACTGCCGTTATATCGTAAATTTAGATCACGCGGCACAGCATTGCAGTTCATATTGTTCGTGTGCGCGCGCATTTCTTAGTCGTTGCACAAAGAAAATATTCCACAAAGATTACATATGAAGACTACATTCTATGACAGGTAACTTAGTTTTAAAATTACAATATTTGTTATAATACAATACAACTTTAGATTGTTGAATGTTCTTAGTTACATAGTATTGCATTGAAATGCTTCAAAGAAAAATGTCTTTTTGTTTCCGGTGCGTTGACCTATACACATCGTGTCGTTATTACAGTTTATATTCATCTGCTGCAGAATAATTTTTCACAGGTTAGTGTCGTCGTGGTACAGTTTTTTGATCACAGTAACATCGCTGTATAACAACGTGATTGATACATAAGCATGTCCATTTCCTATTTCCATTATAGTCGTTGTGATGCAGTTCGTTGTGACAAAAAGCATTGTTTATTACAGATCAGACGTGACCCGTCGAGTAATTGGTCCATATGCAGTTCGTTTTCGATATTCCGTGGAAGCTTGGTTGCAGAACCTCGGACGGCATATAGCTGGCGTCGATCCTTGGACAGTCCAGGTAAGTGTGTCCGTCACATTTCGAGAACATTCCATTCTCTGAAGTTCCAACCAAAATTCTTCCACTCGTCGTGTTGTTTTCTGGACAGGCACGTTGTGACCATTTAATCCAGTTAACATCTTGAAGTTAGATGTCACTAGACGATGCACCAATTACTTCACATTTTCAGTTTTTTGCTAAATATAGCTCACCTAAATGTTCGTAGTTACTTATCAAGGAAATCGTTCATCGCGTTTACAAAGGTACGATGCATGATGAATGTCACTAACAGTTTCTTTCACATAGGTTTCTGCGTAGTTGCAGACTTAGTAATGTACGTTAATGTCCGTGAACAGTGGTTCACTACGCAATTTTTTTTTAAGTTTTTCACTTTTTGGCACTCGTTATCGTTCAAATTTTTACATAGTAACAGTTACATTATACATCAGTTTTTAAAAAAACCATAAGTAATCATACATATACACGTCACATATTTTCTTAGCATAAACATAATACAGTTACACATAAACATGTTTACATCATCATTACATAGCTATAAATTATTACATTGTGTCACATTTGATTACATGAATTGCAGATATTTACGTCCTCTTTAACGGTTTTGCTGGGATTTTATCGATGTTTTTTGTGATGTCATCTGAAATTAAGATAGGTTAGACACAACATTCATTACATCAGTAGGCAAGACCAGGCATTTTCACTACTCAATAAATATTCAGAATAATAAGAGACGGATAACTGTTCGATTCCTCGCGTTTTGTGCGTGTGTGTATAGTGTCTGTGTGGCCTTGGCTACTGGTAGATGCTTTTTTTGCTGAGAGATGTGCGTCTAATCTATTTCTTGAAGTAAAAGATCGCTTCACAGATGACGTCTGTCGGTTCGTCAGGTGTCATACCGAGTCAGTGGTACCTACAGTCACAAATGTTCCATTCACTGCTACGTAATCATAAATTTTACTTTAATATTCAGTCTTCTCGATGGTGCCGCGGCGTTGAAAGAAAAGTTCTTCTGTCTACAACTGCGTCACTGGAACCGCTGAAATGAAAATTTCTATACTACTTATTATCTGTGTTGTAGCAAACTGAGTTTTGCGAGTTGCTTAGCAATGTTTTCATGGGTATGACTTTGACATTATTTAGCATGAAATGCTCTAAGATCTCGGTGTGCGTATAGCCCAATAATTTTGTTAGTTCTAGGATGTTGTAACAGATACGCACCAGGATGCGGTATGTTAACAATTATATAAGGTCCTTCATATAGCAGACGCCACTTAGCATTGCGTCGTTTGAGTGCTACAGATTTATGATGAGTACGAAGTAGTACAAGCATTCCTACCTTGAATTTTTGTTTTCTTTTTATTATGTTTATGTGATGTTTGTTTCGTATCTGTGCGTGATGTGTCAGTGTAGTCAATACTTCTTTTATTTTCTGTTCAGGTGTGATTTCCTTGTCTGACAACTTAGGTAATGGTTCTGTCCATTGATCGTTCTGTTTGCAATTGAACATGATCTCGTTAGGTGTGTAATTTGTATTGTAAATATTTAAGTTATTGTGTACGTCTTCGAAAAGACTTAGGTAGGACACCCAATTAGTATGTTTTGATGAAATATAGGTCCTCATGAATCGGTTTAGTTCTCGGAAAAGTCTCTCAGTCGCGTTACGTTGTGGACTAAACCTTGAAATAAATATACTTTTAATGTTATTGTCCTTCAAGAAATTTCTCCATTTGTACCCAGAGTAGTATGCTGCATTATCTGACAGAATTGCTTTAGGTTTTCCCACGTGCGTCAGGTAATCACTTGAGAATCTTCGTATTATAGCATTTGCAGTGGCGGATTTTAAAGCATAAAGTTTTACATGTTTAGAAAATATATCGTAAAAAGCTAAGATATATTTTACGCCTCCAGAGCTTGCTGGATGCGGTCCACTGATGTCAGTACACAGAATTTCCGGGGGTTTACTCGGTAAAATAGAATGTAAATCTGTTTTTGTGGATAAATTCTGAGGTTTTGATTTTTGACATATGACACATGTTTTCAGTTCCCTGTAAATTTTTTTCTCATATTGCTAAAATAACAGTATGTGCTGAGCTTTGCCAAACACTTTTTCGTCCCATAATGACCCCAAACTAAGTGTGTGTGCCAAATCAAATTACGTTCAGACTCTTTGGGAATGCATACACACCAGTTAGTAGCATTTGGATGTCGGCGATAAAATAACACATCATTGTGTAACTTGTAATACCTAGTCAAAGGATGATTGTGTTTTTCTACCAGTAATGTTATTATCTTACACCAGTGAGGATCAGATTTTTGTAATTTAGCCAAGTTTCTGCACATATCAATATAATATTGGTCATACCGCTTGTCTTGCATTAAGAGAATCCTGTAGTCATTTATATTTTCTAAGTTACTGTTGGTTTCATTCATACCTTGTGGAAGTCTAGACAAAGCGTCGGCAATGGTGTTGTCCTTACCTTTTATGTACTTAATTTCAAAAGAGTAGTTCTGAAGAGTAACTGCCCATCGTGATAGTCTAGGATGTACAAGTTTACAAGTTAACAAAAATGTCAGGGCCTGGTGATCGGTATAAATTACTGTATGTTTTCCAAATAAATAATAATTGAATTTCTTGAATGCCCAGACTATGGAAAGTGTTTCTAACTCCGTAGTGGAGTATGTACGCTCACATTCAGTTAGAGTACGACTTGCAAACCCAGTAATTCTTATCTGTTCCTTTTCTTTATTCTTTACAACTTGAAATAAGCAACAGCCAAAGCCAGTACGTGAAGCGTCACAAGTCATACAAAAATCTATAATTGAAATCTGGATTGCTCAATATGTTTGCATTCACTAAAGCTTGTTTAATTGTATTAAAGTCATTCTGGCACTGTTCCGACCATATCCAAACTTGATTCTTTCTGAGTAGGTTTAGCAGATGTTTACTGTTCAAAAGTGGTTGTGGTAAAAAACGTCTGAAAAATGAACATAGCCCAAGGAATGATTTTAACTGCTTTTTAGTTCGAGGGCTAGGAAAGTTTCTGATAGCATCTAATTTACTGGGATCAGGACGTATGCCCCGTGAATTAATGATATGTCCTAAATATTTTATCTCACTGCCACCAAATTTTGATTTTCTAAGATTGGCTGTGACTCCAGCTTGTGCAAATTTTTCTAAAATTCTTTGAAGTATGTCAACGTGTTCATTCCAAGACTGTGTAGCTATCAGTATATCATCTACATAGTGTGTGACTGTCTCAACTAAATCATCGCCAAGCACGGTATCCAGGGCTGTAATGAATACCCCAGAACTGACATTCAATCCGAAGGGTAGAACACAAAACTGATAGGTTCGCCCCCCGAACATAAATGCAGTATATTTCCGAGAATCAGGAGTGATACCTGCTTGCCAAAATGAATTAGCGAGATCTATTCTGGAAAAATATTTTGCATCTAGAAATTTCTGTAATTGCTCTTCTAAATTTTCGGGTTTTGTGTGAACCGGTAAAATTATTTCATTAATTGCTCGTGCGTCTAACACTAGCCTAATGCTACCATTTGATTTTTTGACAACAAGTAGAGGACTACAGGAAGGTGAGGTGGATGGTTCAATGACCTTCCAGTCTAACATTTGCTTTAATTCTTGCCACACAGCAGGTCGTTGAGATAACGGTACGTTATATGTCTTGAGGTAGAAGATCTTGTGAGGCTTAACTTCAATCTTGCACACATATGTGTTGATAACACCTAATCGTTTGGTAAAAACTTGTAAATATTTGGATAACACTTCCTGTAGTCTTATACGCTCATGTACACTGAGAGCTGTAGCTTCATTTATCTTATGATCAAGCAATGTTTTCAAGTCCATTAGCTCTGTGTCAGATGAGTGTGTTTGCATGTCTTGAATGTCATTGTCAAGTACTAACTGTACCTTGTATCCTGTACAGTGTTTGTCATGCTTTAGAGTTCTCCTGTCCAAATCAATAATAATTACACTGCCTTTATCATTTAAAATACATTTACCTTTGGAGAAGTCTATAGTGCAGTCCTTCTCGCTCATAATATCTATTCCTAATATGCAATTTGTCACAAGGTTTTGTACAACCAGGAATGGCCATTGTACGGTTCCATTACCTATTTTAATGTTTACAGAAACTTGCTTCGTAACCCTACATGACTTATTACCTAGAGCAGTAGATATTTTACAGTTTTGGGCGGGAAACTCAGGCACAGGCTCCAATTCACACATCTTTCTATAGAAATTAAAAGACAAAACGCTCACAGCTGTACCTGTATCTACGATAATAGTAGTTGGAATCCCACCTACTACACCAGTAGTAGATGCTAAAACAATTTCATTTGTGTTTAAACGACATTGTGTACTGTCTTGCAAAAGTTCATCTGATATATTGTCATTGTGGTAGTATCTTATAAAGAAAACAGGTAGTTTTTGTTTAGAATTATTAGGCATATCAATATTTTGTTGTTCAATTGTGGTGTCAAATAACTGATTAACATTGAAGTCGCCCCCCAAGAATTCTTCAGCCACGACCCGGGGCATAGAAGTGACTGTTTCTAGTTTGTTGGATTAGCATTTGTATTAGGTACTGACACAGATTGAGGTTGTGTATCAGGTGTCATTTCTATTATATTCACATTCGGATATTGCCTGTTGTGATCTCCAAACTTTTGCGGATGCTGTTGCTGTTGCGCATTATAACTTACCTGTCGGTCGGAAGGTATGCTCCAATTTTGTCCTGGTGGCTGCTGTGGTAAAGCAGTGTTTGAATGAAAGTATTGATCGCTACGAGTCCAGCCTTGATGCTGTCTTGGCTCGTAGTTATTATTATTTCTATTTCTGTTTGTGTTTTTGTTGTTACAGTTGTATCCGTTGTTACCGTTGTTGTTATTACCGCGGTGCCTTTTGTATGGATTGCCGCATGGAGTGTTATTACTGTTGTAACTGTTGTTTGTATTGGAATACGCGTGTTGATTTTGATTTCCGTATTGAGACGCCATGTGAGTTTGCTGTTCTTGCTGTACCGCGTATCCAACTGTGGGCGCGCCAGAATTGAATTGGCAAGCCTGCATGTTTTGCATACCACTAGTATAAACATTGTGGCTGTTGTTTTGCCGCACGAAACGCTGATCTAGTAACATGTCAATCGAATCTAAAGCTGTTAAAAAATAATCTGGATCGTCATCCGGAATATGTAAGAGTTTTTCTTTAATGTTGTATGGCAATTTGGCCTTCAACGCACGGAGTATATCACGTGTTGCGACTGGTTCGTCCAAAAAATGTCCCATGTTCAAGTATTTTTCAAAATATCTGCGTAAGTTACCATTTTTACTGTTTAAAGTTTCAGGTTCTAAAGTTTGTCTTCTGAGTCGCTCCTGGACGGATTGCGACCAGAATTTGTTCAGAAAGGTACGCTCAATCTCACTGTACGTGGTACATACATCAGCTTGACTGTATGCCCAGACAGCTGCATCGCCTTGGATGTAACCGACAATATATGAAATCTTTTTCCGGTCACTCCAAGTGCGTGGAAATGCGTTACTAAAAGATTTAAGAAAAATCACCGGATGAGTGGTTCGTTTTTCTGGGATAAAAGTCTGAAATTGCCTGTGTTTTATTAAGCTTTCTTCTTCCTTTGCATTATGATATCGATTTGTTCCACTGTAATTACTGCAATGTTCAGCTGGCGAGTAATTACGATAATGTTGCTGTGGTTTACCATGATAATAGCTTGTGTTTGTGTTTGCACGTCGTGGTATGTGTTGTAGTCGTGGTGTGTTTTGTTGTTGTGTGTTTGTCGTGTGCGGTATGTGTGCGTCATACTCGAATGTATATTGGTTTCTGAACTGTACATTTTGACTGATATTTTCGTTACATTCAGACTGGTTGATCGGTGAATTGTCTCATGGGTGCAGTGACGGATTGTACTGCGTCACTAATCAGCTGTTTGTTATTTGTGATGTATTCCGCTACGGAGTCGTGCACAATTGTTGGTAAATTTTCACGTATGCATCTATCAAAATGTTTGTCTTTGTTCTCTACCCAATCATTAAATTCTTTATTAATATTTTGAAAATGAGCTGTGGCATCAGATTGTAAGATGTCAGTCAGGTGTTGTTCAACATCGTCAAATTTATTCTGCACGTCAGTAATTCGTTTTTCAAGGTTGTCGTGTACTGATGGATATGTTTGAATTTGTTCAGTAAGAGCTTCACACGTGACATTAAGGTTTTTTAATTGTGTCTGTAAAAGTGCTACGTCATTTGTAGTCTTTTCTTGTATCGTATTAAGCTTGGAAAATTTCGTACTGAGCTCAGTCATCTGTTTGGTCAGTGTGGCGTCTATAAGTTCCACACGTTTACATAAAGTGTCATTACGTGCCTTGATTGCTATGAGGTCAGATTTAATTTCGTCATTTTGTGTCCTTAACTGTTCATTTTGTGTCTTTAACTGTTCATTTTGTGTCTTTAAGGTTGCCATGTTTTCCGCGTTCTGCATATTTTCTGCGTTTTGTTTCATTAGCATTTGTAACATGTTGGCAATGTTTACTGTTTGCAAGGTCTCTGGCCCCGCCGCGTCATTAGACGTGACGTCATGTATTAACATGGGCTCTGACTGAGACTTTGAAATTTTTGTGGTGGACGGCCTATTGTCAAAATTTCCGTTAACACTTGCGTCAATAGTTGATGAATCGTCACTACCGGTTGCTGTCGTAAAATCATTTTCTAACATTTGTCTCTCGTCCGAGTCGGATTGCGTCTGAATAGTATGTCTTTGCTGTTCCATCTTTGCGTATTGTTTTCTAGTTATGACCATGCCACAGGTATGGTATACTTCAAGAAAATAAAGTTTGACACTGGTTTTAAAATAAAATGCAGTTGAACATGAATCGCTCGTAGCAACAATGGCTGCTTGTTAATTTAAAAATGTAAACTGAATATCGGATTATTCTTAATGGCTGCTGGCCATGTTACAACGTATCGTACTGAAGTCGGCCATATTGTACACTCGTGTATTGGTATTGTTGCAGAAGTTATTGTTTAAGGAAAAGCACTGAGAATGAAATTTATCACTGAAAACTGCTACGCGCGAAAGAAATACTACAGAATCTACTGAAGAGCTAATACACTGAATTATGCGCCTGGTCAAGCCTGCCAATGCAAAGATGCTGCGTCTTACCTTATTTTGCTGGAAGCTTCATTGCGTCTTCCCGCAAAATTTTAGAATTGGAAAATATCTTCAGATTTTTGTTATTTCTCATACATTCACGTCCAGGTCCAGAAAGTTGATTTTTCACATGAAACAAAGAGAACAATGTAACAAATGACAAAATAAGAAGTCCGACACGCAGTCGCCAATATAAAATAAATAAAATATAATAAAATATTAATTATTTATTCATTATGTATGATAGTGATTGGATGTAATTAATATTTGCTTATCTGGAACGTGGACGTTTAATTATTCGGTATCAGACGCTTGACAATGACTATTTCGTAAATGTAATGTTATTCGTAGTTGACCGTGAATTAAGACTCAAATAATCGGACTTCGTATTTAAATCGTTTCCAAAGACTGCTGCGGTAGGTGCGGACTCAAATCTAAATCTCAATATTAGAATAATTTGGCAGCCATGTCAATACGTCGTACAGAGGTGACTGTCTACTAAACATAAAAAGTTTACACAGTTAGTTAAATCAGATATATTCAACGAATAAGCCTACAGTTAAATAATTCTACTTACTTTCATAAATATAAATTCTTTACAGAATCGAGTGCCTAGTAAGATTGCAACTCTCAGTGTTCTTATATAACATCAAATATGGCGGTGTGCCAGTCAATGAAATGTACGTGCTTCCAGCACCAGTTGTACAAGACCTCTCCTTCTTAATGAAACATAAGAGTATCGTAGTTGTGTTTGTCACAGATTAATTATTTAATTAAGATTTCGCGTTTCCGAGGAAACTCACGCACGGCATGCAAATGTGCCTTTATAGGTTCTAGGCGCTTCTGTCCGGAACGGCGCTGCTGCTATGGTCGGAGGTTCGAATCCTGCCTCGGGCATCCTTAGGTTAGTTAGGTTTACGTAGTTCTAAGTCTAGGGGACTGATGACCTCAGATGTTAAGTTCCATAGTGCTCAGAGCCATTTGAACCATTTAATAAAAGTTCAGGAACAACAACTGGCATGTTTTCAGTGGTTACAGAGTGTCTCAAGAGATTCTAGGGAAGCTGTGTTCCTCAGGACAAGACCGAAGGTTGACAAAGATGTTCAAATGCGATGCGACACAGAGCTACAGCAACAAACAACAGTATGCGGCATCAGAAGGATGTCACGAACACTACCTGACGTAGGCGAATGTAAACGGTGTTACGTGATTGTCTTCAGTCGGACATCAAATAAGAGTTATTGCAGGTAGAAAAACCTACCGCTACCAAAGTTATACTAGTGTCAATCTCGGACGTAAAGTTGAGTGATGCCAGCTTTGTTGCTTAGAGAAATGGGACTATCGCAGTCTTGAACATCACGACAGCCTGGAATAATCATCATAAAACATAATCAAGCATTTGTGAACTGGGATCCATACCGAAACCTTAATAACAATTATTATTTCCCTTGACGCGATCCACTATTTATCACCCCACCCGAAAGAATCATTTCACTTTTGTAACATGTGGACGTACAAGTTTTCTCGTAGATGGCCAACCTTTTTAAACAACTCTCACACCACGTCCTGTGATGGTAGTAGATCTACACCATCACAGGACGTGGCGGAGCAAGAGTCGGAAACAGCACACAAAATGAAAGACGAAATATGTACGGCCTCGACACTAAGTCTGCTGCACTCACCACATACGCAGTCAGTATAAGCCACTAAGCGTTAAGGTGGTAACCTCACTACACATCAGACTCACTTTCATCGTCACAGCGTACTCGCTATGACTCTAATATCGACCAAACGAGGCACCTTTCACACCATTTACTCATCTCACACAGACCAAGAGACAATCATTGCAAATAAAAGCTCACTTTTAAACATACTATGACGGAACCATCTCTTCATGTGGGCAACTGCAGAACCATAGAATTATAACAGAAACTTTGGAAAATATAAATATCTACAACATATCAGATAGTGCCTACACGTATCTTCCATAAGGCCTGGTTTCTATCAAAGAAGGTCACCCATTCAAGGAAAAATCAAACTGGATATCAAGTAAAGGTTAAACGAAACCGGCATAAATCCCCCCACATAAAATTCGCAGCACATACTGGACCTCACTACATAGGAAATATCCACTGATAATCACGCGTCACGCTTTGAGATTCGCAACATACGCAAGTTCTCACCTGTATCTTCTCATTATGTCATACATTATTCAGATAAATCCATTATATTACATCAAAATATTTATGAAAATCATATGATGAAACTAGACATTCATCAAATCAGACCTGATACTGAAAGAAGAAGCTACACAATGGATGTAGAAAATTACCTCATTAAGGAATCAACCACATATAAAATGAACATTAATATTAATAGAATATTCTGCCGGTTTTTGGAGGAAATTATACACATTAATAACTTCAATACAAAGTATTAGTGTTCCACAATAATATTTACTAGTTTGTTATGAACTGGCTTTCAGCCTCTCAGGCCATCGTTAGATAACGTGATGCTAAACAGCTAATCCACACAACTTCAGCAAGAATCTATAAGTGTACATAGAATGCTGTACAAAGATGTGTGACTTATATGGCTATATCGATACGAAACAAGTATGATGTAGCACCCAAAGGCCGGCCGGAGTGACCGAGCGTTTCTAGGCGCTACAGTCTGGAACCGCGCGACCACTGCGGTCGCAGGTTCGAATGCTGCTTCGGGCATGGACGTGTGTCATGTCCTTAGGTTAGTTACGTTTAAGTAGTTCTAAGTTCTAGGGGACTGATGACCTTAGATGTTGACTCCCATAGTGCTCAGAGCCATTTCAACTATTTTTGAAGCACCTAAAGAGGCTCTGAATAAATAAATCTTATATTACAGTATATTCAAATATTAAAAGTACGTGAGCGTATAAAACAGAAATGTTCTACAAATGAGTAATGGCATGGACTCATACGTCATATGGACAAACTGGTGGATGTGATGAACAGACTAAATAAAGGGAGGGGAAGAAAAAGGCAATGGAATGTGGGTGTACAACAGTTACAGAAAGCTTATTAGCCAATGATGAGGGGCATAATAGCTGGCTACAATTTTAATAAGGATGAGTAATGGAACTGTGTTTGGTCATTAAGGACAAAGTCAGGTTTCTTTGAGTGTGGTTTATTAACGACCAGAGTTCCAAGTAGTGTTAGCTTTCTCCCCTTAGTTCTTTTATGGAGAATATCACACTTCATATCATATGGATGACATCCAGTCAGAGCATGTTTAGCGAAGGTGAACTCTTTCTTTCTCAGTCTCCAACTCCCTTCATGCTCAGTTAGTCTAGGAGTTATAGCACTAACTGATTGATCTACATATAGTTTGCCACACAGAGTGCAGGAAATTCTATAAACTCCACTCTGTTCTAAAAGGTGATAAATTTCTCCCATTTGTACGTAATAATTGAGACAGCACAACTTTCAAGGGCAATCCCTAATGCTCTCAATCGTCCCATACTACACATAGTAGTAACATACAGCATATTCAACTGGTTCTCACACAGCAAGTGGTTCTCTGACAGCCTATCATGCGACACATATTTCCCAGTGGTAGTGAACGGGCTAAAAGACGAACCATTTCCTCTCGCTGACTACGTACATACTAGCTCCACGGTAGATATCACTTTCATCGCAGACGTTTCCAAATAAAGAGCCAATAAGCTACGTGGATGTCCCTTCGTCCTGCGGGAACATGGCAAAGAGATAGTAGACTGACTCAACAGGGTCCATGAAAACAAACAATTGACGGTGACGGTGAACGTAAGAGATGTATTCCAGTTTAGGACGTGCTAACAAGGACATTGCAGATGGTCCCCTAGGACATGCAGTCTATGGAAAAAAGATCCTCTTAGATCTGTTCCTTCATGCAACGAGCTGACATCACTGGCACAGAGATAGTCTGTAACAACTTAGACTGTATGCTGCCAAAATTGACGTGCATTGAAGGAAACAAGTGACACAGCCTATCGCAAATAAGAGGAAGGGAAAGAGGAACAGAAATTCAACTTTATTCCCTGTGCTGGGGCTACCTAAGCCAAAACTGGGAGAAACTCCGAAAAAAAAATTTGGCCATTTTTCGACCACTACGAAAAACGAAAACTATGTTTATCTCAGTAAAGGACAAGATACACTTGCCAATACCAGGTTTATATGGCATTCCTTGAGCGTGTCAGCGTCAAAGAAAGGGAAAAACGCAGCACAGCATCTAGCAGCGATGGATGGAATACATTAGATTGTACGCCTGGGGCATAACAACAGACCAGCACTGGCTAAACATAGCCTCAACGAGAGGCATACGTTCCAATTTGAGAAATAAACACGACCCTCTCGTCAACAGGGACGAGGGCTATTAGCTGAGTTCGGCATGCAACCCTTTACTATCAGACAATCGTCAAGAACTCACCCGGCAGTTGACGCTTCGCGAGTCTGGGCAAGACTGAATGCACCGAGGGTGGAATGGCGGTCAGCGCCCCCCACCACACGCCACACCTGGGGAGCGTCGGCCACCTCTCGGCTGTATACAGGGCGTAACGGCTGTAAGTGCAGATATCACTACTGTTGACTGCGGAGGGTGTATTGAACGACATTACATCAAGTCATTTGCAGGCTCATAATTATAGCTTACAGGAGTCATATGTTTGTATTTTGGTTAGCCTATCCAAGTATGTGTGGAAAGAAAAAGCCGTTAATGCTTATTTTCCCGTGGGAAGCAGGTCAGGTGCTGAAGTGTGGACACGTGGACGCAAAACGATTAGTCTATACCGAAAGGTGTAGTTGACTTAGTGGTGTTGTTGGGAGCAGGCAGAAAACATCAAGTCATAAAGTTTGTGACGTATATGTGAGAAGGCTGTAGGATGAAGAGAAAAGACAACCAACATATTCATGAGTGTACCTATTAAGACACCAACGCACTTATACCCGTTACACCCTGTGTATGGGACACCCACGCAATCTCGACGTTCTCACACTAGCGAGGCACATCTGAAGGATCAAGAGAGAAAAAATACAAATAAGTATTATTATTCTTAGCCAGATCTTCGACATAGGTAATATTATTCTGTAATACAAAGAGCTTTGATAAATATAGAAGAGAATAACATTCGTTTTGTACCTGCCAAAAGAAAACAACAAAAAATGTGACTTTAAAATACGTCTTCTTCAACGAGATATTAAATTACTCACTACAGCAGTGGCGTTTAATGTTGCAGAATTGTAAATTTAAGAATCTGTGTTTCAGCGGTGTGGGTTAGTACTGTAGTATATGAGAATGTAGCGTGTTTTCTGGATTCTGTATCTGAGTAATTGCGTGTTACAGCAACAGTCCATAGTAACTAAACTAATTTATTTCCATTACAAGTAATTTGTCTTATTCCCCTTGATCATTTTAGATTCCAAATACTTTTCGTTTTTTATAGAAGAAACGCCCCTCTGCCCCTTAACCCCACCCCGAAAAATCCTTATTAGTTAAATAATCGCTCTCCCATGTGTAATGCACCTTCAACATTACTTTACAAACGACTCAATATTTGACATATTGTACTAAACATTTAGTGTAAGAATAGTCGAATACTTCTTAACAAATAATCATCAAATAAATAATAATAAAAAACTGTCGTAACAATCGTCGCTCAAGTTCTGTGATCTAGTAAGAGGTTCTCACTGCATGTATTCAAAGTGATAACTCCTTAACCGTTAGTTCTCTGACCGACTTTGTTTCTCTCATGAGATGTACATGAGTCTACGTTGAGCTCGATAATCGTTAGATAATAAATTCGTATAGTACGAAGCACTATAAAATATGACATTGATATCAAACGGTTTGAGAAAATAGGAAATATTGAAGTAAACAAAGAAACAAATTACTGAGGAGAAAAAAAGTGGCTCTAAGCTTTCTGTATTGATTCGACGGTTCCTGCAGTGGCTATTGAAATGACAGCCACTTTAAGAAAAATTACTTTCTTAAAAAACTTCTTCCTTCCTGCAATATGTCAACTACAGACTACTTTATTTTCATGGTTTAATCAATGTGTTTCTCGTTCATTACCAACGTACAATTGAGAGACAGCCCAAATGTTCAGCGTCGTTTCTCACAGACCCGGCATAAATATCTGTCACCTCCCCCATGTTATTTCAGGGACCAAAAGCGCTGAGGAAGGCGCAGTAAGAACTCTTAAGCCGTAACTGCGAAGACAAATGGACCACATGTGTTGGTAACCAGGTTAGTGGTTTCATACAGAATTATATTCAATGACAAATAACTGCCACCCATATTGTTTGTAATTTCGCACGTAAGAAACAAATCTACATCAATGGTCGTTAAAGCAGCAGGAATTAGACCTTGAAGGCAACAAGCAGTAAACGGCAAATTACCTGAAGTGCTCTACGTGCTTTTACATGCGGATGGTTTGCATATCAGCGCAAACACACGACATGGACAGAAATAAAGCCACCTGCATATTGAATATAACTGAAGAACAAGTATGGGGTCCCTCATTCACAGACCGTATTTCAACGTTATTTGTTTTGAGATGACTGAGATATGCCTCGAACGAGAAGTACAAATACCAGTACCTGCCGAATGTCGACAGCATCAGAATCTTAGTGTATCAACACTGCATCTTATTATTCCAGGATAATTCTGTTTTGTTTAATCGGATCTCTCGACTGTCATGAGACTATGGAACTGACGGGACCAGTAGGTTCATACCCGACGTCATGCGGGGTATCCTCGACAGTAAGAGGGCGCTGCAGTTTCAGGGAGCAGATAAAGTGGTAGAGTAGGAAAATCCAGGTCCACTTAGTCACTGGAGAGGGAAGGAACTAATTTGTAGTATGTAAGAACTAGGAGATATGTAATATTCCAGTTCTGCTGTAAGAGAATCATTTTGAGCTTTCACTTTTGATATGATGAGTGTGTTACATTAAAGTTTAAAATATGGGTAGGTCTCTGGGACTATTTTATACATTGGGAAATAGTGTTTATTAAAACTGAACCATTAAGAAACAGGTTTTGTGTTGGATTACGAAAAGTACGAGGCACGAGGGCTGTTTGTACTGGAGTTGACTCACATAAACTGAACAACAGAGAATTCCTTTATTTATACATTGCTGAGATAGTAACAAAAGCAAACGTCCATCAGTAGCACTACTAGCATTAGAGAAGACAAAATATACTTCGAGGCAGATTTACGTCGAGTGACTACTGTTTCCTATTAGTTAATATGACAGCTGGTTTTTCACACAACTTACATAGCAGACGTCAGCCAGTGACATATTTAATCTTAACTGATAGTATACCAGTTGCAATCAGAACATATATTTGGTTACTGTTTAAGTTTTAATGGAAGAGTGCATTACATACAAAGATAATGACTAACTTTGCTAAATCACAGACTATATAATTTCACTCCTAAATAGTGTTATCTACGTTAACACGTTATCTAAAGAAAGGAATATGTTTCAACATGAAACATTTAGAATGACATTGGTGAAATTTACAATGATTGTTTTGATTCAACCTGTTCGTTCAAAATAATGTCTTGATGTTTTATCATATATAAGAAACTTTCTATTTATTGTAAAATATTTAGCACATGTCCTTTTTCATTGGTGTGTGGAACTTGTTGTTTTCACGGTGAGCCAATGAAGATAATATCATGGCAGTGAGATTCAGATGTGGTATGAACATTGTTTTGAAAATTCCTTCTGTCTATTCTAATGTATATTTTATTTTGGCTTCCATACGTCAATTTATAAACACAAGGTCGAGTGAATTTACAGCACTAATCTAGAGAATGAGATATTTGTGATTTCATTATGTTGCGTATAATGATGTTTATTTTTCTCATACTGGTTTTTTTTGAGGTGTAAGTGTAATTTGATTTCTTAGTTTTCCTCAACGTAGCAAATATTTTCGTTGTTTGACAAAATATAGGTACTATGAATGTCAAATCAGTAAAAAAAGCAAATGGTATATGGCAGGAATCATGTCCAAAACAAACTGTATGAAGAGAACGCTCAGGTCATCCCATCTCCACCATGCAGAGTCAACGTTCTTCATGCTAAACAAAAAACGCGAGAAAATCATCAGATCTGACGCAACGACACCGGTCGAATCTCAACAGCCACCAACCGACCCCAACAATCTCAGTAGCCTCAACAATCTCAGTGCGCCCAACAACCAGCTACTCATTGCTAAACAAATGATTCTCCTCATGAAACGCAATCTCTTGAGATACATAACGACGAAGGTTTTTAAAAGGCATGCTCCAGGCGTAACTCGAGATGAAACTCCAGCATGTCCACAGAATCCGGTGAGATCCAAGTAATGATTGATCTGAGTGTTCTAACTAGAACTGTTATCATTGAAAATCGGGACCCCCAAGGTAACCGTTAAGTCTTTTCATACCTGGACTGAAAGAATTCAACCTTGTACAATTTGTGATTTACATGAAATAAAGAAGAAACTGTGTCCAACTCACCACTCAGCAAACCGACTTTGAAACCAAACTTAGAAATATAAAAATAATTATAAATAATTGACAAGACTTTGAAAGACAAAGTTAACAACATACTACAACATTTTGCAGAAGACAAAAGTATTATATCACATGAACAAGTTGGTTTCAGAAACACAATCCCGCTGATCCATGATTAAGGCTAATTAGGAATGCAGCGGAAGCCTGCAATTTCACAGGTGCAACTGCTACCCTCTTTCTGGACACAGAACGCGCTTTTGATAAGGTACAGACATCTTCACAAAGTGCTAAAGCACCACTTCCAACCTGCAGTAGTACAATTATTAACTAAACTCATCTGAAACTGAAAAGTACAACTACGAGACGAGGATCAAAAATCCTCCTACTCCACACCCAGACCCGGAGTACCTCAGGCTGCCGTCATATCCACTTTGTTATGTACGATATACACAGCAGATATCCCAAGACCCCGGTGGTGGAATGAAGACATGGTTCTATATCCAGATGACAACACTTACTGGTGTCATGCGCCCAACTCGAATGCAATCAATGAACAAGTCAACAGCTACATCAGCAAATTTGAAACGTAGCCCAGTAAATGGAGAATCTGATTGATCTAATCCACCAAAAAGTAAACCTTTCCTTTTCAGACATGGCAATCTTACTAATCGCCGACTACAGGATAACCCAAAACTCTACATTCGACTTTGTGGACAAGAAATTGTTCCACAACTAAACGTCAAATACCTTGTCTACATCTGTCTAGATGAACTCTTAAGTAGCCAGAAAGACAGGACTGAAAAGATTAAACAAGCTGAATGCCGATATAATTTTGTATGTCTCACGAAATATCAAACAAATGGACTGGAGCTACCAGTTTCTCTTCTTAAATTCTAATGAAACGAAAAAATAACCTCTGTCTGCTAACCAGAGGATGCTTCAATTAGCTGAAGATCTACGATATACCTTCCAAACAAACTCCCTTCACGGAACACTTAAAACCAAGAACACACTGCTGTAGATCGACGGTATAGCTTCAAAACAAACTTCCTTACGAAACACTTAAAACCAAGAACATACTACACAGAATAAAAGAAGAAATCACCAGATTCGGGATCAACAGACTACGTAACAACAGACTCACAAAATCACTCTTGTAGTCCTATCATACAACGTTCAATTTTCCGAAATTCAAAAGTTCATTTTCCCTTATATTTTTCTCGAAGCAGTATCCAATTCACTCCAACAGAATCCTCTGGAAAACGAAGAACTGAATGAAACTGTCCACAAATCAAGAGCATCTACAAGTATTTGGGATAATGTAGCAGCCTGATATACAGGAGAACAACTTACTGAGCAAAATTACTTCAAACAACTCCCGTATCAGAAGATAATATTCTCTGCACCGGCAAGATTTTAAAGTTTCGCGTCTTCCACAGAATTAGACAGAAACGTTTCTACACCAACGAATTACAAAATCACACTATAGCACTATCAAGACCACTGAGACAATATGTGCGTACGTAAGACGAACAACGAGCAACAAATTTCTACCGGGGTTTTTTATCGACAGAGGGGTTTTTCTCTCAGGCGTAAGGCATATGCAGGAACATGGCACGAAAGAAACTTAATTAACAACATCTTAGTCTCAGCTATCCATCTAGATCCAGTTAAAAGTTCTACAAAATTAAATAAGGATCCAGTTGTCGTAAATAATTGGCATCACAACAACACAGAATACAAATACCGGTTGGAAAGGCCTGTAACCCAACATCTCCTTTAAGATGGAATGAAAGATTTTTCAAGAATGCTTTGTAGATGCTTGTCACTTGGGAAGTCCCGTCCAGATTGTCTGACTAATATTCTAGTTGGTAGGTTATATGCATATGTTTCAGTGCGTTCGAGTCGTACTATGCAAACACAAATTCTGGCTGCTCCCATTCAAAGTGCCCACTCTCGGTCAGTCAGTTAACGACAAATAGCCAGTACAGAACAAGGGGTACTGTCGTGGTCTTCTGTATGTCCACAATGCCGTGAATCAGCTTCTGCTTCCTTACGCAGTTCTGTTCCTCTGGCCGGCCGGGGGGGCCGAGCGGTTCTAGGCGCTACAGTCTGGATCCGCGCGACCGCTACGGTCGCAGGTTCGAATCCTGCCTCGGGCATGGGTGTGTGTGATATCCTTAGGTTAGTTAGGTTTAAGTAGCTCTAAGTTCTAGGGGACTGATGACCTCAGAAGTTAAGTCCCATAGTGCTCAGAGCCATTTTTTTTCTGTTCCTCTTGTGAACTTTTCCTGAACCAAACCACTCGCATTTTATTTAATAATCCATTATTAATATCGCGAAACTCAAGCGGACAGGAACATAACATCTACTAAAATTATTTACAGAAATACGGCCTATGTTGTGAACTACACCCACAACTAAATTGTGAAGGTAAGAAAATGTATATGACAAAATGTAATTTTTTGTTGTAACCCTGAATTCCCGTTCATGACATTAACGGCTAATGCTATTTATTCGGGACTGGGAAGAAAAGTCCGTGTTGATTCTATTTTACCTCGGAGAGGGTATTAAAGTGGCTCTCACTTGGAAACAAATGAATACCTACCACCAACACGTCTGTTCCAGGCCAATCCATTCTCCATGCACTCATTTTCTCTTCCTTGTTCTTTACGAATGCAGACATAGCTGTAGTCATCCAAGTATTTTTTCACAGTCGAAAGATACGTAACTCTCTGTTCCCTGTGTTTATGCATTATTTCAGCGACCATAGCTGCCATGGTCGGTAGAACAAGAACTCGCTACCGAACCTGTACACGCATGGTCCGCGTCTTCAGGGTAAAGAGGTTAGTGTCTTTCAGACAAAGTAATGTTTGATAATAATGGCACCCGTGTGCCTTGAAATTTAATACATTAGGAAATGTTTGTAAATTGCTGCCTATTAAAAGTGAAACAACACGAACATGAAGATGGCACGCAAGAAACAAGCAAATGGCGTGAATACTACTTGTACCACATTCTGTATAAAAGAAAAGGTTAGACAGAGGGGTTTCTTATTCATAAATGGTATGTGAATGTTGATTACTGTAATTTGCATAAGAACGTGGACTGTCTGCCAACACATTCTGGTATTCGACTGCAGCAGTATCATGACATATCGGGTCTTCAGTTCCACAATGTTGCTGCACGTGTTGTTTGGCATGCCACGATTTCCACGTAAATATGAAATTGATGAGATCATAGTGACTTTGCCGAACACCACGAAAGGCCTCAAGGATCGCATGCGACTAGAGTGCGAGAGGACTGGCTCGGCCTGTAACGGAACTGAAATGATGGTGGGCTGACAGTAATTTGGAGCCCGCGCGTCGGAAACGGGCGCGCTGGTGTGAGACTGCCAGGGAGTGCACCCTGATGCCATCTATTGGCGAAACTGGGAATTAGCGCTGTCTCAGACAATGCACAGAGCTCTCGGAGTCAAATGTATTCTTTTTCTTGGTAATAATAAGTTATTACTGTATGATTTAATGTTATAAAGAGCTAGTAGTAAATTATAGTAAATTATTATGACTGGTATGAACTCCAGGGTAATAAATATAAATATTCTTAAATACTAAATGATTTCGGTGAAAAGGTGGTAGGGGAACGCCCCCACTCTTGGTGGTACGAGCGTAGCTAGAGGTAGCTGGAGACACAGGGACGGAACAATGGAATGGCCTGGGGAGTGTTGACGTGACCGGACGTGCATAACTGTGCTCACGCAAAAGTGATTGTGCAACCGCGAAGAGGCGAATATCGTCGCCGTTTGTGGAGTAGAACGCGACGAATGGTTGTCGAAGCCGTCTCTATGCCACTGGGGCTGATCGTAAGAGTTCCTGCGCCCAGATTTTATGGCGGACGTGCAGTAGCTTATACGAGTGCTACAGCTCGTAGTTCCAACCGCCATTAAGGGCATGAGGCGTGAAGAGCAGCGTTAGCCACATGCATCTCACCACCAGCACCGACACGTCTACCCAAGGCAAGACTGCTTGCAATTGTTAAGTCGAACTTTATATACATGTAAAAGGAGAATACCAGTTTTCTTTTGTGCAAGTGCAGAGGACAGAATATAGTAATGAGTAAAATTACCACGCATGTTGTTCATTGTAAAGTGTAGTAACCTGAAACATAGTGTAGTGAAATCAGACTGAGGCCACCATCGCCTCTTTCATTTACAATTCCTTTGGGTGTAGAATACTTTGGCGTATAAGAACCAGAAAAGAGCAATGGTCACACCAGAATGAGTCGCCTATTTATAGTTACTTACATTTTTCTGAGTAACCTTTCAAGTAAAGTCACTTAACTAATTCTATAGCAATTGTCCAAAGAGTAATATCCAAAATCATTAAATAAGTTGAACGATAGAATTTTGTTAACCTAAGTTGCATAAGTTGTCTTGGTGGTAATTACCAAGCCAACTCACAGAAATTGAGAGAGTATTTGCTTTGTAGAATCACCTAGAATGATCAGAAATAGTAATATTCAGAATTAAGTTTAAATTCAACTTAAGCCGTTTCACTTTGAAACGAGCCAAAAAACTGATTTATTCTTTTGCTCCTTCAGAGCTGGCGACCGTAGTTATAAGTATTTTCAGGAGGATTCGACGGTAAGTCTGCTGCTCTCGTCGTGCTGATAGGATTACCCACTGCTGCTAGCAGTGGTGATTGGATACATAAGCTCACTACCAAGTTAAGTGGGTCAGGTAGGCAGTGTTACCGTGTGAACTGTAGGGCACTGTAGGCCATGGATCGAACCCGTTCAATCATCACAGCTCTTTGAGAAATAGTCCGGTTAGGAGTGTACTAATCCAATAGGTAAATACTGGCGAGTAACGGTCAAAAATGTATACGCAAGTGAATTTAGCAAGGTCCATGTAGCACCTAGTTAATGTGGTGCAAGGGCGAGGGTAGGAGTGGAGTAAATGTGAGCTGAGCTTGTGGCAGCTGTGCTGTCTTCAAAGATTAATAACGTGAATTCACTACTAACTCTTGCCATTAGGGCTGAGCTATTTACGGTTAAAATACGTAGCAGTAAGCGCAAAGGCGTGACAGCTACAAGTCCGTATTGGCTTTATACATACGGAAGTAGGAAGCGGGTCATTCCGTCAGTGGAGGGGTTAAAACAACCGAGTCAGTTGAGAACATATCCCATTTACTGATGGAAAGATTCGGCGGTTCGGTCGCAGGCCCTACAGCATCGTACAGTAACATCACATTTCTTGAGTCGGGAAATGGGCTTGTTCCAGCAAGGCAAGAATGTATACGCGATGTGCAACGACGAGTGGAGCACCACGGAATCTCAGCAACAGAGGGAGGTACACCAGCAGAGGCACGGCAACAATGGACACTAGAGTGACACCACAGCATCTTTTGAGACGAGTCTCTGTTCTACGTATTGTGTCCCGAGAGACGTATCCGTGTGCGCAAGCCTCTGAAGTCAGCGCGAGACTGTCATATGGGCACAGCACATGGCGTGTTGGTGTGGGATGTCACTGGGTACGCTACACGATCAGTTCTGGTTCGCATAGTCGATAAGATGAACAACAGTTATTGCATTTCTTATCAGGCCGGTGGCCCCGTGACGTTACATCTAAACAAGAAACTATAAAGCTGCAGGCTGCCAATCTTATTATGACGTACCTTGATACTGTTGATATCCAACTCTTGCCCAACTCAGCTTATTGTGGGATGTGTCATCTAGAGAAACTATCTGGTAATAAATTATAGAGTTACTGGAATGCCTTAATCACTAATTAACCACCTCCACGACAAAGTTTAAGCACAATGGAATGATGTGCCCATATCAATGATCCAGTTCCGTTTCGGCTATGTAGACTGCAGGTTTAGAGCCACTGTTGCCATCAGAGGTGGAAGCTCTGTGTTATGAATGTCACTCTTTTGTTGTGTCACGGTTTCTTTGTACTTAGTGTGGCCGGATTGATGTCAGTAGCCATCATTACTTGACAGAAGAAGGTACATGGTAGCAGGACAGAGGAGGGCGCCTGGGCGTTCTTTGGCTAGAAGCTCTGAATGGACCGGTCTGACACAGCAAAAATTACCATTCAGGCCTTGCCAAATACAAAGTTACCATACTTCTAGGAGTACCGTCTCCATCAGAGCCGAACACTGGTGACACAATAGAAGTGAAGGAGTCAGAATGTAGCAAGGCCGACCAGAGTTACCACACGTTCTGGACCAACACCTGGCTATTATTTTTCCTATGTAACAAGATATGCTGCCTCAGCAAACCGTTCGTGGGTGAAACTCACATTAATGCTGCCCATTTTAGACAGGCAGCATTAGCCACTGCCAACAGAGTTCGAGAAATGCTCCATGCCACTCGCTGACCTGATGTAATTCATCTAGCTGCCACTACTAGAGGTGACCTGCATTGGCTGCTACTGGCAGGACCTAGGCCCGATGCTGCAGAGTGTCGACCTGGTACCTTTAGTCAGGGGACCGCTCACTGGCTGACAGTGGGTTAGGGTTTGCACCTCGGCTTGACCAGTCGAGGAGTCATTGCGTCCCTACTGCATGCACACTCGGCTGCTGTCTTTTGCTGGCTCACTACTTCTGCACACGACTGTCGTTCCCGCCCACACTGCCTACCTCAGCACACTCACAGCATCGTGCCTGCATCTCCTCGCCTCCACAGCAGCCTGACGCTGGCCCAGGGGCCTGACTTGACAATTCTCCACCTACCAAAGCGCTGACGCCATTGACACCTCTCCTTGGCCTATCACCGCTTCAAACTGGCTGGTCTGTGAAGGCTGCTAGCTGAGTTTAACACTTAACTAATATCCAGGACCGACGTCTGACACTTGCTGCTCAGGGCCGCAAATCAACTGCTGTAACTAATGGGATGGATAAATTAATCTTTCTTTCACACTTCGCTGACCTACTAACTGGCATCTCTTTGGTTGAAATTCTTCTACGCAGCTAAATAACATTCACAATCACCATAATCAGCAGCGGGACACCTGAATACAAGCGCAGTCCTGACACCACTCTGCACCTTGTACATCTTCAATGAAAAAATTAAATAAAGTATTTCTCTGCCAAGCGTTACATAGTGTTGCACTAAAAATACAACTAAATTATTGACTATGCTTTTTTTGCTCTGTTTTAATGTCCTGCAGTGTACTCTTTGTATTTGGAATATAGTAGATTTGAGGAAACAAAGAGAGGTAGGTACAGTGGTATAAGGAACAGGACAGCCAATATGAAACAGCACAACGCTAGATTCTATCGAGATCACTTCAATGTTGTATCACAAAAGGAGAATGAGTTTGTCGAAAAGTTTCTAGATATGATATGATGGATCAGTGTTAATACCTATGAGTGGATAGATAATGTTGAGGCAAATAGAATCATTCTACAGCAAGAAGAACACCGAGCATGATGCGCTTTCTTATGGTGACCATCAAACCATCAACTGATGTGCCAAGGAAGGTGACTGAAGATTTCCGAAGAACCTGACTGATCCTATTTGTGGGATCCTGCCCAATCGTGTAATGTAGGGTGCCTAGGAATCTCCTTTCTCGGATAGCTAAACAATATTTCAGGCAAATCCTATTAATAGAGATTATTTCAATATGTTAAATTGACAACACTTGCGTTTCCACCAAGATGGGCAACAAGCAAATGGCGACATGCAAACAATTAATGTCTCTCGGTATATAGAATATCCATGCAAGCAGATCATCCAAGCTCATAAGTTACTGCTATAGAGCTTATATCACAGCTCTAGTGCGGCTCTTCTAGTGCGATCGAAGCTAGCTGGAGGAGCACTTACATTGTCTTCGTACAGATGCCGCTCCTACAGTGGTGTCGTTCTAGTCAGCGTACTATTGGCTGAGGTCGTCTCATAGCCTTCTCTACTGTGAGTTTCCATGCCTACGTGCCGACGCTTGATGTTACGCCGGAAAATTCCCCCCTCCCCCCCCCCTCCTCAAGGAGACGGACCGTCGTCGGGTAGAGAGCGCGGCAACGGGGGGGGGGGGGGGGGGAGACCGGGGGGGTGGAAGCTGCGCTGGACCGGAAGCTGTGGCTGCAGGGGGAGTCGAACTTCCGGTTCGGCTCGCACTGCTCCGTCCGGCCTGCGCTCTGGAAACGTTCCCCGAAAAGCAACCAGAAGGGTACGCATCCACCTCCAGAGGCCAATAAACTGATGTGGAAGGTGTCGACTGCTGCTGTTTGGGCGGATTCAGCTCCAGCGGTAGGACTACAGAAGGCGGAGGAGGTGGAGGCTCCGTCTCCATGGGAGGTGTATTGATGACACTCTTTGGCGGCTGCTGTGGCCGCGCTGTTCTCGGTTTCCATGAATCTGGGTCAAGAGACACACAAAGATTACCTGTGCACATGGCAGTGGCGAAGCATATTTTTATGGCTGCGCTGCATGCCGCCTGGACCTGAAATAAGATACATGCATGCGCCAAGTCGACGAACGATCTCGCCTCGCACCCACCATCTGCTGCCGCTAAACACCCTGTAAAAGACAGTAACATGCGACGCGAAGCGATACTTGCGGCTTTCCTTGGGCGCCGGATGCTGAGGAGGGTGGAGCAGGTGGAGAAGTGTCCGATGGCGGCGGCTGTGAAGCAATTCCGCCGGCGATGGTCCATCTCGTGGGTGCGAACGATAGGAGGCGAGAAACATCCCTGGTGTGTGCGGAGCGAAGTCTGGCCATTTACTGTTTGAAGGTTCTGACAAAACGTTGCATTTCGCCGTTTAACTGTGGATGGAACGGTGCGCTAGTTACATGCTGTATGCCATTGCGTGCACAGAAAGTTTCAGACTCATTTGACGTGAACTGAGGTCGTCCGTTGTCTGACACTGTTACTTCAGGTAAACCTTCGAGGCACAAAATAGAGGACAACACGTACGTGACGTTGTCGAGTTCATTGGCACAGCAAAAGTAAACTTGCTATATGAGTCAACCACAATCAACCAACGAGTGTTCCGAAAAGGTCCTGCAAAGTCTATGTGCACGCATTGCCATGGTGATGTTTGTGGCGGAACGGACTGATTTTCCGCACCTGCGTCAGTCTGTGACGTCATCTGTTCTGTTTGTGCGTCCATACCCTGCAACGTACAGTGTCGACGCGCTAAATGTTTCGTCCGAACAATCCCCATTGGTGAAGTAACTGGAACACACCTTTTTGCAAAGCTTTAGGGATCAACACACATGGGTGTCCACTGTTATTCTGAACAAGAATCACCCCTTTCCGTATAGCGAGGCTACGCCGACACGCAAAGTATCGGCTCACGACAGAGTTCTTTATGCTACGCATGAAACGAGGCCAAGATGTGCGAATGAATGTTAGTGAAATGTACAAATCTGGATCAGGTTCCGTGGCCTGTGTATTTTAGCTATAGTTCAGCGGATAAGATTGAAACCTGAACATCGATGTGGCAACGGCATGCAGCAGAAGCGTCAAAATCTGTATCAGGGCCAATCGGAAGACGTGAATGTGCGTCTGCATTACCATGCTGAGCAGTCGGGCGATACACAACCTTGTACTGGTACTGAGACAATAACAAAGCCCGTCTGTGGAATTTTTGGGCGGTTACGAAAGAAACCGGTTTCGTGGGACGAAACAAGGACCGAAAAAGCTTGTGATCCGTTATTAAGTAGAATTTTGTGCCATACAAATAACGGTGGAATTTGGTGAAACCATACACAATAGCCAAAGCGTCCTTCTCAATTTGTAAATAGTTACACTGAACTCTGGACAACACATTTGAGGCGAAATGAATAGGCCTCTCTACATCACCAATTCTGTGCGAAAGTACGGCACCGATGCCGTAACAGGAAGCGTTAACTTGCAATACATACGGTTTGTCAGGATCAAAGTGAACTAAGTATCGAGTTTTTGAAAAGCTACTTGGTACTCAACTGTCCAAACAAAGGAGAGATTCTTCCGACGCAAGCGCTGCAATGGAGCTGTAATTTGTGCAGCATTCGATATGAACCAAATACAATAGTTCATTTGCCCTAAAACTGACTGGAATTCTGTAACATTGCGAGGAACAGGCAAATCTTGTACTGCTAACAAATGCGACTAAAGAGTATTTACACCTTGACGGTTTATGACATGACCAAGATGATTCAATTCAGGTTTAAAAAAATCGCACTTGTCCAGTCTACACTTCAGTCTTGCATCAGATAACACACGAAACACAGCACGCAAATTTGCAAATGTTCTTCAGGTGTACGACCTGCTGTGACATTTTCATCAAAATAGTTTGAACAGTTTGGACCTTGAGCAGTCAGCTGTTCAAAATACCATTGGAAAATGGCGGGTGCAGAAGCCCTGGCAAGAGGCAAACGCAAATATTTAAACAAGCCCAATTGAGTATTCACTACATCACACTTTTTGATCTTCATTGAACAGTATTTGAAGATACGTGTCGCGCAAATTCTCCTCTCGCATTAACGATGAGCGCTCTTCAGCCACTCGGCCTAGAGGTGGCTTTTATGCGCTTTCCTCCAGGCCCCAGTGTAAATACTGGGCTGTAGCCTCCAACCCGCACCAGATGCCCTCTACACAAACATTCAGAAGAAAGCTTTCGCACTCAGACATGAGCTGTACACTAGACGGAGACAGATGAGGTACACAGACTGTGTGCCACGGGGAGTGGTCGCTTCAGGAATGGTATCTGGTCACCAACAGTCACCAACATTGCTTCAGCACACATAACAGTTTCGATTCCGTAGCCAACTGGTAAACGGGAAAGGTGAAGAAGAAGAAGAGCTAGGAGACACGTAGTATTTCAGTTCTGTGGGAAGAGAATGAGTTGGAGCCTTCACTTCTGATAGGACGAGTGTGCTGTATGAAAGTTAATACGATGGTTTGCTCTCTGGAATTAGTTGATACCCTGTGAGGTGCAGATTATTAAAAGTGAACTGCAAAGAAGACTCTTTAAGTATTGGGATACGAAAGACAGATGGAATATGCAGATATAACGAGCGCAACAGACCAGAGCTGTCAAGGATTGGTGATAGACTGAGGCTGATTGTCGTAAATTTTCCTATAGATAATATTCTTATTTACTTATTTCCAAATTAGAACAGGGATACATACTCATCTCCAGCGGTATCAGCACTACAGAAGACATTTTCCTCAGGTGCATTGTGTCCCATATCAGTTTATATTTTCATATAACCAACAAGTTACGTAAATTTTTTTTTTTTGCACATGCCAAAAACTTTTGTCAATAATTTACATTTTATTACCTGAGCGTATGCCACCGGTATTCAGCACATACAGAGTGAGTCATAATTATGTCAATACTATTGGAGAAAAACGACTTGCTCCGAGTTTTCGTTATACAGAGTCTGAACCTGATCAACACAGCTAATGCACTCAATATTCAGCAATACAGTTTATTGATAATTGTCTGCTACTAATCCAATTGCTACAAATCTGGTAAACGAGCAGGTGACCATCTACCTGAAAATCGTTCTGCAGGCCTTCGTCACACTTTTCTCACCGGCAGCTCAACACCCAGTAAGCTTGCAATCATTCTTCTCTGCTCAAGTGTGCGTGTATCAGACATCGGTTCTAACATACTGGAGTAAAAAAGGAAACAAAATTAAAATTCTTCACATAATTTTGACTCACCCTGTAGATATGGCAGATGACTGTAAAATGTGATGTACTTGAAATCCAAAGGTGATTAACTTGACTGATCACAGGTTACACCTAATCATTTGTACATTACATTGTTAACAGAATGCCTTACAAAGGAATGTATTTCAACAGTAAACATTTGTAAGAGAATTCGTGAAATTTTCGATATATTTTTTGTCTTTTAACCCCGTCTCTGCGTTAAAAGCAGTGCAGGATGTTACGTCACATATGTAAAACTTCATGTTGTCATCTAAAATATTTACTTGCCTACGGTTTTCAGCAGTCGCTGGGACCGCCAGGCATCGTGTTACGTCACTAACTGAGTTTTTGTAGTTTTAGGTGTGAACTAAGTGAAGACAGTTTCATGTCAATGAAGTTCGAAAATTCCATGAATATTGTTTTGAAATATTTCTGTTAGACCTATGATTGTTATTTCATGGCAACCGCATTTTAACTTATACACTGCTGAATGTGTGAATTTACAGGGTTGTTCCGTAGAATGACAAGTTTGTCTTCTGTTGCGTGTTCTGATAATTATTCTCAACTTGGACTTTTGACATGAACGTTTCATATTATCTGACACTTTCCCCAGTATGTAAACCATCGGTACCATTTATGAGAAAATAAACACTAGCAACGCAATAGTAACTGACAAGGGAATAGAGTAGCGGTCATGTTGAAGACAGTCTGTAGTAAAAGAATCTTCGAGTTTAATTTGCATAAACAATTAAAAATCTCTAAATAGTTTTCAACAGTTACTTGACCAAAGAGAAGAATACATATTGCTCCATAATGAACCCGTCTGCAAATACATTGCAGTTACTACCAAAAAGCCACATACGTAGCAGCCCTCTCAATCTAGTAATAAACTATATAAGAGCTTTGCAATCTGACTAAAAAAACAAGGTAGTGTATATACTTGCTCAAGACTGTATAAGCAGAAGTCAGTATACAGTGAATAGTTTGAGTGAAATGATACAACAAATTATAAACATCGACATTCTACACCATTTAAAACATTTTGTTGAATGTAATCAACATGTTCACCAACGGAGCAGTTGATGTGACCATTGAAATTGTCAAATATAATATACTCACACATCGTCAGATGAACGCAATAGTTGTAGACGAATTTCATTACTTTACTAAAATTGTAGCTCTCCCACAACTATTCCAAGTCCAATAACCAACTTCATGTACTATAATACGGTTTAGTAAAAGGAAACGTCCTTGATGGTACACTTGCTAGTATGTCACTACACCATACTGACAACTAATTTCCTTATACCATCTCGCATGGATTAATAATATTTACTTCTTGTACGGGTGTGTAGATAACACCCTAACATTACAAGACCGATCAGAAAAATAAATAGATATATTCCACTGAATCAAACAAATTATAGAAAAATATAAGCAATATGGAGCATTGGCGGCCGAAGACTTCCGGCATAAGAAGTCAGCCTTATTCTGCCACCGGCCTTGTCAAAGAGGGCAGAGGAGCGGATAAAGGTTCAGGGCACTCTCTTGTCCTAGGGGTGGGAAATTGCCCCTAAAGGCGGAAGAATCAGCAATGATCAACGACATGAGGATGCAGAAGGCAATGGAAACCACTGCATTAAAGACACGTAACGTGTATCCACAGGACATGTGGCCTGTAATTGAAGAAGTGTCATGATGATCTCCCCATTGGCAAAAAATTCCGGAATAGTCCCCCATTCGGATCTCCGGGAGGGGACTGCCAAGGGGGAGGTTACCATGAGAAAAGATTGAATAATCAACGAAAGGATAACGTTCCACGAGTCGGGGCGTGGAATGTCAGACGCTTTAACGTGGTAGGGAAACTAGAAAATCTGAAAAGGGAAATGAAAAGGCTCTATCTATATATAGTAGGGGTCAGTGAAGTGAAGTGGAAGGAAGACAAGGATTTCTGGTCAGATGAGTATCGGGTAATATCAACAGCAGCAGACAATGGTATAAAAGGTGTAGGATTCGTTATGAATAGGAAGGTAGGGTAGAGGGTGTGTTACTGTGAACAGTTCAGTGACCGGGTTGTTCTAATCAGAATCGACAGCAGACCAACACCGACAACGATAGTTCAGGTATACATGCCGTCGTCGCAAGCTGAAGATGAACAGATAGAGAAAGTGTATGAGGATATTGAAAGGGTAATGCAGTATGTAAAGGGGGACGAAAATCTAATAGTCATGGGTGACTGGAATGCAGTTGTAGGGGAAGGAGTAGAAGAAAAGGTTACAGGAGAATATGGGCTTGGGACAAGGAATGAAAGAGGAGAAAAACTAATTGAGTTTTGTAACAAGTTTCAGCTAGTAATAGCGAATATCCCGTTCAAGAATCACAAGAGGAGGAGGTATACTTGGAAAAGGCAGGGAGATACGGGAAGATTTCAATTAGGTTACATCATGGTCAGACAGAGATTCCGAAATCAGATACTGGATTGTAAGGCGTACCCAGGAGCAGATATAGACTCAGATCACAATATAGTAGTGATGAAGAGTAGGCTGAAGTTCAAGACATTAGTCAGGAAGAATCAATACGCAAAGAAGTGGGATACGGGAGTACTAAGGAATGACGAGATACGTTTGAAGTTCTCTAACGCTATAGATACAGCAATAAGGAATAGCGCAGTAGGCAGTACAGTTGAAGAGAAATGGACATCTCTAAAAAGGGCCATCACAGAAGTTGGGAAGGAAAACATAGGTACAAAGAAGGTAGCTGCGAAGAAACCATGGGTAACAGAAGAAATGCTTCAGTTGATTGATGAAAGGAGGAAGTACAAACATGTTCCTGGAAAATCAGGAATACAGAAATACAAGTCGGTGAGGAATGATATAAATAGAAAGTGCAGGGAAGCTAAGACGAAATGGCTGCAGAAAAAATGTGAAGACATCGAAAAACATATGATTGTCGGAAGGACAGATTCAGCGTACAGGAAAGTCAAAACAACCTTTGGTGACATTAAAAGTAACGGTGGTAACATTAAGAGTGCAACGGGAATTCCACTGTTAAATGCAGAGGAGAGAGCAGATAGGTGGAAAGAATACATTGAAAGTCTCTATGAGGGTGAAGATTTGTCTGATGTGATAGAAGAAGAAACAGGAGTCGATTTAGAAGAGATAGGGGATCCAGTATTAGAATCGGAATTTAAAAGAGCTTTGGAGGACTTACGATCAAATAAGACAGAAGGGATGGATAACATTCCATCAGAATTTCTAAAATCATTGGGGGAAGTGGCAACAAAACGACTATTCACGTTAGTGTGTAGAATATATCAGTCTGGCGATACACCATCTGACTTTCGGAAAAGCATCATCCACACAATTCCGAAGACGGCAAGAGCTGACAAGTGCGAGAATTATCGCACAATCAGCTTAACAGCTCATGCATCGAAGCTGCTTACAAGAATAATATACAGAAGAATGGAAAAGAAAATTGAGAATGCGCTAGGTGACGATCAGTTTGGCTTTAGGAAAAGTAAAGGGACAAGAGAGGCAATTCTGATGTTACGGCTAATAATGGAAGCAAGGCTAAAGAAAAATCAAGACACTTTCATAGGATTTGTTGACCTGGAAAAAGCGTTCGACAATATAAAATGGTGCAATCTGTTCGAGATTCTGAAAAAAGTAGGGGTAAGCTATAGGGAGAGACGGGTCATATACAATATGTACAACAACCAAGAGGGAATAATAAGAGTGGACGATCAAGAACGAAGTGCTCGTATTAAGAAGGGTGTAAGACAAGGCTGTAGCCTTTCGCCCCTACTCTTCAATCTGTACATCGAGGAAGCAATGATGGAAATAAAAGAAAGGTTCAGGAGTGGAATAAAAATACAAGGTGAAAGGATATCAATGATACGATTCGCTGATGACATTGCTATCCTGAGTGAAAGTGAAGAAGACTTAAATGATCTGCTGAACGGAATGAACGGTCTAATGAGTACACAGTATGGTTTGAGAGTAAATCGGAGAAAGACGAAGGTAATGAGAAGCAGTAGAAATGAGAACAGCGAGAAACTTAACATCAGGATTGATGGTCACGAAGTCAATGAAGTTAAGGAACTCTGCTACCTAGGCAGTAAAATAACCAATGACGGACGGAGGAAGGAGGACATCAAAAGCAGAATCGCTATGGCAAAAAAGGCATTTCTGGCCAAGAGAAGTCTACTAATATCAAATACCGGCCTTAATTTGAGGAAGAAATTTCTGAGGATGTACGTCTGGAGTACATCAAAGAGACTGTTACAAAACTGAGCCTTAGAGCAAAATTCCTCTTCAGGAATAAGTAACACACACGCGTTCACACGAGCACAACTCACGCAGACACAACCACTGTCCCAAGGCGCCGGAGCACGACGTAGCAGAAGTCAGGTCCTACTGTCCCAGAGACAATGACCATGGCTGTGTGGACTGTGCTTGTCTGGATTTGTGTGTGTTTTCTATTTCTGAAGAAGGACTTTGTCTTGAAACTCAGGATTCAAGCTGTTTTTTCATTGTGCCTGTCTGCAGCTAAATTCCTCGTCTTTGTGATGAGCAGCAATCTGTTGTTCCCATATTGTTATTCCATTATCTGATTCCACACAAAAATGTATTTACAATCGAGCATGAACACCATAATTAGATAAACTTTTTAGATCCAACTTAAATACCAAAAAAGAGAAGAAAACTATGGCTGCTACTCCACTTTAAACGACAAAACTCTTATTAAAAAGCTACAGCTAAACGGAAGCAAAATAAAGGCAGCATTACACTAACGAGCAATATGATAACAAAGAAGATCAGTTTACTGTCACACTATACTGGCAAAATAAATTTCCACAAAATTTGAGATAGTAAACTCATGTTTAGGGGACACGGAATACGAATTTCTATTTAGCCAGACGATGTAGGTTTGCTTGGCTCACCTTGATGACTGTCGACACTACTCCTTCAAGTGGCAACCACCACTTCCCTCTCCAGCTGATTTAGTGCGCCGTCTGTAATGGTTCCGATTACGATACAATATATTCTCTTAACTCTCTGTCTCTACGTCTTATTTATTTTCATTTATTTTGTTACTTTACCCAAAATGTTGAAATCTTTCAGACTCTGTCTGAGATGTAAGCAAGACTGCTTAAAGATATTCGTAACAGTAAACTTTGCAATGAGCTTGATAGGTGGTTTTTGCGTAACAATATTAATACTTGTAGTAATTAATAAATGTATTACGGCAAGGTCAGTCTAGATGACTTTGCTGAATGTAGCTCTACACTAAAACTTATACAGTTTTCAGTATTCGCGGTCTGTAAGATGCAGCAACTGTACTGGATGGTTACGTTTTGTTTTTCTATAAAGGTCGTACCTTCGTATCGATTTCAGATGTCTGAAAATAGTGACTAGGAAGGAGTTTTTTAATAATGCCTATGTTTACTTCATTGTTCTCCTATTGATTTGTGGAACCGTGACTCATTTATGTTGGAAGTGCTATTTCAAGTCTGAGTGTAATTTGTTAATCAGTCGTATGTCGTTAATTTTAGATTCAATCTCTTTGTAATGCAAGCAGCTTGCTTACCATAACTGGGGAACTTTTTTCTTTCATCACAGGTAACGTAGGCATCCTGGGATGGATCCGATGTTGAAATAGTGAATAGGAGAGACCTCTTAAGATCTGTAGCGCGATACCTCGCCATCTGCAGGGTATTCGGGTTGACGCCGTTAAGAGTCGTCATTGAGAAGTGTGAGCTACGGAGAACACTTGCTGGTACGCTGTACGCAGCTTTTGTTCTCGTCATGAAAATAACAATAACAGCGCATGTGGAGGACTGGTTGCAAGCTATGAACGCAAGAAAAAAGGACTCCATTACCTTCGTGTGGTTGGTAGGCTATATGACGATATACTACGCCACCACGGCGTTGTCGATCGCCGCAGACCTGTTTCGAAACACCTACAAGTACCAGTGGATGCTTAGTCTGTTGTTTTATTGGGACAGTGGCATCATGGGGTCGCGCCAATTCTCCACTGCGGCAGTGAGGATCTCCTGCAAAGTGGTGTATGCAGGCTCTATCGCGCAACGTGTAGCTGCTGTGACGTTGAAATGTCTGGGGAACGAGATGAAATGTACATATATGTTAACATTGTTCTCAAGTTGTATTGTACTTACCGCTGTTGCCAGGTATGTGGGCCTCGTTTTTCTTGTGAGGCCAATAGCGACGATATCATCCGATAGCTGGAAGGACAGCAGCGCCACCTACAGGATGAAGAACCAAAGACTTCGGTGCACGCGCGGAGGCAGCCACCGCTGCTCTGCGCTGCCATCGGCCGCCCCAGCGACCTCTGTCGGAAGCCGCAAGCCAAAATGCGCGTCCACGTAGGCGCCTTGATTATCCTCCCGTTGTCAACAGAATATTTATGTTGCGGGCGAATCGTCATCCGTTTTATGACCAATAGCACTCCTCTCTGCTCGAAGCGACTTCAATATGGCCAGTGCTGGATCCCAAGCTGTACTAAGCTGAAAGCCCGTGTCTCTGTTTACAAGATTCGTCGAGCTACGTACTTCCACTGCTTCCTTAATAACACTGTCCCAGTACGAACTCGTCGATGCGAGAATTTTGGTATGTTGATCATTCATAGAATGGCCTGTACTGAGACAATGCTCGGCCGCTGCAGACGTTTCTGGTTGCTCCAGACGAGTGTAGCGTCTGTGTTCTGTGCATCTCTCTTCTACAGTGCGACAAGTTTTTCCGATGTACGACATGCCACAGCTACAAGGAATCTCGTAAACACCGGGTCTTCTTAGGCCAAGGCTGTCCTTAGATGAGCCCAAGAGAGCTCTGAGTTTTGCCGGCGGACGAAAGACACATTTAACTTTATGACTCTTCCATAATCTTCCTATTTTTGAAGAGACACCGCCGGTGTATGGCAACACGACCATTCCCCTTTGTTCTTCGCCTTCTTCCACTTCCTCACGTTGGGTAACCCGCTTCGGTTGCAAGGCACGGCGAATCTCCCGTTCGGAGTATCCATTTTGTTGGAAAGTGGTACGTAGACTGGCATAAATAGAGGGCTCTGGTCCTGTCTTAGCAGTGTGTTCGTCGCCCCTGAAGATGGCGGCCAGTTGCGCTGACGAAATATTGTGGAGTTTTCACTATGACATCCGACGTCTCGCCCGAGAACCATATATTCAACATGTCCGTCGGGAAAGCCTCAAGCAACACAGAATTGGGACATGTACCCATCATCAGCGGTACTTGCGCTACAGAGTACATTTTCCTCAGGTGAAGAGTGTTCCATATCAGTTTTTTTATAGTTCAACGTACAAGCTACGTGTACTGCTTTTAGGATTTGCGAACGATTTTTGCCAATAATTTACCCATTATTACCTCAGCATATACCAGTGATATTCAGCACATGCAGTTGAGTCATAATTCGTGCACACTGTTTGACAGAAATTATTTACTCAGGGCTGTCATTATATGGAGTCTCAACCTGACAACCAACACGATTGATGCACTCAAATCAACGTGCAACAGTACAGTTTTGTGATAATTGTCTGCTGCTAATCGAGTTGATACAAACGTTCTGGTAAATGCGATACATTGTTAAAAGAGTTGGCGGCCATCTGTAAGGAAATCATTCTACAAACCTTCGTCACACTTCTGTCGCCGACTGCACAACGTTCCTTGAGCTATCTCCATTCTTCCCTGTTCAAATCTCTTTCATCTGTGAGTATCAACAACATGAAATAAAAAACGGTAAATTAAGATTGTTCATATTATTTTGAATCGCACTGTACATATTGTTAATGTTTAATTGTCAAATTTGATGTAATTTACATCCAAAGGTAATGATTAACTGGACTGATCTCAGACTATACAAATTCGTTTATATATTACATTATTTTTGTTAACATAATATCATACAAAAGAATGTATTACAACAACAGACACAACAACATGGGTGAAATTTTCGATTGTTTTTTGTTGTTTAACGCTGTCTCTTCGTTGGAAACAATGACAGGATCTTTTGTCAAGAGTGTGAAACTTCGTGTTTTATCTAAAGTAGTTAGTTTGGTACGTTTTCCATCAGTTGCTGGGACTACCAGGCATTGTTTTATGTCACTAGCTGAATGTTTTTGTGTCTTTAGATGTAAACTAAATAAAGAAAGCAGAGGTTGAAAATACCGCTTCAGTTGTAAATTACTTTATTTTCACTCGACCAGTTTCGGACTGTTAAGAGCCCATCCTCAGGTGTCGTAGCTGTGCTGTGGTCCCCGATCACCGCGTGTACCAGACGCGGTGTGCTTCCTATGAGCGGAGAAGAGGGAGAACAGGGAGATAGGTTTCTGTCAGTGGCGTTCACATCTTCTACGGATATTGTTTTCATTTCTTCGTACCTTTCCCATGTATGTTATCTCAAGGCTATGCCTCTTTAACTTATAGACTCCCCAGTGAGTGAATTTATAGCATTATTCCATGGAATGACAACTTCGTGTTCTGGTGTGTGTTCTGATGTTTATTCTCAGCTTGGACATTTCAATTGAGCGTTTGATATCATTTGATAATCTCCTCAATAGGAAAATCATCGTACTTTCTGTGAAATAAACACTAACAGTGTAATAGTAACCGATGAATGGAATACTGTAGGGGGCGTGTTCAAAATAGTCTGCATAAAAAGAATCGAGTGTCCAACAAAAATAACGTGATTTGTACAAAAGGACATCCAGCTACTTGATTTCTGTCCAAATTAAAAATTTTACTTGACAAAAGAGAAAGAAACATATTGCAACATGGTGAACCCATCTGCCAATAAACTGTAGTCACTGCCAAAAATTCATAAAGAGAGTAACCCTATCAATCCAGTAATAAACTGCAAAGTAGTTATTTATTCTGACTAAAACAAAGGTAATTTGTATACTTGCTCAGGACTGTACATATGGAAATCAGTGTACAGTGAATAGTTCTAGTGGAGTGATACAACAAATTACAGACATCGATATCCCATCCGATTTAAAACATGTTTTGTTAGATAAAATCAACATGTACACCAACTCAATAGTTAATGAGACCATTGAAATTGCCGAAAAGAAGGTTCCTACACGTCGTACGTCGAACGCAGTATTTGTGGGGGAATTTTATTACATTACTAAAACTGTAACTTTCCTACAACCATTCCAAGTTCAGTAACCAAATATATGTACTAGAATCAGTTTAGTAATGGGAAACCAGCTTGCTGGAATACTCGCTAATATTTCACTACACCACACTGAGAACCAGTTCCCTTATAGCCATCCTAAATGGATTAATATGATCCGTTACCTCTACGAATAGGTAGATGACACACTACTGTTACAAGACCGATCAGAAACGTAAATAGAGATGTTCCTCAGAATGGAATAAATTACACAAAAATATAATCAGTACGGAAAGAATAGATTGATACTCATCACTTGAGGAGGCGTTGAGTCACTAAGAGGCTCAATCAAAAAGACAGCTGAAGTATTGAGCAGTATAACAATATTCCTCTTCGGAAATAGAAAACACACACACACACATTCACTCGAGCACAACTCTCATAAAAATGGCCACTGTTTCTGGACGCTGGAGCCCGACTTATCATGAGCCAGGCTCCAGTGCCCACCGGCAGTGACCAGGTCTGTGTGAGTTTTTCTTGTGGGAATATCTGTTTGTTTTCTTTTCTGAAGAAGCACTGTCTTAAAGCTCAGTATTTAGCCTGTTTTTTCATTGTGCCTGTCTGCAACTCAATGATTCCTTTATGTGGTGAGCGGCAATACACTCGTCCCACATTGCTGTTATTCCAGTATTTGATTTCACACAATAATATATTTATAATCGAACATGAACACCACGATAAATTAAACTTTCTAGATGTAACTCAAATAGCAAAGTATTAGCAGAAAACGATGGCTACGATCCCATGTTAGCCAACAAAATTTGTATTAAGAAGCTACACGTAAATGGAAACAAAATTAAGGACAGCATTACGCTAACAAGAAAACATAACAAAAATAGCCCATTTCACTGCCAAAGCACACTGGCAAGAAATTTCAGATCAAATATAAGTTGCTAAACATGTATATGAGAGAAATGGAGTATGAATTACGATGTTTCCACATGAATTAGGTTTTCTTGGCTTATCTTGAAGATTGCCGACAGTACTCCTTCAAGTCGAAATCGCCACTTCCATCTCGAACTGATTTAGTGTTCCGTCGACAATGTTCCCGGTTATGATAAAATATTGCCTCTTGACGTTCCTTCTTTTCAGTCTTATTTATTTTCATTTACTTACTTACTTTACTCAGAATTATTTAAATGTTTCAGGCTCTGTATGTGGTGTAACGAAGACTCACTAAAGACACTCATAACAGTAGATTTTGCAATGTGCTTGATGGGTGTTTTTTACGAAACAATAGTAGCACTTGTAGTAATTAATAAACATATTACAGGGAAGTCAGTCTTATTCGTTCTGTTAAGAGAACATAAGAACTTATACGGTCAAACAAACAGAACTTACCTACTCCTCATACTCAACAACTTATGAATGATTCGAATTGTCTTAGTTTTCACTATTTGCGGTTTGTAGGGAAGCGATAACTATACTGGACTGCAAGTTTATGTTTTGTTTACCTATTTGACATGTCGAATAATAATGATCATCCCTGTGGTTACTCCATTTTTGTCGTAATGGTTTTTGAAAACATACGTTAAGGAAAACTCATTTGTCGTGAATGTGCTATCTCTGGGCTGAGTTTAGTCTGTTAATCATTTCTATGTCGATAATTTAAGAATTGTTTTCTATGTAATGCAAGCAACTTTATTATTGTAACTGGGGACATGTTTTCTTTTATCACAGGTACTGATGCTGTCCTGTAGTGCTATCCGATATTGAAATGGCGAATAGAAGGGACTTCTTAAGATCTGTATCACGATACCACGCCATCTGCAGGGTTTTCGGGCTGACGCCGTTCACAGTGGACACTGAGAGGTGTGAGCTACGGAGGACAAAATGGTTCAAATGGCTCTGAGCACTATGGGACTCAACTGCTGTGCTCATCAGTCCCCTAGAACTTAGAATTACTTAAACCTAACTAACCTAAGGACACCACACACATCCATGCCCGAGGCAGGATTCGAACCTGCGACCGTAGCAGCAGCGCGGCTCCGGACTGGAGCGCCTAGAACCGCACGGCCACCACGGTACGGAGGACACGTGCTGGTACACTGTACACAGCGGCTGTTCTCGTCATGAGCCTGATACTAGCAGCGATTATGATAAACTGGATGCAAGCAATGAACGCGATGAAAAATGATTCCATCACCTTTGTGTGGTCTGTGGCCTATGTGATGGCATCCCACGTCAACACGGTGGCGGCGGTCGCCGTAGACCTGTTTCGAAATACCCACAAGTACCTGTGAATACTCACTCTATTGTCTTACCGGGACAGCGGTAAGTCGCAGTGTCGCCATTTCTCCAGCACGGCGGTGAGGATCTGCTGCAAAGTGCTGTACGCAGGCTCTCTCGCGCTACGTGTAGCTGCTGTGACGTCAGTATATCTGATGGAAGGGACGAAATGGACGTATACGTTATCATTGTTCTCTAGTGGTATTCTACCTACAGCTGTTTGCAGGTATGTGGGGCTCGTTCTTCTTGTGAGGAGTGACTCGCGCCAGGTCAACCAGTGTCTGAGAGCTACAGCCCAAGTGAGATGCCAGCGGCGACCACTAGCAGACCGCTACCGCGAGGAGAGTCTACTCCGCACTGTGCCACCTGTCCCAGGAGGTTCTTTCAGCCCACGAGATAGTCTTAATGGTGACTGCACTGTGCAGTATATCTTGGAATGTAGTTGCCGCAGTCTTAACACGTTAGCAGAAACAGCTAGTGGCGATACACATGTTGTTTCTGTCGTGGCAGTCGTCACTGGTGTTAATGGTGACAGTAGCCTCGCAACCGCTGTCCAGGGAGGCGGCGCAGACAGCTCCTGTCCTCTGTCGGCTACTCCTGGGTTGTCCGCAGCTCGTGGTCGTGTGGTGGCGTTCTCGCTTCCCGCGCCCGGGTTCCCGGGTTCGATTCCCGGCGGGGTCAGGGATTTTCTCTGCCTCGTGATGACTGGGTGCTGTGTGATGTCCTTAGGTTAGTTACGTTTAAGTAGTTCTAAGTTCTAGGGGACTGATGACCATAGATGTTAAGTCCCATAGCGCTCAGAGTCATTTGAACCATACTCCTGGGTTCGACTCTCCGCAGCTCAGAAACGTCAGAGCTGCGCCACTTCTGTCGCCTGGTCTGCAGCCAGAGTCCCACTCATCAACTTTACGGCGTCGTTTCCTTGGATTTGCAGATGTTGATTGCCTCCTTGTCTTTCTTTACAACTTGTACTGTGATTCTGTTAACTTTCTGGGAAGCGTTCTGAAAAAAAGGACAGCCTGCTAAATATTGTTACAGCGCTATTGGTGAACAGGGACTCTTCTGCACTTAAATTCTATAACTGTGTTGCTATGATTAAGAGCTATTAAGAGTCTGCAGCATTTTAACAGATGAGACCATTCTTCTTCAAAGTGTTTCCTTGTTTAGCATTATACTAGTATAGCACAGCGAAGGGGTGCGAAGATGGACGTGTGTATCTAGTTACAGTGTCTAGTTTCGCTCAAAACCAACAGGAAATCTCCCATCGATTGAAACAGGGAACAAAACTGCTGCAGTTTCCACACTGCATTACATTTTCACACAATTGGTAATTATTAATAGCACGAGAGAAATGAATTACTTAAAATTATAAATCGCACGAATTTGTAATTCTTGGAACACACGTGAAGTTATTTCACGTAAAAGAAAGAGAAATGTTCAGGAACAACAACTGGAATATTTTAGTGGGGACAGAAGCTGCGTTCCTCAGAAGGAGGCGGAAGGTTGACAAAGAGATTCAGATGCGACACGGAGCCACAGTTACTAACAACAGGACGCGACAACAGAAGAAGACCAGAAACATTAGCTGACGCGGGTGAACGTTAACGGTGTTTCATCACTTTATGCAGTTGGACGTCAAACATGATTTATTGCAGCTGAAAAAACGTACCGCATCAAAAGTTACACTAGCCTTAATCTCGGACGTTAACGTAACTGCTACTTGCATTGTTGCATAGCGAAATCGCGGCACTACAGCCTCGAACACCACGACAGTCTCGAGAAACCATCATAAAACGTAATCAAGCATCAATGAAACGGAATCCATATCGCGATCTTAATCACAGTTATTACTTGCCTTGACACAATCAGATATGTCTCAAGCAAACCGAGTGAATCATTTTTCTTTTACACCGTATGGACATACATATTTTCTTTCAGCTGGCCAAGTTCTTCAAATAACTCTCACACCAATTCCATCGATAGTAATAGATCTACAAACACAGACACGGTGCAGAACAAGAGTAGAAAACAACATATAGCATGAAAGACAAAATATGCACTGCCTTGGCAGGAAAGACTTTGAACTTTCTACAGTCATCACAGACACGGTCAGTACAAGCCGCTGAGCACTAAGATGGTAACCTCACTACACATTATATTCACTTTAATGCTCACAGTGTACCCACTCTGGCTCAAATATCGAACAAACGAAACATCTGTCACATCATATACTCATCTTTACAGACCAGGACACAACAATTGCAAATCATAACTCACTTTTCAGTATACTAGGACAGAATCGTCTCGTCATTTGGAACACAGTAGAATCATAAAGCCATATCAGAAACGTCCGCAAAATATAAATATCCACAACATATCAGATTGTGCCCACACTTGTCTTGCATACGAATTGCTCTCTATCAAAGACGAATGTTACTCATTCAAGGGAACTATCATCAAGTAAAATATCTAGTAAAGGCTAAACATAACTGGCATAAATCCACCTTTATATCATGCACAGTGTGTACTGAACCTCACTAGATAGATAATATCCACTTACAATCACACGTCACAGTTTCAGACACACAACAAACAAACGAAAATTCCTAAGTAGTATCATCTCATTATATCATACATTATTCTGATAAACCCAATATCACTACATCAAAATGTTCATAACAATGATATGATGAAAATGGACGTTAATCAAGTGCAGATCTGACACTCCAACAAGAAACTGCACAGTGCATGCAGAAAATTACATCATTAATGAATAAAACAAAAATAAGAAGGTGTTATGTATCTATGTGAGACATGGTAATCACATCTCCAATTAAATCATCATGTGTAAGAGCACTTCACACTGCCTCACTCGTCCCCATAATCAAGAAAAGCACTATAAATTGTCTCATCAATAGTACTCCTCAAGAACATTAAATTGCTCATCACATGTTCCACGATAATAATAATAGTCATACTGCGCAACAGCAAATCTCTCAAATCCGATGGCACCTGGAATATCCAGAAGATAATCCATCCAAGTATTAACCAAGCCTGACATTTTTTTAACTTTTTTTAATCTGCGAGATCCAATGTGGCAAGCTCATTGGCTATATCACCACTCATACAGAAGAAATTATCTATACATCAGGCTAATGCCTCAGTCATGAATAAAAAATCTATGAAACGTGAAAATATACTGAAAAGAGAACACGTGGAATGGTCTCGATAATAAAAGAAACTTAACTGGCACATAAGTAAAACACTAGACATTTTACACTAGATACCTTAACATCAGAAAATATGGTAGCTTCACACCATCACAAAGTAAGATTTCGACTTGACACTATATCAATTTTATATGTTCCTATTTGCTCGAAGACTATTGTTTAGCTTCTGATTGATACTGAGGTCATTAGAGATAGTTATCCAGTAACAGAAAGAAGTATGTGCTACATTTCAGGAAAAAAATTTCATGTTTTGTTGTTTATATCCTTTGTTGGGGCAGCATTCACAAAACCACTGTAGGTGTGAAGTAACTTCTCTTTAAACTTCAGTTTGCTATCTCATTATTTAATAACACAGGCCAATGATGGAAAAACCTTTTTTGCTGAAAATACCTTATTCTTATGCTTTTAGGGTGGGAAATCTTAATAATATACTTAAAGAAACTGTTGCTGTTGTTGTTGATGTTGTTGTGGTCATCAGTCCTGAGACTGATTTGATGCAGCTCTCCATGCTACTCTATCCTGTGCAAGCTTCTTCATCTTCCAGTATGTACTGCAGCCTACATCCTTCCAGGCGCTTCCGTCAAGAACCGCGCTGCTCCTACGGTCGCAGGTTCGAATCCTGCCTCGGGCATGGATGTGTGTGATGTCCTTAGGTTAGTTAGGTTTAAGTAGTTCTGAGTCTAGGGGACTGATGACCTTAGATGTTAAGTCCCATAGTGCTTTTAGCCATTTGAACCTGCATCCTTCTGAATCTGCTTAGTGTATTCATCTCTTGGTCTCCCTGTACGATTTTTCCCTCCACGCTGCCCTCCAATACTATATTGATGAACCCTTGATGCCTCAGAACATGTCCTACCAACCGAGTTTTGTCAGGACTGGCTCTCTCAAGGCCGTCAGTAGTTCTACTGGATTGTTGTCTATTCCTGTGGCCTTGTTTCGACTTAGGTCTTTCAAGTGCTCTATCAAACTCTTCACGCAGTATCGTATCTCCCATTTCATCTTCATCTACATCCTCTTCCCTTTCTATAACATTGCCCTGGGGTACATCACCCTGGTATAGACCCTCTATATACTCCTTTCACCTTTCTGCCTTCCCTTCTTTGCTTAGAACTGGGTTTCCGTTTGAGCTCTTGATATTCATACAAGTGGTTCTCTTTTCTCCAAAGGTCTATTTAGTTTTCCTGTAGGCAGTATCTATCTTACCCCCAGTGAGATAAGCCTCTACATCCTTACATTTGTCTTCTAGCCATCGCTGCTTAGCCGTTTTGCACTTCCTGTCGATCTCATTTTTGAGTCGTTTGTATTCCTTTTTGCCTGCTTCATTTACTGCATTTTTATATTTTCTCCTATCATCAATTAAATTCAATATTTCTTCTGTCATCCAAGGATTTCTACTAGCCCTCGTCTTTTTACCTACTTGATCCTCTGCTGCCTTCACTACTTCATCCCTCAAAGCTACCCATTCTTCTTTTACTGTATTTCTTTCCCCCATTCTTGTCAATTGTTCCCTTATGCTCTCCCTGAAACTTTGTACAACCTGTGGTTTAGTCAGTTTATCCAGGTCCCATCTCCTTAGATTCTCACCTTTTTTCAGTTTCTTCAGTTTTAATCTACAGTTCATTACCAATAGATTGTGGTCACAGTCCACATCTGCCCCCTGGAAATGCCTTACAATTTAAAACCTGGTTCGTAAAGCTCTGTCTTACCATTATATAATCTATCGGAAACCTGTCAGTTGTATACATTGAAGAAGGCTGGAGATACTGACAAAAAAAACTGTATCCCCTACCATTTCTTCATCCTTTACAGTTAAATTTATAAAGCAAAGCGATTTTTAAAGAATTTGACAGCTTTTATATAGTTAAAATAATTTAAAAATGAGGTGTAATGTATGTAGATGACGTTGATAACACTGCCGAAAAACATTTTCTGGGAAAAAAAGGCCGATTCTATTTTTATATTAACAGATGGTGTTTTGTTTACTGTCAACCTAACCTCACTTTACTGTTTCCTGTACATGTGCTCAGTGCAATATCTAATTGCGCTTGTAAAAGCTCTGCTGACAGTTGTTGTTATATTCATGGTGAATTTTGATAAAAAAACACAGAAGAAACATTACAGACTTTGTGAGAAAGGTTTATCTATCATTCTTTGGATATAAACTTGGGGATGAAGACAAATCTTGGGTGCTGTACAAGGTATGTTATCTGTGTGTTGAAGATCGGAGAAAATGGCACAAAAAGGAGAAAGAAGCCTTTATATTTTCTTTTCCCATGATGTGGAGGGAGCAAAGAAATGATTCCGATGATTGCTACTTTTGCAGTGTTGATATTACTGGTCATAATTCGAAAAACAAGAAGGTATTAAGCTATCCTAACCTTCTGTATGCCATCCAACAAATAGGGCATGGTGCAGATTTGCCAGTTCCTGAACCACCGTATGATTTAAATTTTATTCCAAGAGAAGTATTTTCTGATGAACAATCTGATTTAGATGAAACAGGTGATGATGAATTTCATTGTAATACAGAAAATCTACAGCCCAAATTGTTCACTCAGACCGAGCTTAACAATTTGGTTAGGGATCTGTGCTTAATGAAAGAAAAAGCGGTATTGCTTGGCTCTTGATTAAATGAAAAGAACTTATTGACAGTTGGAACCAGCATATACATGTATATATAGAGAGAGCAGCAATTTTCCAATTTTTTTTAACAAGAATGTGAATTAGAGTACTGCTCAGACATTCCCGGTTTAATGAATGAGTTTGGTATTGAATACAAAAATGAAGACTGAAGGCTGTATTCATCTCAAACTAGTTTAAAGTCTATTTTATTACACATTGGTAACATGTATGCATCTGTACCTGTTGGAGATTCTATACATATGAAAGAAAGCTATGAAAACCTAGAAATAGTGCTAAATAAGACAGGATATTCTGCTCATGGTTGGATGATAACAGGCGATCTAAAAGTAATACGCATGTTCCTTGGTCAGCAAGGTGGCTTTACCAAATTTCCCCATTTACCATGTAACTTCGAATTTTTGTACTATATAATAAAAAGTATATTGCTCGAAAACTATAGGTGATACAAAAAAAACTAAGGCTATATATGGATTCAGCTCATAAAAATTTATCAAGAGCAGCTATCAAAGTAAAAAGCAGTTTTTCAAAAAAAGTTTTCGTTGGCCTTGTAATAGTTTCCCTTCAACAAGGCCCATGACAGGCTCTGTGCCAAGTTCATCACATTCTTCCACTACCATAATGACCCCTAACTCCTATTGTACACTTAATTTAAATAATTCTAACATAGATTCATCTCTCAATCTTGGTTTTACATGTACTGTGTGGTCAGCAGGTGCATCCACCAGCTCCACCTAACACGCTGTGAGCTCAGCCACAAACACTGGCTTACACTGGGCTATCCGAGCTCTGCTTACCACTGACAGGCAGCTGGGCTACAGCAGTAGCCAGTTCATCAGCCTTGTATCTTTCCTGAAATACTATTTTCTCTCATCTGACCACTCAGTATAGCTACAAGTTCCTCTTGCACTAAAGCAAACGAACACAAGTAGAAAGCATAAAATATCGCAGTACACATTTATTACTTCAGTTCTATTTCCCAAAACCATGGTTTCATGAAATCAACCGAACCTATTAATACGTCAGGCTTCATAAATAATGATTTATCTACACACAAATAATGGCACCAGAAAAGAACAGGACAGTAGTTTAGTTTAGCAATAAGCAATGGAACTGCACTTGGCCACATGTTAATGTAACATTCCTCTTAGTGTGTACTCAATGGACTCTATTAACATCGTGAGAACAGGAGTGCATATACGTGTGTATCAGTTATTGTGTCAGTATTTAACAAGCAGTATAGAAAAAAATAAAGAATCACTGTCATGAGAAATTGTGTATCGTTAGAATTAAAATGCACGACTAAAACAGTTTTTCACTCGAGTATATTGCAGAATATATAAATTACTGTTCATTAACCGAGACCAACTTAAAATGAAGTTTAAAGATCGAGTGAAAAAAGAAAGTACCGTCACAGCAACGGCACATTTTAAAATATGCATTGCATTGAATAAAAGGGGCACATGCTGTGTGATCTTTTCGCAGAAATTGTTGTTCTTGTAGGTACAGAACCCCTATATTTCCGAATATTATTACACATGTTTAGTGGATTAAAGTAGTTGTTTAGTAGTAGACGGACACGTACGCTGGAGTTTGCAATCTTCGGAATATTTGTTCGAATTCATCGTACGTAGCAAAATAAGTGAATAACAATGTTAATGGTCAGTTCAGCGAACTTGTGACGCGGAGTGTAATCCACGTAAATAAATCGGCAAGCGCAGAGACAAAGAAGAAAAAAATTAAAAGCCTATGTATGAAAGAAGAAGTAATCGTGTTACTAATAATCAGTTCAAAAGTATTCAAGTAATTTAATTATATTACAATAGTTCCCTCAGAGCATGACTATAATAAGTTGTAGAAACTTTCTTTGTGTTATTGTATGGTTTTGACTCACACTGGAAATATTGAATGGAAGACAAAAATAACAGGTGGTGTATAATTAAAGTCCAGCTACCTACAGACGCCCACTGTGAACTGTAATTATCGTATGGCAGCGAAACGTCATAGATACGAGGGTTGGAACATTCATAGTGGCAAGTATTTGTTTACAACTCGTACAAAATAGATGCGTGCTTCAAAGTTTTACTCACCTTCAAAATGGTCACCACCGTTGTATATAACCCGTTGACAGCGATGTGAAAGTCGTAGGATACTCTTAGCAGTGCCAGTTGCGCTGACAGTTCGAGCGGCGCGGCCTGTTGCCCGACGAATTTGTAGCAGTTCTGAAGCGAATGCCTTGAAGTGTTTTCTTCAGTTCAGAAATCGAGTTGAACTTACGAGGGCTTAAGTCAGGGGAGTGCAGTAGGTGGTATAGCACTTAGCAGCACCATTAGTCAAACAAATCAGTACCAGCTTTCATTGTATGTGCTTTAGCATTGTCGTGCAAAATGATGTCAAGTCCTGTAGAAAGAGTTATCACTTTGTCTCTATGCTGTTCATTTTTGGAACACAACCTACGACCAGTTTAGTGGATGTGGTAAAAGAAATATATGATCAATTATGTTTTCAAATAATAGCTAAACTGACATCTAAAATACGTAATAAAATGTTGGAGAGATTTCTACCAAGTTTTCTGCTGACATATGAACTAAATGTGATCAATTGTCCACTAAATTATTGGCGAAATTTCCACAAAGGATGAAGGGTCTTGTAATGATATTTTTACACAAATAGTGGATTTATCGGCGGGCGTATCAGAATTAAGATTAAAGTGTAATACCCCGATAACCGATGTTACAAATTTATCGCTGCAACAAACGATATGTTGTTCTGACAAAATGAAGTGAATGCTGAAGTAACTACACTGAAAGATGTAATCAGTGATTGTCTGATAAATGAAACGATTGTCTGAAGAGATCAAACGTAATGGTAAGGCTGTGCGTAAATTAAATCTTAAAGTAGAAAAATTTACTAGTGAACAACAGGATAATGTTAAACTGCTATTACAATCACAGCTACTCAGCTATGATAAAGGTAATTCTGAGTGGCATCCAAACAAAGATAAGTTTGTAAATGGACGTTTAGATTCTGAACTGTCACACGTAGTTCGGCAGTATGTGAATGAGCGATTGCCACAAGAAGGCAGTCCAGCCAAGGTCCTTAACTGAGAAAGTAAACAATTAAAGGTCTTAGCCGATAGAGACTTCCCACAGTGGCGAGAGAATTACGGGTCACAAGTCCAAGAAATGCAACAGGAATTACCCAACGTCAAGCAATATGTAAATAGTTTGTCGCATATTAGAACTAGAGCAGACGGCAGCTCTAGCCTTGTGCCTTGTGGGCATGAGCTAAATCATAGTGGTATGTCTCCTATCGATGTGTTGTATGGTATGCGGATAACGCCATAATTATCGTCTGTCCTACTGGATGTAGGCTTAATCAAACATAGGCAGTTTCAAACATTCATTCCTGAGAAAAAGTGTTTATGCTGTTGTATAGATTAAGGATTTTCAATGTGTACTGCCCAGGTCATTTACGGACAAACAGAACATACATTACCTTACAGGTTTCATACTGGAGGAAGACATCCCTTGGGCCACAACAACACCTGACAATTGGCAAGATTATGCTCAATTTTGAGCAGGCATTTCTAGCAAAATATTTGTCTATTTCTGTGCAAGAGAGACTTACGAATGTCTTTAGCACAGAGCCCTTTAACAGCAAACAGGGCAGACTCCATAAATATTCCGAAAATTATATAAACAAGACCAGGTACTGGGACGACGTTTATGGATTTCCTTGGCCTGATACAAGAAGAGTCAAGAGCGGACAGCCACCGGAACGATGGTGCGGCTCAAGCTTCGCCATCGTAGACACAGTTCCGTCACCACAGACAACACAGTACATTGAGTGGCACAGTCGTGGCCGTCTCATATGCAAAATTCGCTGTAAATAGATACAGGCCCGCCAAGGAATAGTAAAAGAAAACGATGTGACACTCGATGCCCTCTGGCTTATTATGGGTATGGAACTGGGGACCGGCTGAATTATCATAATAACCTTGACAACAATGGAAACAACCCTAGGTGTATTTCCGCTACAGGAATTGATGAGCAACACTAAATACTCGATAAATATGATAGACACGAGATGTAGGAGTCAACGGTGGAACATATATTTACCGTTAAAGGAGACTGGCGGAATAGACATCTGACTGTAAACATAATTGTAGTGCAAACGAACCGCATTTCTCAGACACTGGGTCAACAACCTAGACAAGGTTACATTAAGCCTTCAAATGCAGACCATGGGTTGGTTCTGGAGGCATCGTAGGAAATACACTTAAGCTGCTACATTATAATGACGATAATGATATCAGGGAAGAATTAGTAATCAGTCACTTTAAAAGTCATGTGCAAATTGCACTGGTTACTGCACATGCGCTAGTAGGAAATATTGCAGCTGATACAGGGACAATGGTAATTATTAGCTCCATCAGTTTGAGTAATAACCCTCTCAAGAACTATCGACTTCTGGATGCTATTGGGGCTAAGTCACAGTATTTCAGCATCTAGGCACAACTAGAAGTAACGTTAGGAAATTGAGTAATATTATGCCTGTTCTTAATCACATATGGACTAATAGTCAAGTTTATTTCGGTCCCAGACGTTTTACATGCGAAGAACGCGGTAATAACCTTCTCCATGGGTAAATGCCATTTGAACGTCGACAACCTAAGAATCCAACAGATCTTGAAAAATGCAAAAGTAAACCCTCGTAAGTACTGCCAAGAGAGAAAAGTTGAATTAATTTAACCCAAAAGAGCACCACGTCTTCACACAGTGGTCAAGTTGATGGTACAGGGAGTCAATAAAGTAATTCACTCTATCACTGTTGCCTCACGCATTGAGTTAGTAAGCTTAGTGCTGAAACATGTACACATATTTAGTGAGTGACCTGGTTTCAAAACCACTTACCGATATCGCATCAGTGTCCATTCGGAAGAGATTTGTTGCTACAGTACATATTCCATTCCATTGTCAAAGAAAACAGCAACTAGTAATGGAATGAAACACATGCTGTGCGGTACATAACGGAGCCACCAATTGCACCACAGAGTCCGTTGTTAGAGTTGCGAAACCTGAGGGCAATGTTCGTTTGTTTTAGGATGTGAGGCCAATTAACGAAACTATCTTTCCTGTACAAACTCATAGATACTGCAAGAGGAATTACACAATTTTTTGGAATTACATTCGTCACTAGTACTGGTTCCCGAAGTTCCTACAAGAAGATAAGACCAACCTAAGAATACAGGAAACACACGGCCATTATTTACGTTGGTAGAAGCTATTAGTAGTGTGTGCTGCCACTTGGCTTACATGTAAGCGCAGAAGTAATCGTAACTGCACTGCGCACAATATTGGATCCTGAACTACTTGACCGTACACAGACGGGAGAAGAAGATACACAGTCACCCGAAAAGACACAACACAAGTTTTCAAAGGCAGAAGTAAAAGCTAAGTTACAAATATCAGAATTTGTCAGCGAAAAGATTAAATTTCTTGGTGATGTTATTACCTCAACTGGAATTACACCTGACTGTGATAAAAATCAATGCCACCAACAATTTTCCGTATCCAAGTATTAAGATGCAACTTGAAACACCCTTGGCTTTATTCTAGTATTTCAGTAGATTTGTATGTGATAAGTTTTTGAATAGTTCAAACTTACTAGCTCTTTCAAACAAAAATGCGCTATGGATATAAACGACTGATTGTATGATCCACTAAGAAGAGTTAAAAGAAGCCTTAGCAAATTACTATATTCTGCATAAATCAGATTTCTGTCTAGTTACTGACACACGAAGTCACATGTGATCCCCACTCTACAGAGAGAGGTGCTTTGGAATCCACTGTTTTGGTGGATGGTGGAGCTCCACCTCACACTGGTCATGAGGTCAATCGCTTGCACAGCAACACATCTGGAGCAAACAAAATCATTGGCTGATCGTTCCAAATTGTGTGACCACAAGATAACCAGGTTTGTACACTTGTGATTTCTGACTATGTGGCTACTTGAAGGACAGAGTTTATCAATGGGACACAAACACATGTTGGAGGCTGAAGATGAGCATAGAGACGGAGGTAGTCGAATGCCGCATGAGAAGTTTCGGCACCAGTAGAGCTATAACTAGCGCTTCGTAATAAACCGTGACAAGCACGTTTATTAGAAGGTGACCAGTTTCGATCATCACACGACCATTTTCAGACCCACAGCCATATTGATGGACGATTCCTGTGTGTGGAGCAAGACCCGCTGAATGACGACAATCAGCAATTGCCTATCGTCAGTCAGTGCTTCCTGCTCCACAAGGAGATTGCCCATCAATATGGCTGTAGGTATGAAGACGATCACGTGATGATCTAGACTGGTCAACTTCTAATAAACGTGCCTTGCGATCTAGACTGTTAGGATTTATTCCAACGATTATATTTTGTTCGCTGATTTCACCGGTGATGTTTTCAAAACTTTTATCTCTAGTACAATCCTGCCTATCGTGGATGAATTTGGCTGTCGAACTGGGCTACATTCTTAATCTGGGACATAACCACTGTTTGCTATTAACAAATGTTAGCGACTCATCTAGAAATAAAAATATGTTACTTTAAATGGTTTACTTGTTATTTCTCTTCCTCATGATCGTACGAGCAAGGAAGATTGGTGTTTAATGGAGTCATCGGAGATGTGGTGCGAGATCGTACTAGGACAGGACAGGGGAACAAAACCGGCCACGGCCTTTCAGAAGTAACATCGCAGCGTGTGTCTTAAGTAATTTAGGAAAGTCACAGAGATGCTCAGACGAAGATTTTGACCTTCGTCCTCCCGACTCCGAATCCAGTGCGCTAACCGCTGTGCAGCCTCGCTCACTTACACTGATGGACCATCAAAACAGGCTGACCAGATTTCCAAAATCAATATACTGGACACAGCTTAAAAGCTGAAATGAATGGACATTTTGCGTATATTAGATTTTTGTCAAACTACTTGGTTTACGGAACAACTACACAGATCATCGAACAAAATACCTTGCATTACTAATCGAGTAAATACTTTACTGTTTTATTGTTGCGACATGCAAACACAGTATATCACTTTAATATAACTAAGTCCTTGACTAGGGTAGAAAATTAACTACATAGGATACTTATTTTGTCCTCGCAATTGGTCTGGAAGATCTTCAGTAGATAGTTTCTGAAAATGTTTCTTTCTTATATTTTGCAGAGGAATGTATGTCATTATGAAAGTAGCTAGGATGATTGCAGGTACTAGTAGATGGGAACAATGGCAGGAGGGTATCCGCAATGAGGAAATCAAAGAAAAACTGGGAATGAACTCTATAGATGTATCAGTCAGGGCGAACAGGCTTAGATGGTGGGGTCATGTTACACGCATGGGAGAAGCAAGGTTACCCAAGAGACTCATGGGTTCAGCAGTAGAGGGTAGGAGGAGTCGGGGCAGACCAAGGAGAAGGTACCTGGATTCAGTTAAGAATGATTTTGAAGTAATAGGTTTAACATCAGAAGAGGCACCAATGTTAGCACTGAATAGGGGATCATGGAGGAATTTTATAAGGGGGTTATGCTCCAAACTAAACGCTGAAAGGCATAATTAGTCTTAAGCAATGATGCTAATGATGATGATGATGTATGTCATTCATGAATTTTATACATTTTCAAGCAGAAATTTATAAAAATCAGCACGTGAATAATCCAGAAAATGTATCTTACTTCTGTGATGTTTAAAGCTTTCCCAGCGTACTGATTATTCCATAAAAACACGGGAGAACTGCCGGACATCAGTAACGTCCTACCACGATATTTCGGCGCAAAGTCTTTTGGCCATCTTCAGGTGAGTACCACTGTAATAGTACTGGCGAATACGCGCTGAGCTCCGCTATTTAAAGCCGTGCAGAGTGATGAAGACCTACAAAGGACGGAACAAGGAAGAGGCAGAGGCTTTCAGGTCGCTTGCATATCTGCCATTTATTGCGAATATTTCTTCACATATAGGCAGAATATTGCGAAAGTATCAAGTGAGATTTATCTTCGCCCTCCTTCCAAAATTTCATCACTGGTGGGATCCGTTAATGACCACCAGGGTCTGCGTAAATCAGGTGTTTACAAAATTCCGTGTGAATGCGGCAAACCACACGAACTGTGCAGGAACGCATTGTGGAACACCAACGGCATACTCGCCTTCTCTAAACCACCAAGTCTGCAATCGCCGAACATTGTACTTCCACAGACTATTCCACGAATTACAATGACACAAAAGTTTTGGCTTATACATCAAACTTTTGGAGCTCGATTATCAGTGAATCTGTGGAAATAAGATTGTCTGACAACGAGACTCTCATCAATCGAGATAGTGGTTATCAGCTAAACTCTGCCTGGAATCCTGTTATAGAGATACTTCGCAGTCGACGTAGTTATCTGCATAAATATGAAAATCGACCTGATATCGACACGCCAAGCTTTCACCGTGGAGGGCGCGAGGCGCAGCGCACGGAGTTGTTATGAACGCGCACGCTGAGCAGCGCATGCGCAATATCACCTCAGTATGGCTTTAAATAGCGGAGCTCAGCGCGTACTCGGCAGTACTACTACAGTGGTACTCACCTGAAGATGACCAGAAGACTCTGTGCCGAAGTATCGTGGCAGGACGTTACTGATATCCGGCAGTTCTCCCGTGTTTTTATGGAACTGTCTTACTTATAGTTATTTTCTTGACAGTTTCCACACTAAGCCTCTTCTTTTGTCCGGTTCGTCAAGTGTTTGCGATCGAGAACACCGTTTATGTAGTAGCGTTAGTGCCAGGTAGGGCTAGCAGAAATTCAGTAAAGAGCTGGAAACTCCTGTTGAGATGCAAGGAAGTTGAAGATGAGAGACCTCCTCCAGTTTATTTTAATCGAGGAGTTCATTATCTTCGTCCCTTGGGTATGACCACAGTTGTTCTCCATTTGGTTATGCTGCTCATTTCGTAATAACACAGTATTTCAAAATGTACGGGACGGTTAATGAAAAACGGGACAACAGGCGTCCCATATGTATTTTGTGGCGCCAAAGGGACTCTGAAGCTAAACAGGGGACGATCCCGTAAAATATGGGACGTGTGGTCACCGTACATTAAAGGCAGTGCTGTACTGGAGGGCGATGAAACAGTGCGGCGCAGTAAGTGACCGGTCTGACGTCACACCTTTTACCAGCCGTCGAAGAAGGATGGACTGCACGGTCCAGACCTGCCCTTTTCATGGCGGCCGGACTGTGGGTCGCTGATATATCATAGAGATCGCTGTCTAGAGCATGCTGATGACAAAGATCGCTACCGAATTTTGTGGATTGTGGCTACCTGTAAATCAAGTGGTGTGCAAAAAGTCACTCGGTAATTCAGTGACGGACAACACAAACCGGATTCTTTCAGGCGCCTTCCGGAACCACATCATACTTTTGGAGAAAGGAAGCCGCAGCGAACAACGTGTAACTCTGCCTCCTGTGCTTAGTGGACCGTCATAAGCGCAGGAACATCGCTGCCGTGTTGGTATGTGGTCACCTGGAGCGATAAGTATGCCTTGCTGCAGGACCACATCTCGTATTCAACCGAGACGCCAAGTAGGAGAGATTTATTAGCTTCATTATGAACCACCACAGACTGTGTGTGCACGAGGTGAGGCGTTGAAATAAACTTGTTGTTTAACTTCTAAACTCAGCCAACCACACGCTTCAAGTTTGCAAATTGCCATTGACGTACCGTCTGTAATCAACAAGGCTTCTTGATGTCTTCTTTATCTCATAAACGATGCCATTTGTAGTTTCTACTGCAATTATGTTTACGCGGTGACCACGACCTAGGCGAAGACACGGCGCAATATTTGTTTGTCTACATTATGTTACGAAAGACAGTGTCCAACTGTAAAATAATACACTGGTATAAAAGCCTTTGAGTAAATGTGCGTACGAGACTCACTACATGAATATAGATAAAGTATATGATGGAATGACATATAGAATTCTGGTACATCACACTAATGGTTGTTGTTTTCTGTTTCATCGTGGAGCTGGAATCAATAAGCGGCTCCAGATTCATTCTTAATATAGTGGAAGGCTAATAAATGACAGTCGCCTTTAATCATATAATCTTCCTGTTCCATCATAGTTTAATTTTTTATATATTTACGATGTACCATCTCTTGTCGTTCGTTCACAAAACGCAAAGTCAACTGCCCCAGTATTTCTGTGGCAATTTTAGCTATCACAGCGGCCGAATAGCGTTTCTTAAGGACTCAGAACAGGATCTGCGAACTCTCGGTAGAAAGGTTGGTGCTTGCTGGGCCAAATGATTTACAAAGCTAATCAATGACTGTGTAGCACGAAATTCTGAATGGGAGAAATGAAACTACGTATCGCTGCGCCTCGAAAAAGTTTTGTGTGGGAAATATAGTTTTTTTTTTTTTTTTTTAAGTTTCACCCAGCCGTAGTCAGTTAGTAGCGATGAGCACAGCCGGTGTGCTAAAGAAGTAAGCTACAGGGCAGTATTGTTGACACTGCGAACGGATGAGCTTTGCGGCACCTGTCACGGCTGAGGCACACGGGACCGCTAACACTGCAGCACAGTGTGGCCCAGAGTGTGGTGAGCAGCCCGGCTGTGCTTCATTCCCCAACCCCCCTTCCCCAACTTATTTCCCAAGAAATCGTAGGAAAGTATTAAATCAAGGCATCCTGTAATGGAAACTTAGAAAGACTGTCCTCCTCACCTCTTCCCTCCCCTCCGTATCTTCAACCATTCAGAGCAAAGTACTCTTTATGTCGATCACTATATTAAAAGTCTATGGTGATGGAAACAGACAAGTGCGTATTTTACTCCCCCTCATTTCTCTAGTCTTTCCAGTTCGTCACAGTGTAGTATGAGAACATAGCCTATTTGCATGAATGGGAAATTAAAAATATCTCCCCATCTTTTCCCCGAATCCTCCCAAGTCCATATTTCTAATGAATCATAACACAGGATTAAAAGTCCGTTATGACGGGAAGAGATCAGTTGCGTGGTTTATGCCGCATGACCCTCCTCTCTTTCAATAAATAACCATACTATAAAGACGGTGGCAAATTACGTTATTTCTGATGCATTCATCAAGTAAAAATTAAAGCCTCTTCCTCTCCTAATCTCCACTCAATTGTAATGACGGAAGCACATCGATTGTGTGCCTGAAACCCCCCTCCCGCGAATACCATTCATGTTTCTAACTCATCAGTGTAGTGTTTAAATGCTGTACCAGAGATGTAGTAAAATCTGTGGAACCTACACTTGAACGTGAAAAATATTCATTGTTTACTACGAAGTCAAAGATGTGCATTATTTCCAGCAAAAAAATTGTGTCAAATTACACAACTAACGTACAGAATGATTGTGTATTTTATAATATACCTCCTTGTGTTTTTCTACCAATCCCAGGGAAGTAATAAAATTCCAAAATGATTGAAACGTACAGTAAATGCTAAACGGTAGACATTAAGCATATTATTGCAAACAGTAAATGCTACACAGCACAAACTGTGCAATAAATACAAAGTGGTAAACGTCAAACAGTGAACACTGAATGCTAATGGTACATACTAAATGCTAGACGGTAAATACTAAACCCTTAACTCTGACTACTAAGTGGTAGACACTAAATTGTAAATGCTGTATGGTAAACAGTAAACCTTGAACACCTAACGGTAAACACACAACGCTTAATTGTAAACACTAAACGGTAAATGCCCAACAGTAAATCCTAAATGATGGACAATAAATGGTGAACTTTAAATGGTGAACATTAAATGCTTAGTGGTAAACGTTAAACACTGTTGAAATATCCGAGTGTAAGTACAGACCTCTACGAAATTTATCATGCGTAAAAATTGTGTTTAAATTATTTCTATGAAGTCAGTGCTGTATGTGTACATTAACACACCTCTGGAATAATATTAAAAAGTGACTCGAAGATCAAGGTTATGCATATTTATATACACACATATATCTGTATCTCTTATATAAAAAATGCTATACTCTTGTGTTGCCACTATTGCAAAGTAATAATTTCATGTCTTTCTCCGACTGGCTCCCTCCTCATCTCTCTCTCTCTCTCTCTCTCTCTCTCTCTCCCTCTCTCTCTCTCTCTCTCTCTCTCCCCCCCTCTCTCTCTCTGTCACACACACACACACACACACACACACACACACACACACACACACACACACAAAGTGAGAGACAGAGAAACAGAGAGAGAGAGAGAGAGACAGAGAGAGAGAGACAGAGATAGGAACAATACTGTATCATAATTACTTTATTATTTAATAACAGATTACTGAGGACGAAAGGGAAAGACAAACAATATACTGAAGAGCTAAGAATTTTTTTAGATAAAAATTTTCTCAGAGAACTGTTACAATCTATAATGTTGAAATATAGGAATTTCATGCACATTATTAATCGTTTTCCACACTTTTTTCGTATTGTCTATGGTAAGCAGCAATTTCTTTCGGACTGATATCGTATTTGAATTAACTCGAGTAGGCATCCAGAATTTCACTGCTGGATCTACGTTAACGAAATCGAAACAGTCCTGAATGGTATTTTGCGTGCAATCTGTGCACATTACAAATAACATATTTCAAATATCGGTATCTGCTAGCTACTTGTACTGGAACAGAAACTTTACTGTCGTTTGTAACATCGTAGTCTTCTAGAACAGCGCCGTACTTGGAATCAGTAAACCACTGCCCCTGAAGCGACTGTCTTATGTGCTCAGTGACTACTATAGGGGCTTTTAACTCACCAATGACCTTTTCTGTGAGACAGCCTCTTGAATAGAGCAAGGAGTCACGTCAGTCTTATCAGAGATCTAATATTAACATGTCTTATAGAGAGTAGTATTTTGTGAATAGAAACTGATATTTTCTGATAAAAAATTACCTAATAAAATTTTCTAAATCGACTGTGCCTGTGTTTTTGTCTCTTCTACGATATATTATGCACAGTCTACCACTGTTGAGAAAGTATAGTTTAGTGAGACTGATGATCGAAAATTTTGATGGCAGATACACCTTGCAATCCTTAAGATGAACCAGCACCGTTGCTCCAAATTTGTGGGAAACATGTTCTGTGCTCACTATTGGATGGCCCCGCCCCTTCTCCAATGCCGATAGGGCATACCGCACTCCACAGACACTTCCTGTTTTGTAATGTGTTACCCCTGTTTTCATGTATTACGATAAGTAGTCGATTAGCAAAGCGTATAAATTCTTATTAGTAGCAGGAAGGTTCAGCATCAGATGAAAACTTCCTAACGAATTTTTCCCGCATTTATCTTACGCCCTCCTCCTGAATCAGCATGAAAAGTATGTGAGTAAGAGGCAATAATCAGTCAGTTAATCACGATATCAAATAACGTTGCCATAGCTTCCGAACTGTTTGTGTTAGGACGTTAAAACTGCACGGTTGGCAGCGAGCCATGATTGGAATTAGTATGCGCTGTATGGTTTGGGTTAGTGACAAAGCTCGCTTTCATTTCGATGGGTTCGTCAATAAGCAAAAGTTGGCGCATTTGAGGAACTGAGAATCCGCATTTCGCGATCGAGAAATCTCGTCACGCTCAACGGGTGGCTGTGTGGTGTGCAATTTCCTGTCACGGAGTAGTCAGTGCGATATTCCTTGATCGTGCGGTAACTGCCGAAAGCTACGTGAAGGTTTTGGAAGATGATTTCATCCCCATTACATAAAGTGACCATGATTTCGACGAGATGTGTTTCACGCAAGAGGGAACTCGACCCCACCGAAGTAGGAGAGCGTCTGATGTCCTGGAGGAGCACCTTGGGGACCGCGCTCTGCCTCTGGGGTACCCAGAGGCCACTGCGATGGGCCTCGATTGGACGCCATATCCTTCGGATTTCAGCACATGCGACTCCTTTTTGCGGTGCTATATTAAAGACAAGGTGTACAGCAACAACCCTAATACCATTGCTGAGTTGAAAACAGCCTTTGAGGAGGTCGTCGATAGCATCGATGTTCCGGCACTTCAGTGGGTCATGAAGGATCTCGCTATATGTCTATGACACATCATCGCGAATGATGGTAGGCATATCGAATGTCATAATCTGCTGGTATATCCAAATACCTGTAGTGACGTTTACATGTTGAATAAAGTGTGTATCTGCCGTAGCTTGTAGCTAATTTACGTTTCTTTCATACAGTTCGATAATTGTCTCCCTGTACCATTCCCGGAGACGGAGTCTCTCTCTCTCTCTCTCTCTCTCTCTCTCTCTCTCTCTCTCTGTGTGTGTGTGTGTGTGTGTGTGTGTGTGTGTGTGTGTGTGTGTGTGTGTGTTGGAAGGGAAACCTAGTTAAGCAGGCGGATTTTGATGGTCCAAAACAAAACCTATTGTTAACAAAGGTATTGCTGCAAAGCATATTTTTAATGAGGACGCCATAAAAATTGAAGTGGCAATGCACGTGTCACAGGTTCGATGGTAATGTGATCCTACTCAGCATTCACTGCAGCCATGTGGCTGATAATTCTGCGGCGTAATCTCTTACAATGACTGTAACCTCTTCTTGCTCACATATCTTGCCCTGTACAATGTAAACGTAATCCTGACTCAATTATTTGATTAACATTTTCAGTTCATTTGAAGAAGCCTCCCACACATTATCCAATCTAAATCCACACCTGTAATCTGTCTGTGAACCACTTTCAAATGCATGGTAGAGAATACGTCCTATTGCAACATTTATTACTGTTCGTTCCCATTCCATTCACATACGGAATGTGTTAATAATTATTCTTTAAATAACTCATAATGCCTATTGGAGAGGTATGTGGATATGCAGGTATTATTTAGTTTTTTATTATTTTTAAAATTAAATATCGAGTGTTTTTAGCGAGTTATAATTTTTTCGTTATTTAATGGTTGTGCTCTTTTTATAGATGTGGTAATAACCTCTTTTTTTCTATCCAGCCCAGTTTAAGTGGTATTTTTGCCAGCTATTATTCTTTCATTTGCTTTGCCATTGATTCTATAATCTGTGTTGAAAAACTTTCTCTGAAAGTATTTTTTCGGTGTCTCTAAAATCCACTGACTTTAATATTTCTTTTCTACTTGCAAATGTTGGAAAGGTTCCTATTTGAGCATCATAATGCTTTGGTAGAGTAGGTAAAAGCCATTCTAACCTTTTGTTATGCGTGGCAGTAATGTGATCAGATAACTGTTTAATTTTGTTCTGCATTATTCGTGGGACTCCTTTAAACTGTTTCTCGGTAATATGGTTTTGAAACTATTTTCTGTTCTAGTTACTTCTTCAGTCAGAAGACGATTTTTGTAAAGATTTGTTTTTAGCAATCTGACCCAAATTAATTCTAATTTACTTTTCACCTTTTCCGCAGAGTGAAACGTACTTTTAAGGTAAATTCTTGTTTAATTCGTCGTTACGTTGTGTTTAGTACATACCTTGTTAAAAATAATGTGTAGGATACACTCCTTTATTTTCTGTTTCGTATCCTGTAATATACAGGTTTCCTACAGTGCGTGATGGGGCATAACTTGATTGAATTTTCCTGCTTTGAGAATCCTGAAGGAGTGATCTGTTATACTTGCTAAAAGCATTCAACATCTTAGATCTCGTAAAACACTTCTTTATTTACGACGACCAGTTTCGACAGACTTGCTGTCATCTTCAGGTCTGTAAGAAAACACACATACATGGAATATGTTTCATAACATGAGTTGTGACGTAATATTTGACATAAAAGATTTAGTTTGGCATTACAGAAAACAGAAGTTGAACTGTACATTTACATACCTAAAACTCTTTTTGTTGTGCAACGTTTTCATTTTACATTGGACCTTACGCCAAGTTGTTATGTGGATAAAAATCAACACCTCAACAAGTTAGGAGTCAAACTTAGGCATAAAATAGAAGACCATGAGAATAAGTATAACTGCATAGGTGGCTATAAATTAAAATGTGGTAAATGCAAAAGATTTTGTGTCTTTGATATTTTACACAAGTTTGCGGAGCATAGTGGAAATTATAATACCACTAGCTTCAGTGAGCGCGTGAGAGAGTCCAAGCCCAGTATAGTTAATATAGAGCATGACATGAAAATTTTACGCTATTCCCCTTAAGCTGGAAAATTAGACATTGTTTTAAAATTACAAGTATATAGCCGAGGAAAAAGACAAGCAAGTGATGTTCTTAATGAGCAGTTCGAATTTGTAGATAACAATTTCTTCATCCTGTATAATCATGTATTCTAATACTTCCCTTTAACACCAGCAGTTTTATGCCTTTTCTTATATGAGAAATTAGTAACAGAGTATGATATAAATGACTAACCTGAAAGCGACTTTACATTATATGATAATATTCGTCAGCACTTTCGATAATGATTGCTCTACCATCTTCCATATGTTGGAAACACCCTTATCTTTTATTTTATTCATGTCACATGGCACACAGAAACATAGCATAACGTAAGTACAGACTTTTAAAACTATGCTGTAATACAGGCATGCTGTATGTTGCACACTACTTAAACTATATATAACATATCTAAATAATATTAAATACTTCTGGCGCCTATAAAATATGTTGCACTTTCACATTTTTAGCCTTTACCTTGAAATGTTAATAATGGTTTCTGTCCACCACCCACCACAACGCACTATTATGTTCAGTAACAGTTTCACACGAATTTCTTTGATATGGTCTCTCCTTACAAATATGTTACATCTTGAAGTCATCTATGTAACTAATTTACAATTGCTGTAAAATCATACTACTGTGTGAACCAGTGAGAAGCAAGATATATCGAAATAATTTTTAGCCTATGTACTAGCTTCACCTAACAACGGAATCTCCCTCTGACATCCCCCTCAGTTTTAGTGATAAGATGGTCCAGCGAAAAGTCTGTCAAAATCTGAACCCAGATCAAGCATTAAAATAAGAAGAAGGTATACTGAACTGTTAAGAAAAAGCGAAGTAGAAACAATGAGCTGTCCAAGCTTAACAAGTTCAATATTCAGCTAATATTTATAGCTGCGGCGTCGTGGTTAAGTGTTCAAGGGTTGGACTGTGTTCAAACCTCCATCAGCACAATTTTGTTCTCTGTATTCGCTGTATTCAAATTTGTGTACGTCTCGTGGTGTAACATCCATTTGCAACAGCGGGATGTAAGGAAGGATCCCATAACGTAAGGTGTTATTATTGTATATTTATGTCAGTAATTTGCCATGTTCTAAAAAAATTAAAAGAAAATTTGACTGCACATATGGAGACAAGCTATGTCAGCTGTTAGATTACACCATCTCCTAGTATCCATAATGTTACTATATGTACATTGATATTATGAGTACACCACATTTCTTACAATGTAAAGATCTACCAAGACTCTTTATCTTAAATGAGTGTAATCTTATGTTTTTAATGTTTGAGACTTTTTGCACAAATATAATGGCACTTCTTAGTTATACCTTTAATTACCCTTCTGCAGTTACCCACCGCAGAAATGATATGCACCCCAAGTTGTCACTATGCTAAGATCATTATTCTTAGAAATATTGTACTCCAAACACAGAAATAGGAAAGCAGCCATGTTGCTACCTGCATAACATAAATAACAGGTACTATTAGTTTTTGTCATGGTTGGTCACATACTGCTGTTTATGTGATAATTTCTCTGTCATACGTATCCATATACATTTTCCTACATTGCAGTACAACACCTAAGTATGCACAGCCCCACATAGCAAAATATGACTGGCGCCTGTCTATAGCAACTTTTGTGAAGAAAAACTCTGTCCATCTAAAGGACGATTATCTATGTGGCATGCTTGAACTGTGGTTGTTTCTAGTCTCACCAGGCTCACAATATTGGTATTCTACGCTTTTACACATAGCTGTATGTGAATAATTATACTTCAAGGTCACAATAAACTAGTTGGAAAGATTTGTACATATTTTGTAGTTTGAGGGTATTTAATGAACCTATGCACTGCAAGTGCTACTCTATCATTGTTCAGGACGTATCCTACCAAACCCACTCTCACCCCACTCCCTCACCATCACCTGCAGCAATGGACCTGTGCGCTTTCGCGACTGCTGCTTTGCGGTATGGATGCGCGACAACAAAAAAAAAGAAGTAAACTGTTGCAAAGTAAATACCTTAATTTTTCTATTATTCATGCAGTAGTAATAACATGCGAATTGGAAAATATGAATAAAAATGTGATTCAGTTGTAAGTAAAGTGCAGTTTTGTAACTGTTATTATTCGTAAAGGTCACTCATTAAAGTAGTTAAATCTAAATGTGAAAAGAATATTATTTACAGTCTCTTACAGGGTGCTGATGTAAGAGTCACTTAGCGATTGTAGGACGCTTTACAAATGTTATCTTTTGCAATATTACCGGTCAGGTGTACCTTATACACCGTTTCTAGCGGATTTTCACTGTGTAGATTACGTCAAGCTTACTTAAATAATGTGCTGCTGTGTTCTGCGTTCATGTGATGTAATATATTTGTTAGATCACATGAACGCAGAACACAGCAGCTCATTATTTAAGTAAGCTTGACGTAATCTAAACAGTGAAAAAAGCCCATGTTGCCATCATATATATATATATATATATATATATATATATATATATATATGTATGTATATAAGTAATGGCAACATGGCCATTTGTTAAAGATGCTCTATGTTTTTTTTTAATATTTTAGTTATGGCAAGCCTTTTATAATGTGCTGATTTTTATAAACATGACTACTTCGCGTGACACGCAACTTAAAATAAGCACGTTTCTAAACAAAAAAATTTAAAATATGTAAATTTACAGTTCCACTCCCGTTTATGTAATGCCAAACTCAAACGTTTATCACAAATGTTGTCTCTTAAATCATATTATGAGACTTTTTCCGTGTATATGCTCTTTCACACAGACCTGAAAACGATAGCAACGTCCGTCGGAACCGATTGCCTTACGTAAAGCGATGTTTTATATGGTTTGGGCTGTTGAGTGTTTTTACGAAACAGATAATAAGTTACCATCTAAAAAGGTCACTGTGGTAAAAACGAATTACGTGGACTGTGAGATATTGCAAATAGAAGCAATAGCGAAAAGACCATGGTCGTAATGAGGGGAAGAGAGGGAAGGTGGGAAAGTTAGATGTTGAGTGGGGGAAAGGAAAAGGAAGGGGGGAGGGATAGTGATAGGGTGGTGAAGATGGTAAAACGAGTATAACACACAAAAATAACATAGCTGAAAAACTGTGAACAACAAACCTCTAGAAATATATTTACATCATAACGACGAAGAAACACAGTGCCACTAGCCTTAACTGACGGGGAAAATGATATATCCATTAGTCCTAAGCAAGCTCAAGCTACTTCTTTGTTACGTTAATGACAGTGGGAGTCTTCTGTAGAACACTACACAGAAACTAGAAGACTTAAGACTTTTGCACAAAGGAGGTAGAGGTTATAGGCTTCATGTAGTAGATGAATTAGAGGAATTTTAAACATTGTACTTACAAAGATGGAGCCATTTTAAATGAACTGGTGCAACTTAAACATAGACATTATATATCTGCGTGTGTGTGTGTGTTTTCACTGTTAACGTGTTTACATTCTCAATATTTGCTTCTAAAGAAGACGTTTTTATGAACGTTGAAACTGTGGTAAAGGGGTTTAAATAAATCTTCAATTTACCAACTGTTTCGATGATATATATATATATATATATATATATATATATATATATATATATATATATATGTGTGTGTGTGTGTGTGTGTGTGTGTGTCCATTCATGACAGTTTACTCCTCTGCCCTCTGCAAGGAATGACACATCCTTTGAAATACACCCAGTTGTTGTTCTACTTACTCACATGCATTGAAAATGCGACACTCTAATGTTCGTACGTCAAGTTTTCCCACAACCAAACGTCTAGGGGGTGGTGATGTGGGGGACAAGCAGGCCATGGTGTGGGGCTCCCCTGACCAATCCAGCGGTTCTGGAATGTCTGCGTCAGATGTCTGTGCTCATTGTGACTAAAGTGTGTTGGTGCGGCACCATGCATGAAGCACACTCATAATCGTTACTGCACTGGTACAGCTTCCAACAAGGTAGACAATACATTAATGAAAGGTTCTAGATAATGTGCCCCAGTTAACTTTCGTGGTCGCACATTAATCTATCACCAACTATTTGAGCCCATACATTGTTTGAGAATCAGTGTTCATGTCCTCTTTCCTGAAATGCTTGCGGATTTACAGCTGCACATATGCGACGGTTATGAAAATTCAAAACACCATCTCTTACGAACTGTGTCTCACTGGTAAATAAAATATTGGATGTGGACAGGGGATCTGTGGCACACTTCTGCAAAGCCATTTACAGAACCACCGTCTACTATGATGATCCTGTGGCCTTAGGTCCCGAACACGCTGTAGATGATAAGAGCATAGCAATTATTCATGAATTACCCCACAGATAGGAGAGTGAAACTCGCCTTCTGCTGTTGTCAATCGTCACACGCCGATAATATGGTGCTTTTTTGTTTTTCACCAAACACAGCACACATTCCTCCATAACAAGATATAAGGCGTTTGTACTGTGCAGCGCCTTCCACTATGAGTCTTCCGATGTGCAAGGGTACCTGAGTCCCTCAGACGTTTGAAATGTCTGATGAACAGAGTCTGCTGAACAGAGTTTCAGAGAGCACTCTGTACTATGGATTTTTTTTATTATTATTTCTTTAGCGTAGATGGCACAGGCTCGCACTCTACGTCCATTTGCTAAACCATAGCAGAATATCACATCCGCCATTTCATTTGTCGAGTAGTAGGCTTCCGTTGGTAAGAAGTGGTGGAAGAGAGAAAATGTAAATATACTACACCATTTGTACGTACAGTGACAGTAAACAATAAGTGAAGAAGATAAAACGCCATGATACCTACCCACGGTTGACAGTAGTGTACAATATGGCACAGAAACACGACGAAAACTAGCGTAGCCGACAACACGACTCGAACCGCACAACTGACAGCAGACCACCTAATGGTAGGTAGGATACTGTGAGTAAGACATCATAATACCATGCCGACGCTTTTGATGGAGTGCCAATACAAGAACTGTGCTAATATCAGCAACCAACCGACATGCAGCCCTTCCTATAACAACGTGTTTATGTCGGAAAGTATGTATTTCTGGAGCCATGTTTATCGGACTTAATATTCTTCTTTCGGTGAATACGACGACCTCTCGAAGTAATCGACATTTTTTGAACAACCTATATATCCTGATAACTCATACCTGTTTTTATTTTTATTTAATACGTATTTCACTATTAACAGTATTACTAATCACTCATGTGTGTTTCGTCATTTAATGTTATATTAATTATCGAGCAGCAACAGCATGAGAAGCTGCAATAGCAGAAGAAGTCTTGAAATTTTTTGGACATCGTCATCATTATCATGACCGCCGTTCTTAGTATCAGACCTAAGAAAGAAGTATATAACTATAAATAATGGGTAACCCATACATAAGGCGTATTGATACCAGAGATTATTGTCTAGAATGTGTTTGCAGGATTTCAGTTTTCAAAAATCGAATATTTATTGGCATAACGGTCAACCATGATGGGTTCAAAGATCCCAAACAGTTTCTTGTCGCATTACCTCTCACCACAGACGATGGAGTCGCCGATGGCCTTCACTTAACGTCCGAGATCAGCGGCGTTTGAGCAGAGTTGTCAGTGCTAACAGACAAGCAATGCTGAGTGAAATACCTGCAGAAATCAGTGTGGGACGTACGACGACCGTATCCATTAGTGCAGTGCCGCAAACTTGGCATTAATGGGCTTTGCATTAGACGACCAACACGAGTTCCTTCGCTAACAGCACGACAGCAAGTGTAGCGCCTCTCCTGTGTTCATGGCCATACTGGTAGGACACTACAGTGGGACACCGTAGCCTGGTCAGATGAGTCCTGATTTCAGTTGGTAAGAATTGATGGTAGATTTTGTGTGTCATGGAGACCCTATGATGCCACGGATACAAGTTGTCAGCAAGGCACTGCTGTGCAAGGTGATGGTGGCTCCATTACGGTGTGGACTGTGTTTACATGGAATCGATTGGGTCCTCTGATCGAATTGAACCGATAATTGACTGGAAATGGTTATGTTTGTCTTCTTGGAGACCAGTTTCTGACATTAGTGGCTACATGTTCCCAAACGTGTCACTGGGCCGCAATTGTTAGTGACTTGTTTGAAGAACATTATGGACAATTTGAGCGAATGATTTGGCCACCCACATCACCCGACGTGAATCACATTGAATAGTTATGGGACATAGTCTAGAGGTCAGTTCGCACACGAAGCCCTACACTTTCACAGTTATGGACTCCTACAGAAGCAGCACAGATGAATATATTTCAGCAGGCGACTCCCAGCGACTACTTGAGTCCAAGCCACGTCGAGTGGCTGCATTCCACTGGCAAAAAGGACGTCCGACAGAATGTTAGGAAGTATCCAATGAATTTTGTCACCTCAGTGTCATGTAAAACAAATCATGAATGAGAATATATTGAATATAAGCACTGAGACTGTTGGTTTGGAAAGATTCGTATTTAAGCTGGACATAGCCTCATCCAACCAGGAGAGACCACCGTTTTCCCACTTTCTCTAGAGGTGTCAGTGGATTTTTCCCAGCCATGCTGTCTCAGTTATTCTCAGTTAGCGTTGCATTCGAAATTTCACTCAGTGCTCGGATGTCAAGGAGTAGCTGAGCATACAGCTTACGTGTTATGGCTACACGGCGCAAGGCGCACAGAATGAGCCGTTAGATGCTGTCTGCACCTCTTTATTACGACAAGGCTCGGTGTGGAGATGTACTATGAAGAGTGCTCTGCCTACTGCAACAGTGCACTCCTTGTGTCCCCTAGAGTCTGATTGTGACTCGCAGTGTGAGCCAGATCTGATTCTCTGGTGTTTGCGTCAGGTAATAGCTACAAAAATTTATACACGCATCCATGAATTGAGTACGGTGAGCAACACTCTTCGTTCTATGCACTGTTCCCATTAAACGTTAGTGACTGTCTCTGCCTCTCAGCTGGACTGTATCTTATCAGGATAGGTGAGACGTGCAGAGGCATCTCAGTGTGGGCTGTGTTGCTATCGCTGTGTGGCAGTGGCGGGCGAAGAGCTGAACTGACAGTAAGTAACACGTGTAATGTGGCTTGCTGATGAGCACAATGTTTCAGAGGTCTAGCATTTATATTGTTTTGCAGAAAAAAAAGATATCTAGAGATGATATTTAATGATGAGACAGATGCACACAAGCTATGTAAGAGAATTGATTTAATGAGGAAATTAAATTACAATGTAGTGCAGAGGGTAACTTCATGGAAAATTTATTGCAACTTCTGTAAAACCAACCAGAACTTATTACTGATCACATGTGTGTTTAAGGAGCCTAGTTGTGTTTGATATATGAAGTACCAAGATATGTGTGAGCAAGAAGGAGGCAGAGGGAGGGAAAGAGAAATGATTACCAGAGGTCGCAGCATTTGACATACTTAACACAGATATATATATATATATATATATATATATATATGTATACATTTGGCCTTGGAGGCATTTTGATCTTTAACGAGAAGTAAATAATATATAACTTTGACATTTGTGGTATCGACAGTTCCGATGCCACAGTGTAGGTTGGCACTACGAGAGCGGACGATCTACACGGACGACGGCGCCATCTAGGAGACGCTGTGCAGCTCCTCGAGCGCCGCTCCACTTTCACCCAGTTCATGAAGAGCAGACGGCCGAGAACCATCGGTTCGGCTTAGCTTACTATGGAGATTTTCTTATCCGGACTTTGGCTTCGCACCTACGTGCTCATTTGTACCAAAGATACATATTCACTTGTATATTTTCATGCACCAGTGAAAACTTCTTTTACTTTACTTGCAGTACCGACGTACTTTACCACCCCTGCTCCTACTCGCTTCCTTTCATTCGGCCTCTTTGTCAGTTTTAAGGAGTAGAGCCACGCGCTGCCTTCCAAGCGGGATACAAAAACAATGACATCACATTAATATTATGTCACAGATATAACTGCATGTGTAAATAATGTAACATGGCACCACTTTTATGACGGAAATGATGAGTATTATGGATTCTGAAAGGATATGGTGAAAATCTTTATCTTTCAACACTAAACTGTGGCTTAATGTATGTAGGGAGGACAGTAGAAGGAAGTGTACTCATACGTCGGAAATATTATAATTTGACACCATTTTAAAATTGTTTAAATACTATGCTCCCATCCCTTGTTCGTCTGCAATACATTAAAAAATAAAGTAATTTTGATGTTGTTGTGTGTGAGAAAAGAAATGATTACTTTCAAAGAGAGACAACGGTAAAGTGTACAGCACTTAAAGATGTGAGAAATACAGAGATATGTTTGTATGTCAATGATGCATAATGTAGTCCTTGGAATCACTTTTTAACATTATACCGGAGGTCTACTTGGATTGACAATCATATTTCACTTTTCATAAACTGATTCAGCTAAACAATATCTTTATCCGTCACCACTTTTCGTAGACATTTGTAATATATTTGCATGTTGCACTTGATATTAGCATTCACCATTAAACATCTCGTGTTTACCATTTAGCATTTCCCATTTAGCGTTTCTCATTAGACTCTTAGCGTTCATCATATAGCATTTTGGTTTACTGTTAAGTGGTTAGTATTTACCATTCACCATAAAGAATTGGGCTCTTGTTGTTTATCAGTTGCTGTTAGGCGATTAGCATTAGACATTTAGCGTTTATTGTTATCAACTACCTTCAGGCAGTCAGTGCTTACTTTATGGCATTCACCATTTTGCGTTCAGTGTGTGGTGTTTAGCTTTCACCATTAGGTAGTTGACGTTGACTGTCAACTGTTGAGCATTCACCGCTTAGAATTTAAAGTTTGCTGTTTAGCGTTTAGTATTTACCATTTAGTGTTCAGTACTTAGCATCTACCGTTTAGTGTTTAGTGTGTCGTCGTATAGCGTTCCCCGTTTACTATTATGTTTAATGTACACTCTAGCTTTTACTGAAGGAGATGTGGGGTATAAGGCTCACAGGTGATCTATTTTCATCATCTTGGGTTGTTAATATTGCACTATGAGTGGTTGAGAAGAAACGGACTCTGATTATAAACCACACAATTGGTCTTCTTAGATCATGTTGGACTTTTAATAAGGTGATATGATTGTATGGAAATACAGAAAAAGGGGAGGGGAAAAGTGTTTTAAATTTCCCGTTATCACAGCTGGGCTATTTGCTAATATTACACTCTCATTGCTTGGAAAGAGGAAAGGGAGGAGAGGGCATAAGCCAGATAATTACTCTGTTTTCGTCATCTTGGTATTTTAATATTGCACTGTACTGCACTTTGGTGAAGATGAGAACAGGAGGGCAGAGAGGTGGGTGGAGGTGTGGGGGAAGTGAAGAGGGGAGAGGGGAGGGGTGGGTATTTTAAAAACTACATTGACAGGATGCCTTCTTTCAATAATTCGCTGTGCTTAGTTTGGAAATGAAAGGAGGGGGGCTGCGGTATAATACTTAACTCAGCTAGTTGGATTTTTTAATTTCCCAGCAGTTCTTTTTAAATTTCCCAACATTGAAATCTTTAATTTACTTGAATTTACTGCCATCTGCAAACTTTGACTTCTAAATTTTCTGCATTATAGTACGCCGAGAAGCAGGTTTGTTTTGAATCTCCTTCTAACTTTTGTATTTGCTACTGCCAGCCAACTTGGACGTTTTTAAATTTCTCTCCAAACGCGACTACTGCGGCCCAGCTATGGTGCCACCGAGCGGCAAAAACTGAAACAATGAGGCATAACACGCATAGAATCACTACTCACAGATGCTCACTGTTTCCATTTTCTAATGTCAGGAAGATAGCAGCAGGTGCAGCATGGCCAGAGCACATAGTATTGGGCAAAACTGACCGTGACCAGCAGTATCAGCATTACAGAAGACAAACCATTTCCAAAATACATTTACGTCATCTTTTGAGTGTTTACTGTTAGTTAATGTGATTCATATTTTGTTCATACAGCTTACATACACAGTGAGCAGCAGTGCATGCAGCAGCTACAAACAATTGGACTCCCAGAAGAGGTTCAATACGGCAATCGCTGCCGCGTTTTTCTCTTCGGAAAAAGACGGCATGCATCCTGTTGTTTTCAATTGCGACGCAATTTCTATGTCGCATCATTACTGGCCGTGTTCGAGGGTTACAGTAAACGGGCAGTGCTGCGTCGGATACAAACTACTGAACTTCCAAAAGAGGCTCCATGCGGTGACTGCACCCGCCTTAGTCTCTTGGTAAAAGTCGGCATGGAGCCTGTAGTTTTGAATCGCGACGCAATTTCTATGTCGCATCCTTACTGGGATGGTTTGAGGGTTACAGTGAGCAGCGGTGCTGCATCAGCTACAAACTGTTGGACTCCCAGGAGAGGTGCAATACAGCGAGTGCAGCAGGCGTGTAGCACGTTCGTTTCCATTGCGGCGAAATTTCTGTGTCGCGTGCTTGCTGGGAGTGTTCGAGGGTTACAGTAAGTGGGCAGTGGAGCATCGGATACAAACTACTGGACTCCCAACAGTGCTCCATGGGGTGATAGTAGCCGTGTTAGTCTCCCTGAGAAAGGCCTGCATGTGGCCTGTAGTTTTTAATCGCGACACAATTTCTATGTCCCATCCTTACTGAGATAGTTCGAGTGTCACAGGCAGACGCACGCTGTTTCAACTACAAACAATATGGATTTCCAGGAGTGGTCTAATACGGCGAAATCAGCCGAGTTTTTCTTTTCGGAAAAAGACCGAATGGATCTTGTTTTCCTCAATTGCGACGAAATTTCTCTTTCGCGTTCTTACTGGGAGTTATCGAGAGTTACAGTAAACACTGGTGCATCGGATACAAACTACTGGACTCCCAAGAGAGCTCCTTGCGGTGACCGCAGCTGTTGTAACTGCGACCGGGACGGTCGCGGGGTAGAAATGACGTAAAGCGCGGCGTGACCCGCGGACAACAGCACAACGGGAGAGGAGGGACACGACCAACGAAGGACAGAACAAACAACCATAAGATCGAACAACAGGTTCACAAGAAAACCTAACAAACACGTCCAGTCGTACACAGATCAAGTCAGTAAGCTGCCTAACAAGAGGCGATGTGTCAACAGACGTACTCGAGATTAGACTTCTTGGCTCAGCGAAAGGCAAGCGCTTAAGTACGCTATCGGGGGCGCCGCTTTTGGCCGCTGGAATCACATGTTCCACTGTAGCGCCCTCACACTAAAAGCGGGCCAGGAGGCGAGCGCCGCCACAGCTTACGGCGCGTCAGTGCAGAGACCTCTACGTGTCTTCGACGTCCACGACGTCTGGCGCGGATTCAAATTCCGCGGCGCGCGGTGCCAGATCCCTCCCCCCTGAAACTTGCACGTGGGGGCGGAAACGCCGCGGACGGTGCCGAGGTGGGCGGCAGTGGCAAGAGGAACTGGGCGTATCAACCGCAACTGGCGTGGAGGAAGGGACCCCCGAGGTATCCGTGACAGCCGATCCCGAGTCCAGGGCGGGGGATGGAGCCGCCGATCCACCCGGAGGCTGAGAGGGCCGGCGGCAGGTCCGCGGAGAGACGGCAACCGGGGGCTGGGACGGTGACCCGAGGTCTCTGTCCGTACCCAAAGGAGGTAGGGAAGGAGGCGGCGGCCCGAGTCCGTGGCAGCACGAGGGCGGAGCTGATTATGATGGCGGCGCTCCAACCATTTCGACGTCTGCACTGACTTAACACGCCGCCCACGGGCCGCGACGACCGTGGCGGGTGTCCAATCCACCTTGCGCCCGTACTCGCGGGGCCACACGGCCGTGCCAGGGGTATACCGCTGCGAGGGCCGGCAGTGGGGGCGGGAGGAGGGCGGCAGCAGCAAATGGAGCAGGGGCCGCGGCTGTCGCCCACGGAGGAGCTCTGCCGGACTGCATCCGTCAATTGGCGTAGTGCGATAGGTTCTCAAAAACGGGGTGAGGGCCGACATGGTTGGCTTCTCTGCCTCGCCATTGGACGAAGGGTGGAAAGGGGGGCTACGGATATGTTTGATACCACTGGCCTCACCGAAGTCGTGGAAGGAGGACGCCGTGAATTGGGGACCATTTTGGAGACCGACATGTGTGGGTGGCCATCAGTGGCGAGAACCTGGGCCAGAGCCTCCGTGGTGGTGGATCTCATGCGGACAACATATGGGTGTTTGGAGTAGGCATCGACGATGAGTAACCACATGGACCCCAAAAACGGCCCGCAAAGTCCACATGGATGCGATCCCAGGGCCGGCGAGGCACAGGCCAGGGTGTAAACGACTGAGGGGTACTTGCTTGCCTGGTGATGCGCACAAACAGTGTACCCATGGACAAGGCGCTCAACATCGCCATCGATGCTGGGCCAATACACATGCCAGTGAGCCAAAACTTTAATACGGTACATACACCAGTACCTGCAGTGTGACAAACTGAGCACCCGAAGCTGTAATTCCGGAGGGATGATCACCAGATGGTATGATATTATGGTGAAAATGGGCATATCCTTGTAATCCCCGAGTCTGGAGATGTGAGTAGAAAAGCAAGGAAGCAGGGAAGCAGGTTCGGATTAGAAACAGTAACGCATTTGTGTCGAGGGATAACGATCGCGAATTTGTAGAACAGTTCTGAGTGTGACTTTGGTCCACTGAGGGTGCTATGATGTAAAAGGGATGATTTTGTTTGGCAGAGGATATGAACTGTACGTTTACAACATCGACACAGTACACGGTGATATATTGCTGAGTTGGAGCTCGGTTTTGCGCACGAATATTCAAGCTCCTGTCCTGGGTGGGGGAGCACAGTAATTGAGTAGGATTCTTCACGTATTTGACGTTATGTAGGCTACGGAGTGATATATTGATGGCTCGTAGGTCGGTTTCACGTTCTAATATTCAAGCTCCTGTCCTCGGTGAGGGAGCAGTGTGATTGAGTAAGAGTCTTCCCGTGTTTGGCGATATGTATGGCGCTTTGCGACGTTTAGTTGTCGTTGTAATATGTTGATCTGTGTAAAATAACCGCTGAATGTCTCGTCCGCAGAAGGAAAAAAAGGCTGAGGAGCTTCGATAACGGTGGCATCAGTAATTCTACAGGTAAATTCGATAAGAGTGTATCATAATGCTCTATTCATTCACATCCTTTGTACTGGGATATAGGAACCTCTACATAGCGGTGAGAAAATTTGCATATGTTGAGAGCAAGAAGGGAATCACGTTTGGAGCGCTGGGAAGAGTGCATTAGGCATTATTTTCAAGAACAGGTTCTGTTAGTGCAAGAATTTCTGTACATACAAGCTGAGACGTGAAGAAAGCGAGCGTTAACTGTTTCTGGGACAGTTTACAATTGCTGAGAGGTCGACCTGGCTGTTATTTTTTATAAAGCCATGTGACATAAGAATAAAATTGAGCAAATTTTAGATGGCGAGTCGCCATGCAGACATTTCGTGGGTACGCGCGGCTGAACGCACCTCATATGTTCCGTTAGGGGGAACTTTCACATGCGTCTGGCGTCGATTCGCGGCTGTGCGCGCCCCGGAGGCGTCTGCACCAGTGTCCAGGTGAACACGTATGTGGATAGGAATTTGTCAGGTGTCAAGTGTGTAAGGGATGTGGCCACCTCATGCTTGAGGGTAGCTGTGTGTGGTTTGACAGCTGACAGCTGCGTCACTTAGCGAGGGTTGCGGCTAATCTCCTCTGCACTCCACTTTACAGGGGGTGGCAGCAGGTGCCTGCCCACATTGATTGCATTAATTTGTGAGCAGGTCTGTAGGCTGTGATATCCGTTATTTGGACAGTTTATGAGTACTGAGTGTTTCTACACATCACTGTGCAGAATTATTTAACAACAGTTTTCAGGTCTGTACTGAAATTATTCGGGAAAATTAGGAGTTATTTGCGTGTCTGCAGACTGTGTACTCTGACCCCAAGCATGTAAGGGCGAGTGTTTTGTGTCAGTGTGACAAATATATTACATCGCTAAATAAAATTTTCCACAATAAATAGAGTGCGCTGCTTCCTTAGTCTCCTCAGCAGCCCAGCACAACCTGAGTCATTTTAGCACCATTTTACCCATACAGGCCACCATCTGGGATTAGGTCACAGGAGGGATGACAGTACCCTCAAGTGGCAGTAATGTGTACTAGGTCAGTTGGAGCCAAGGTCTCGTGGTGGAGTCATTGCTTTCAAAATAAAAACTTATGTCCATCATAGACACATTAGTACAAGTTAGTGCACATTACTACACTTTAGTACACATTAGTACACGTTACATTAGCCCAACAACATGGGTTGGTAAGGGGACGTGGTGGTTGGTTGAGGACAATGGTATTTCCTTCCAAGTGTGGGTGGGTGTGGCATTTGCGAAACTTCATTTTAACTCCACAGTAGCACTCTCTGATGGTGTCAATATGTACTAGGCCTCGTGGTGACCACAATGTATGTCGCCATCTAGAATAATGATAGTCGCATCATCAGATGACGTCACATACAACAGCGCCCTCTGGTGCTGGTACTGTGTACTATGTCAGTTAGAGTCTGGAGCTCTTGGTGAACGCACTGTTTGCCGTCATCTTGGATTACATGACAGATGGGAGCAACCTCTGGTGGTGACCATGTACACTAGGTCTCGTGGTGAACACACTGGATGGCCTTACTACATGAAAATGATTAAATAAAGAATTGTTCAAACAAATTTCGGGCTTGCAGCCGGTCGTCGTTCAATACTTCGCACGATATTTCAACTGGGCACCTGCCAGTCATCTTCAGGTGAGCCGTCGCAGACTGGCGATAAAGTTCTCCGCTCCGCAATATATAGCGTACTGTAACTATTCTGCGCATGCGTCGAAAACTTGTTGTTGAACCAACACTGCCCGCCGGCAGCGCCCTCGCTGGTGGAATAGCGGAACTCAGTCGCCCTCTGCGTTGCTGTTTGCCACGGCCATCGACGCACTCTGTCGTCTTCGATTTGAGCAAATCGTGGAGATGATGGGATTCCATGCACTGTCCAGCTGGTAGCCGCTGTCACGGTTTAACAGATTTTCCGCCAGTCGTATTTCTACGGATTCTTTAATAATGGAGTCCCAGAAAGACGTTGCTGTAGACAAAATCATTATTTTCTCATACTCCATTGAATGTCCAGTAGAAATACAATGTTCAGCAATAGCGGACTTGCTTGGCTGCCTTTTTATGGAGGACTTTGAAGAGAGAGCGCTTGAATCGGTGCCCTGAAGCCAACAGTTTTCTGGCGGTATGTGGATGACACTTTCATAGTGTGGCCTCATGGAGAAGATAAATTAATGGAGTTTCTACATCACCTCAACTCCATTCATAGCAACATCCTCTTCACCATGGAAATAGAGAAAGATGGTTGTTTCCCTTTCTTGGATGTCCTGGTTCGAAGGAAGAATGATGGTTCTCTAGGGCATTCAGTTTACCGGAAACCCACTCATACTGATTTGTACCTGCAAGCATCGAGTTGCCATCACCCATCGCAAACCATGAGTTTGCTTAAAACACTTGCTCATAGAGCTCGTACTGTCTCAGATCTAGATTGCTTATCTCAAGAACTCGCCCATCTACAGACAGTATTCAGCGAAAATGGGTATTCCATCCGGCAGATTAACAGGGCACTAACAGTTAAAACTAAGAAGCAGGAAGTGAATAAAGAGGAGAACATGCCGGAACAATCTTTAGCTTTTCTTCCTTTCGTTGGCAACACTTCGTTTAAAATAGCAATAAAACTCCGAAAATTTCAGGTAAAAGTGGTTTTCCGCCCACCATCGGAGATTGCGGACCTTGTGGGATCAGTTAAGGACAATCTGTTACTACGAAAGGCCGGAATTTACAAAATACCGTGCCAATGTGGTATGGCTTACATAGGTCAAACCACACGCACCGTGAAAGAACGCTGCACTGAACATCAACGTTACACCCGCCTTTTACAGCCAAGCAAGTCCGCTATTGCTGAACATTGTATTTCTACTGGACATTCAATGGAGTATGAGAAAACAATGATTTTGTCTACAGCAACGTCTTTCTGGGACTCCATTATTAAAGAATCCGTAGAAATACGACTGGCGGAAAATCTGTTAAACCGTGACAGCGGCTACCAGCTGGACAGTGCATGGAATCCCATCATCTCCACGATTTGCTCAAATCGAAGACGACAGAGTGCGTCGATGGCCGTGGCTAACAGCAACGCAGAGGGCGACTGAGTTCCGCTATTCCACCAGAGAGGGCGCTGCCGGCGGGCAGTGTTGGTTCAACTATCAAGTTTTCGACGCATGCGCAGAATAGTTACAGTACGCTATATATTGCGGAACGGAGATCTTTATCGCCAGTCTGCGACGGCTCACCTGAAGATGACTGGCAGGTGCCCAGTTGAAATATCGTGCGAAGTATTGAACGACGACCGGCTGCAAACCCAAAATTTGTTTGAACAGTCAATTCGCCGGGAAAATTTTAAAATTCACAAATAAAGAATTATTTGCAAGTCCTTTCCCCGCAATTCCTTAGGAGTAGGTGGTGGTTAGGTGACTGATGTTACAGCAAGTGCCCTTTCTTTCCCGCCATTTTCTTAGCTTAGTAGAGATATGCATATTAACCTTTGTTTACTGCTAAAATTCAAACTTGGTGCCAGTTCATAGGAAGAGGTGGCAGTAGGATGACTTAGGTTAGTGGAGGTAGGCCAAGTGAGCTATGTTCCCGCGATTTTCTGACCTTAGTAGAGATAACCTTAGTGCGGTGCATTATCCTGTTGGAATTTGAACTTCCCGCCATTTTTCTTGGGGAGGGGGGTCAGGCACCAAAATTCAAACTTCCTGCCAAAATCCGTCATCTTGAATGACGTCATGGCTGCCATCTTGGATGAGGCCATGCGCTGTTGCCAAGTCTACATGACACCATATTGAATAATGTCACTGCTGGCATCTTGAATGCATCTGGCAACAATGCAGAGAGTCCTCGTGTCCCCCTTGCTCCAATACTTACACAAACTGCATAATTTTGAGATCGGTGATTGGCCTTTAAACAATGCCCTCAGTCAACGTTCTTGTCGGTCTGATTAGGGAATATGATGCTGGTTTGCGAAATATAATTCCATCATAAAGAAGTAAAAATTTTCTATGCACTATTTTCGCATTTCAGAAGAATTGCCAGCAGCAAAAGTGGTTAACATAATATAAATTTTTTTTAAATACCAGTAATATTATACTATGATTCGAGTCTTAACGACCACAAGTCTTATGTCAGGGGTAATCCTGTGGTTTGACTGCTCAATGAGCTCGAAAGACTTTCATCGGATGTTGATAAGCTTTACAGCGACAACGTTCCCCTTTACCCAATCGGAGGAGAATGATGATTTGTATAATAATGCAGTTGACTGCTATATCTGTGAGCTGCCGTTAGACAGAAAAATGGGAGCTCCTCATAAATACCACTGACAGTTCAGTGTGCAATTTGAAGTACCAGCTACCAAGGCACATACCCATTGTCTTCCATAATTTAAGTGGGTATGACGCTCACTGTCTAGTTGAGCACTTGTCTGGTTGTGGTTGGGAGAAGAATCAGATCAGTGTTGTACATGAGAACATCGAGAAATACATTTCATCTTCCAAATGAATGACGCCAAAAATTATGCTCCACTTCCTTGATAGGCTACGTTTCTTCAGGCAACACTCCTGAAAGTCATTGAATCTCTGCCTCAAGCTGCATTTCCCGACAGGGACACATTTCAGCTTGTGACTAGGAAGGGGTTTTGCCTTACGAGTATGTGGATAACATGGAGAAATTCAATGAAACCCAACTACCCAACATAACTGCATTCTCCAGAAATCTTACAGGCAACGCCATAATGGATGCAAGGTATGAGCTTGCCATAAAAGTCTGGTAAGAATTCAAAATGTCCACTTTAGGAGAGGACGTACAACTTTACGTGGACACAACTATGTGCTTTCTTGCAGAAGTTTTTGAGAAATTATGAAGTCTATGCATGGTCACATACTGTTTGAATCCCGTCTTTTATTACATGGCACCTGGGTCATCTTGGGCGCAGTGCTCAAGAAAACGAAGTGCAGTGTCGAATTATAGACCAATACTGACATGCTTCTTTTCTTTGAGCGTGGGATCCATGGGGGGACTTTGCCATTGTGTCCATAGGCACATGAAGGCAAACAGCTCACGGATGAGTGACACGTTCAATGTATTCCTTGATTCAAGTTACATAATGTATCTGGGCATAATTAACTTATATGGACACGACAGCAGCAATCATGGGTGACCGAAGACGAATGCAAGGGATTACGTGGAAAAATCATGGGGGGGGGGGGGGGGTGGCAGCTAATTCTGATGTAAGGCATGTGGTGGAGGGAGAACTCAAATACCCTATTAGTTTGCATGATGCACACGCCTATTTGGCGCTCTGTCTAGAGCGAGTTCCACAAGAAGGCTCCACCCCAAAACTGATGTCCCACAGAATAAGAAGGTTATCAGCCTTATGAAGGACGAGGCGAAAGGATTGGCAAGTGTGGAGTTTGTAGGTCTGTGATCAAACATGCATGCACTCCCGCACTGGAAGTTTCCAAATGGTTCAAATGGCACTGAGCACTATGGGACTTAACTTCTAAGGTCATCAGTCCCCTAGAACTTAGAACTACTTAAACCTAACTAACCTAAGGACTTCACACACATCCATGCCCGAGGCAGGATTCGAACCTGTGACCATAGCGGTCTCGCGGTTCCATACGGTAGCGCCTTGAGCTGCTCGGCCACTCCGGCCAGCCCATTGGAAGGTGCCACCCAGAGGTGGGATAAGGATGCGCATCGTATGGCATTGAGAGTCCTCTCTATCGAAGACTAGAAGCGGTGCCTGTGCAGTGGTGTTCATGGTGCTTCACTACAGCTGCCTGATATGGTACGACAGACCAGTATCCAGTCGAGAGCACATGAGGTGTACACTGTGGTGTAGTCTAAAATCGGCCTGTCATAGTATGATGATAAAAGGCTCATTTGTGACGAGGGGACTGAAACTCTCCGATACTCACATACTACTCGTGTTTAGCAAGAGAAGAGATGGTAGACTCTGATTGAGTGAGAGTGAGAGAATGAGGGAGAGAGAGAGTGTGTCTGCAGAGCAGTAGTAGAACCCTATTTCATAGTGTAAGTGATTTTGTGTGTGTGTGTGTGTGTCGTGTAAATATTTGTGTATACTGGATTCAAGTGTATATACGCACATGGGCCAAGTGTGGAAAAAAAATATAAAAAAAGTAAAAGAAAAATTTATTTATATGTACACCATGTGTGTGAGAGAAAAATGTTAAAAAAGCCTACACAAAAATATTAAAAACCATAAACACAAAAAATATGTTTATATTTATTTATTTGTTCATATGCAATGCATGTGCAGACTGTCAACGTATATTTCTAAGCACCATGTGCGTCTGGTAAATGGAATAATTTTTTAGGTTTTTCACCTGCCGTTAGCCATCTAAGTTAGAATAGTTTTTAAGTGTATAAATACACTCCTGGAAATTGAAATAAGAACACCGTGAATTCATTGTCCCAGGAAGGGGAAACTTTATTGACACATTCCTGGGGTCAGATACATCACATGATCACACTGACAGAACCACAGGCACATAGACACAGGCAACAGAGCATGCACAATGTCGGCACTAGTACAGTGTATATCCACCTTTCGCAGCAATGCAGGCTGCTATTCTCCCATGGAGACGATCGTAGAGATGCTGGATGTAGTCCTGTGGAACGGCTTGCCATGCCATTTCCACCTGGCGCCTCAGTTGGACCAGCGTTCGTGCTGCACGTGCAGACTGCGTGAGACGACGCTTCATCCAGTCCCAAACATGCTCAATGGGGGACAGATCCGGAGATCTTGCTGGCCAGGGTAGTTGACGTACACCTTCTAGAGCACGTTGGGTGGCACGGGATACATGCGGACGTGCATTGTCCTGTTGGAACAGCAAGTTCCCTTGCCGGTCTAGGAATGGTACAACGATGGGTTCGATGACGGTTTGGATGTACCGTGCACTATTCAGTGTCCCCTCGACGATCACCAGTGGTGTACGGCCAGTGTAGGAGATCGCTCCCCACACCATGATGCCGGGTGTTGGCCCTGTGTGCCTCGGTCGTAAGCAGTCCTGATTGTGGCGCTCACCCGCACGGCGCCAAACACGCATACGGCCATCATTGGCACCAAGGCAGAAGCGACTCTCATCGCTGAAGACGACACGTCTCCATTCGTCCCTCCATTCACACCTGTCGCGACACCACTGGAGGCGGGCTGCACGATGTTGGGGCTTGAGCGAAAGACGACCTAACGGTGTGCGGGACCGTAGCCCAGCTTCATGGAGACGGTTGCGAATGGTCCTCGCCGATACCCCAGGAGCAACAGTGTCCCTAAATTGCTGGAAAGTCGCGGTGCGGTCCCCTACGGCACTGCGTAGGATCCTACGGTCTTGGCGTGCATCCGTGCGTCGCTGCGGTCCGGTCCCAGGTCGACGGGCACGTGCACCTTCCGCCGACCACTGGCGACAACATCGATGTACTGTGGAGACCTCACGCCCCACGTGTTGAGCAATTCGGCGGTACGTCCACCCGGCCTCTCGCATGCCCACTATACGCCCTCGCTCAAAGTCCGTCAACTGCACATACGGTTCACGTCCACGCTGTCGCGGCATGCTACCAGTGTTAAAGACTGCGATGGAGCTCCGTATGCCACGGCAAAGTGGCTGACACTGACGGAGGCGGTGCACAAATGCTGCGCAGCTAGCGCCATTCGACGGCCAACACCGCGGTTCCTGGTGTGTCCGCTGTGCCGTGCGTGTGATCATTGCTTGTACAGCCCTCTCGCAGTGTCCGGAGCAAGTATGGTGGGTCTGACACACCGGTGTCAATGTGTTCTTTTTTCCATTTCCAGGAGTGTATCTATGTAGCTCAGAGTCCATCAGAATTGTTATTGTAAAAATCTTTACTATTGGGGCTGTTCAATTTAGATTCTAAGTGAGCACAGTCGACCAGAATTACTGTAAAAGCTATGCTACTGGGACTGTGGAATTTAGCTGTAGTAAAGAAAGTATCTCCACATTAGTTTTTAGTGTAGATTTAAAAAAAATTTCCAGTGTTATTGGAGAAAAAAACTGTAAAAAAATATTCTTGATTTTGTAGTATGTAAGGTAAAAGTATCTGAACTGGAATATAAGAGTGAAATTGTACCTCAAGAATACTATATCGTACCTCAAAAACTACATTGTGCCTCAAGAATTATATTGTACCTCAAGAAGTATGTTATAAATGTGTCAACTGAATAAACGAAAAAAATTTGTCACTATACGTCTTTGTCGTCAGTATTTACATGAATCCTGTCCCCAATAGCGTTATATATATATATATATATATATATATATATATATACAGGGTGAGTCACCTAACATTACCGCTGGATATATTTCGAAAACCACATCAAATACTGACGAATCGATTCCACAGACCGAACGTGAGGAGAGGGGCTAGTGTAATTGGTTAATACAAACTATTAAAAAAATGGACGGAAGCATGTTTTTTAACACAAACCTACGATTTTTTAAATGGAACCCCGTTAGTTTTGTTAGCACATTTGAACATATAAACAAATACGTAATCAGTGACGTTTGTTGCATTGTAAAATGTTAATTACATCCTGAGATATTGTAGCCTAAAGTTGACGCTTGAGTACCACTCCTCCGCTGTTCGATCGTGTGTATCGGAGAGCACCGAATTACGTACGGATCCAAAGGGAACGGTGATGGACATTAGGCACAGAAGAGACTGGAACAGCACATTACGTCCACATGATAACACTTTTTTATTGGTCTTTTTCACTGACGCACATGTACATTACCATGAGGGGTGAGGTACACGTACACACGTGGTTTCCGTTTTCAATTACGGAGTGGAACAGAGTGTGTCCCGACATGTCAGGCCAATAGATGTTCAATGTGGTGGCCATCATTTGCTGCACACAATTGCAATCTCTGGCGTAATGAATGTCGTACACGCCGCAGTACATCTGGTGTAATGTCACCGCAGGCTGCCACAATACGTTGTTTCATATTCTCTGGGGTTGTAGGCACATCACGGTACACATTCTCCTTTAACGTAACCCACAGAAAGAAGTCCAGAGGTGTAAGATCAGGAGAAAGTTCTGACCAATTTATGCGTCCTCCACGTCCTATGAAACGCCCGTCGAACATCCTGTCAAGGGTCAGCCTAGTGTTAATTGCGGAATGTGCAGGTGCACCATCATGCTGATACCACATACGTTGACGCGTTTCCAGTGGGACATTTTCGAACAACGTTGGCAGGTCATTCTGTAGAAACGCGATGTATGTTGCACCTGTTTGGGCCCCTGCAATGAAGTGAGGACCAATGAGGTGGTTGCCAATGATTCCGCACCATACATTTACAGTCCACGGTCGCTGTCGCTCTACCTGTCTGAGCCAGCGAGGATTGTCCACGGACCAGTAATGCATGTTCCGTAGATTCACTGCCCCGTGGTTTGTGAAACCCGCTTCATCGGTAAACAGGTAGAACTGCAACGCATTCTCTGTTAATGCCCATTGACAGAATTGCACTCGATGATTAAAGTCATCACCATGTAATTGCTGATGTAGCGACGCATGAAACGTGTGAAAGCGGAGACGATGCAGTATGTGCATGACACTACTTTGACTCAGTCCACCGGCTCTCGCAATGTCCCGTGTACTCATGTATGGGTTCATGGCAACAGCAGCTAACACACCAACTGCACCCGCTTCTCCTGTGACGGGCCTGTTACGGACCCGTTTGCGTGCTACGACCATACCTGTTGCATACAGTTGGCGGTAGATGTTTTGCAATGTGCGGCACGTTGGATGCTCTCTGTCCGGGTACCGTTCTGCATACACCCTGCAGGCTTCAGCTGCATTTCGTCGACACTCGCCATAGATGAGTATCATCTCCGCCTTTTCAGAGTTCGAATACACCATGGTCACAGTTCCTACAACACTACACTATCACAGACGTCTGGTAACACGGTGTACTACAGTTGGTCTGCGTGCGGAGACGAATGCAGAATAACAATAGCAGCAAGCGGTACATGCGGACACTGCGACAGCTAGACCAAATCACAACAGTGCACTACAGCCACACTCGTAAACACGGTCGTCATCGTAAACATGTCCCTGCAGATGCTGCTCGCCGACCGTGGCCCGTGTTTGTTACAACACGCAACTGAACGTCGGATGTTTCAAGCGTCAACTTTAGGTTACAATATCTCCGGGTGTAATTAACATTTTACAATGCAACAAACGGCACTGATTACGTATTTGTTTATATGTTCAGATGTGCTAACAAAACTATCGCGGTTCCATTTAAAAAAACATAGGTTAGTGTTAAAAAACATACTTCCGTGCATTTTTTTATGGTTTGTATTAAACAATTACACTAGCCCCTCTCCTCACGTTCGGTATTTGGAATCGGTTCATCAGTATTTGATGTGGTTTACGAAATACATCGAGCGGTAACGTTAGGTGACTCACCCTGTATATATATATATATATATATATATATATATATATATATATATATATATATATATAAGGTTGTCTGTTCATAAATGACATTAGTTTTGCTGAAGAGTGAGTGCTATAAAGGAGATCAAGTTTAAGACGGATGATAGCAAAATATACAGAATGGCTGCGTGGAATTATCCCTATCGTGCAGCCCGAATTGGGTTATGGGAGCAGGAGGCATGTGACAGTGTTCACTTCCAAAGACATACAGCACACATGTCTAAAATTATACCTCTGGTGCTTGAAGAAACTCACAGACGTAGTATCTGGTTAAAAATGAACACTGTCAACGCTGGAACAGGGTTGAAAAAAGAACACAGAGGTTGTAAAGTAAAAAATTATTTATTTTTTACCCAGCCTAAAAGTAAATTTACATCTTCTTCTTCTTCTTCTTCTTCTTCTTGAGTCAATGGAGAGCAGGGCACCCGTAGAATTACAAGTCTTGAACAGCAACAAACATGAGGATTCGATGCATTCACGAGATCTTCTCCTACCCCTTCACGTAGATAATGGTATCTGTGTGGTTGAATAGTAGACGCGACATCACCATATTGTTATATGGTATGCCAGTATCATCTCAGTGAATTCCAACGCACTTCACATCCTTAAAAGACCTCGGTGACGCTTTGTTTGCTGAGAATGTCTCTATTATTACGGCATCTTCTATGTACACTACGAATGCAACATCTTTAAATATGAACTGTCTACGCTCACCATCATAGAATCCCTGAGTGTCTGCAATGATGTTTATACCTTGAGATGCCATTGTGGAATGCTCTAGGTATGGCACAGCACCTGTTCATTTATACAGCTCGTTGTACAACGCCTGTGAGCGAGCGGTAGTTGATCACACAGTCATGTGGAACTAGAGCATACATGGCAGTGTGTTCCAGGAAATTTGCAGAAGATTTAAATTCAATACGTACATCTGGTGCAGATGTAATTATCTCGTTGTGTTTCGAGCGGCCTATTACGATGATCGGTGATGGCTTCTGTGGACTGAGTAGACAACCCCTTCTTCAGCACTTTCACAGTAAGAAGCATGATACCTAGCATACATGTCATATGCTAGACTACAAATTTCATCCCACTGCAGGTGTAAATTGTCATATGGGCAGTGTGCGATTTGCAGGGGGGCGGGGGGGGATGGGGGGGGAGGTATGGGGGGGGGGGGGGGGGATTTCCCCCAATCTGCATCAGACCATCCCCTCCTCTGGTTTTAGTATATGCATCCCAACCTGGGATGTTTATTTCCCATGCACTGGAGTAAAACTTTAAATATAATTTAAATTTGTGGAGCCGAACACTGAAAGTTTTTAATACAGTCTTACTATTAATAATATTAATATTTTTCCTTATTAATTTTGAAAAAGTGTTATGTAGTAGTTAAGCATTTCAAAACATTTAGAACTAAATCATCATTAACATGTTGTCATTGTTGCTTTCGTCTAAGGTGCGTCATCCGTTTACTTGCGAGCTTGCGAGGGAAGTAGTGTGGCAGTGATACCGTATCAGTCGTACCGCAGAGTTGGGTGAGCTGGGGGGCTGAAATTCCCACCCCGGGCCCTGACACAGGGTGGCGACCGGCCCGGTACCTGTGCGAACATTTACCATTAGGCCACCTTTTGGCAACGGTATGACGCGGATTAACAGGGACGAAAGCACAAAGTGGTGCGAAGTGAGCAACGGTACTGGTCAGACGGGATCGGACAGTCTGACTTCGCTAGCCGCGAACCACGTGGGTGGAGCATAACACAGGCTCCCCAGCATCGCGTACTCCAAATTAATTGGTGCCGTTCGTTCTTTGCCGCGCGTCCGCCACACACACGGCGATCTTCACACGTTCCCGCTTCAGTAGCTTCATTAGTGAGTTGAGTGCGTCCGGGCCTGTAAGAACTACGGAATTTCAGGATGTCATTCAAACAAAGGAAAATTTCTGATTTCCTTAAGAGCAGTGCATTACCTGATACGTGTACAAACCGTGACAGTCAGGATACTAACAGTGGTGCTAAAAGAGTTAAAATAGACAGTGAATGTAAAAAAGAAAACGGTAATGATGGTGCTAATACAGGGGAAGAGACCGAATCTCCGGTGACTGAAAACTGTGACACGTCAAAGGTAGGAATGGAAGTAACAGTTCTCTTGGAATTATAGTAGGAAATTGTGTTACCTTATCACGTTTTCAAAACTGGCAAAAGACTAATGCGTGGCTGCCCGTAAATGACAAAAACTTAGTAATATGCACAGTGTGTCCACAAGTTTGTGAACTTAAGGTGGAAAGCAGTGAACGTGTGCGTATCGATAACGCGTTTTTAGCTGGTGTTTCTGCTAATAACGCCAAAAAAATAAATGATAAAATCGGGGATCATGCAAAGTGTAAATCACACATGAAGTGCGTAGAAAACACGAGTATAAAAGAGAAGAAAAGTTTACAAAAATGCGTCACTGAAATGCAAAGTTGTGGGGAAAGCAGCATCAAGAAAAAGTTATCGCAACTGCTTCGTTGTTCAGATCTGCATATATAATAGCTAAACAGAAATTATCATTCAAATCGTATCCTGCAGTAATCGAACTACAACAGCTTAATGGTTTATCAGTCGGTAATATGCTTCATTCTGACCATGCATGCCGAAATATCATTATGTTCGTAGGAGAAGAAATGAAAAAAAATCTTGCTCACTTCCTTGTAGAATCGGGTACAAACTTCAGTATCATGATGGACGGAAGTACAACGGTTTCCAATAAAACTTGTTTAATAATATATTTACGTTTGTCCTTTGAGGTAGTTGCTTGCAATTACTTTTTTGACATTGTTGAATTAGAAAGTGGGACAGGAGAATGCATTTTCAGCACACTGTTAGCAGCTCTTGAAAAGTATGGCATTACAAATTATGTACTAAAGAAACACCTTGTAGGTATCACACCAGATGGTGCCTCAACAATACTTGCCCCTTACAAAGGCGTAGCTGCTCTACTGCGTAGTCATTCACATAAGGATTTAACTGTCGTTCATTGTATGAACCACAAAATGGAATTAGCTGTCCACGATGTTATGAATGATGTAGCAGATGAATACCATGTTGTTGTTGTTGTTGTGGTCTTCAGTCCCGAGACTGGTTTGATGCAGCTCTCCATGCTACTCTATCCTGTGCGAGCTTCTTCATCTCCCAGTACCTACTGCAACCTACATCCTTCTGAATCTGCTTAGTGTATTTATCTCTTGGTCTCCCCTTAGATTTTTACCCTCCACGCTGCACTCCAATACTAAATTGGTGATCCCTTGATGCCTCAGAACATGTCTTACCAACCGATCCCTCCTTCTGGTCAAGTTGTGCCACAAACTTCTCTTTTCCCCAATCCTATTCAATACTTCCTCATTAGTTATGTGATCTACCCACCTAATCTTCAGCATTCTTCTGTAGCACCACATTTCGAAAGCTTCTATTCTTTTCTTGTCCAAACTATTAACCGTCCATGTTTCACTTCCATACATGGCTACATTCCATACAAATACTTTCAGAAATGACTTCCTGACACTTGAAGCTATACTCGATGTTAACAAATTTCTCTTCTTCAGAAACGATTTCCTTGCCATTGCCAGTCTACATTTTATATCCTCTCTACTTCGACCATCATCAGTTATTTTGCTCCCCAAATAGCAAAACTCCTTTACTACTTTAAGTGTCTCATTTCCTAATCTAATACCCTGAACATCACCCGATTTAATTCGACTACATTCCATTATCCTCGTTTTGCTTTTGTTGATGTTCATCTCATATCCTCCCTTCAAGACAGCATCCATTCCGTTCAACTGCTCTTCCAAGTCCTTTGCTGTCTCTGACAGAATTACAATGTCATCGGCGAACTTCAAAGTTTTTATTTCTTCTCCATGGATTTTAATACCTACTCCGAATTTTTCTTTTGTTTCCTTTACTGCTTGCTCAATATACAGATTGAATAACATCGAGGAGAGGCTACAACCCTGTCTTACTCCCTTCCCAACCACTGCTTCCCTTCCATTCCCTCGACTCTTATAACTGCGATCTGGTTTCTGTACAAATTGTAAATAGCCTTTCGCTCCCTGTATTTTACCCCTGCCACCTTTAGAATTTGAAAGAGAGTATTCCAGTCAACATTGTCAAAAGCTTTCTCTAAGTCTACAAATCGTAGGTTTGCCTTTCCTTAATCTTTCTTCTAAGATAAGTCGTAAGGTCGGTATTGCCTCACGTGTTCCAGTATTTCTACGAAATCCAAACAGATCTTCCCCGAGGTCGGCTTCTACTAGTTTTTCCATTCGTCTGTAAAGAATTCGTGTTAGTGTTTTGCAGCTGTGGCTTATTAACCTGATTGTTCGGTAATTTTCACATCTGTCAACACCTGCTTTCTTTGGGATTGGAATTATTATATTCTTCTTGAAGTCTGAAGGTATTTCGCCTGTTTCATACATCTTGCTCACCAGATGGTAGAGTTTTGTCGCGACTGGCTCTGCCAAGGCCGTCAGTAGTTCCAATGGAATATTGTCTACTTCGGGGGCCTTGTTTCGACTCAGAACTTTCAGTGCTCTGTCAAACTCTTCACGCAGTATCGTATCTCGCATTTCATCTTCATCTACATCCTCTTCCATTTCCATAATATTGTCCTCAAGTACATCGCCCTTCTATAGACCCTCTATATACTCCTTCCACCTTTCTGCTTTCCCTTCTTTGCTTAGAACTGGGTTTCCATCTGAGCTCTTGATGTTCATACAAGTCTTTCTCTTATCTCCAAAGGTCTCTTTAATTTTCCTGTAGGCAGTAACTATCTTACCCCTAGTTATATAAGCCTCTATATCCTTCCATTTGTCCTCTAGTCATCTCTGCATGTATACCATATACAGGTTTTTTTAGATTCCTTATATTCTGTGTTTTTTCGAAGTCCCAAAAATCAGAGATTACTACAAAGTGTTTCACAAGAATTATCCTCGCAGCTATTAAAACTAGGCCGTCTTTTTCGCGTACGGTAGGTTGCTTCCTCATTTAATGCTGTTCGAGCTTTTCTTGAAAGTCACAGTTCTCTTGTCCATCTTTTTGAAAAACTGAGACATGATGGTTCCTGATCAACTCAGGAGAGATCTAAATTTGAAGGTTTACTAAAACATCTCACAAAGTGGTTGCTTGTAATGGAATTAGTTGTGCTTTATGAGGCCCTGGAAGTTCTGCAAGTATTATCATTCTTTACGCAAAACAGAAATTGTTCAGTCCTTAAAGCAAAACAGGAAATTGACGTGGCTATAAGAACTCTTGAAACCCTGAAAACGCCACGAATTAGGATGATAGTACAAGAGATGGAGGAAAAGCGCACATTCAAAGGGGTATTAAAGAAAGAACCAACTTGTGATGAATATAATAGATTTCAGACATTTCGGAAGAAATTTTTTCAGTCTTTGGTAGACAATATAAAAAACCGCTTTGAGGACTTGGATTTCTTTTCGGGTGTAGCCGTATTAAATTCAGATACATGGCCTTCAGATGATGGTGTTTTATGTTGACATGTCAATTTCTCGCTTGTGTAATAAGGTGGATTTTAAATTACGTGGATGCACGTGTGCGTTACTAGTTAAAGATTTTCGAATCTATAGAGAAAATCCTCAACACATGCCCAATTCTGTGAAGGAACTTTTGAAAGCAGTCGAAGTTATACCTATATCTACGGCTGAATGTGAACGCGGATTTAGTGCCATGAATTTAACACTGACTAATCAGAGAAATCACTTACAAATTCCGACACTTTCAAATCTACTTCTCATTTCAATAAATGGACCTCCACTGCATTGCTTCGATGCAGGAAAATTTGCAGCAAGGTGGATAAGAAAAAGAAGCCTTGCTTCTCAGCACCATAGTGCCATTGACAAACCAACAGGCAAACCCTCGAATCTTCAGGAGCAGTCTCATTCATCTCGTCTCTTCAACTAAACTCTTTAAGTTAAAATGACAATTATACACTTTAGTACTAGCTGAACCGGCCACAATTTGGTGTGGCTTTGTCATAATACGATGATTTAACAAATTAACATTCACTTTTAATTTCAGCGTGTTAAAGTTAAGCACAAAACAAAACCAAAATTTTTATTTTAAATTTTATTCATCTCATATTTTAGTATAGTTTGAGTATTACATGAATCATTTACAAAGTTGTTAATTAACTACATATGAAGATTTATTAATTTTATAAATGAGGTAAGTAAACTCTGCATTGCCCGGATGTCTCTACCTTCCCCTTATGTCCATCTCCTTCTTTTCCCACTCCCCATCTTCTTCTGCCGTTCTCTCTGTCCATCTGCTTTTCTCCTCTATCACCTCCTACAACCTCCGTCACTCTCCCCTTCGCTAAGGTCAATTTCTCTCCCCTCTAAGTCAATCTCCTCCTTCGCTCTCTTTCTGTCCCTGCGACATCCAACATTTACATATTGAAAGCAGTAATTTGCGTCTACAATTGCCATAAGGACAATGCTGAATGTTTTTTTGTAGCTGATGTATTCACTTCACTTCCAGTATTCGGGGGACACATGTTTGCTATGTATGGCCCCTATGCAGTGAGGGAAATTCCACTTCACTTCGAAAAATCTTGCTACCTTCTGCCATTCTTCAGTATCCTTTGGAATCTGAAAAGTAAAACATACTCATTACTTTCCCTATTTTTTTCAGACTGATGACACAGTATCAAAAGCTGACGGCAATGTATCTCTTGAAGAACATGTACCTCCCACATATGTCAAGCACATATTTTCAAATGTTCTTTTTAAAGCGCCCTTAGGGGAGTATGAATAGAAAACTCCGAGCATCGAAACATTGGTTTTAAACCTAGCTGTGAAATTGTGTATGTGGACAATAATAATAGTGAGGAATTTGTTCAAACAGAAACAGAAGAGCTCAAATTAATTAGATTTTAGAAAGAAGTGTTTTTAACAGTTCTTTAATATCAATTTTAATTTGCTTAAGAATGCCAATAAAACATTACTTAAATGAAATCAGTATTGAATGTTGCGTGCATACCGTTATGTAATTCTTCAACACTAATTAAAAAGCTTCACATACCTCTGGCACTATGAGGGAAATAGCAGAATATGATACTTTAAATAAGTACATTAGTGACTTGTATATATCGCCAGTGGCTAAAAATCGTAATGTGATGGCCCATAGAATTCTTGGGGAAATACTGTCTTGGCAGTTGTTATCTTTCTTTACAGTAAGAGGTGTAGTTAACTGCAGTAAGTAATTAAAGTCTTCAGTCGACATTCTCGTAAAATTACTAAATAATGCACCATCTTCTGCTTCTAGTTCTTAGGATACTATTTCGTGGACCTTCTTTAAATACTCTCCTCTTCCAACATCGTTTTCTTTTCCTTTGGTTTTTATTTCCGTTGTTAACTGCATGTGCAAGTACCAAGTAGGCCGCCGCTGCGATCACTTTATCATCCATTATACTGCAAGACCGACACACGTGTGGCACAAATTCTGTTGCTTTGGTATAAATTAACCTGCCGCATGCAACATACGCCATAAGATGTTGCCTGCTGTAGCATGCTACAAGACGACGCACGCCACATTTCCGTAGCATGCCACAATGTTGCAAGACGTCGCCCCAGCGTAGACGAGGCTTTAGAGCCGGGTCTGTATTGTATGGTGGATGTGATGCGTTGCGTGCGAAACTAAAACCTGCAATCGGATCCAAACATCGTGGAAAACTGTGAATAGCTGTCATCCTGCAGCAAGATAACGCTCGCCCACATTCTGCCAAACGGACAGCCAACGCAATAAGAAAGTTGAGATTCGAGGTGCTGGAACATCCACCATACAGTCCAGACCTGGCTCCAAGCAATTTTCACATGTTTGGACCCTTAACGGAAAGCACTGCAGGGAAGAAGATTTGAAAGTGATGAAGACGCCATTGCTGCGGTGCAAAATTGGTCACCGATGCAACCGAAAAACGTATTTTCTGATGAAATAAAAAAGAAACTCGTAAAACGTCGGAAAAACTGCATTGAAGTCCAGGGAGGTTACGTAGAAAAATAATGCGTGTTTTTCTATTACCAGAATAAGTACAGCTTTTCACAAATGTGCCTTTACTTTTTGAATTCCCCCGTATACCTGTATGTAGATGATTTTGTAAATAAGCTTTACCTATAATGTACTTTTAAAGATATAACAAGGGATGGCTTTTCTGATAGTGCATACGCGTGAGCAGTGAGTTTCGGCATTAACATCTATTTATAAATAACTGTTTAACCATGGGTAACGCCACGGTCCAAGCTAGTAACATATATAATTATACTAACCCCCTAAGACATCCCCCCACTGGTAAAAGCACAAATCGCACACTGCATATGGGTAGAATTCTGAATTCACGCAGACTCTGGCGTTAGTTAACTTGCAGTTGTCGAATGCAGTGGAATCATTAGATATATTCCCGCTTTTGTCAGTCTGAAAATCAAGTATGATGAATGTAGACGTCTGTAGATGTGAACAGGTTTTAATATCCCATGTTTGTCTGCTTGCAGTCGGTAACACTGGCTACTCGAAAACTTCCCAAGAGAGAAATCCTAGTGATAGAAATGTACCGGAATTCAGGTCTTTTAAAAGCTTCAAACGCTCCTCGTCTGATACACTGATGTGGGGTATTTTCCGTATTATCTTGCTAATTGTGATCATATTCTCCTCTTGAGCTCCTTTAATGTATGAGTTATTATCCGTCGCACTCCGCACCAGAGTGAGTTCCTGTTTAGCATTTCTAGCAATCTGTCTCATGTCCCAAAAGTAACCCATAAACATTTTTAGAGGAATGCATGCAGTAAATCGCTTGTACTCTGCAACTGCTTTATCCTCCGGATCGTCTATGAATCATCCCGCATTTTCTAAGGCATTGAAATTCGTGGTTGATGTAGAGACATATGCTTTAAGGGTTGATGATGTGCCACATTGTGTGCACGGTCGATCTCAGACCAACTGAGTTGATAGCGTATCTCTTGAAACAGGGATGCTAAGGCGTTACGTGTAAACTTGTCTCCCACTGTATCCGCCGTCGGTTTCATTGAATCACCCCTCCAAATATATGAAACACTTGCATGGAAGCGTCAGCGCTTCTTGGTGCTGGAGGACAATCCTAATTTCACCATTCTTGTTAAATGTGGTTGAAGTGTAAGGTTTATGTGAGAAGTATTTCTGAAGTATAATTCTCTCATCATTCTCTACTGAACTGGTTATACTGAGTGACGTCATCATTGCGAGGTTTCAAGCCAACTGATTTAAGAAACTCGTAGTTGGCACGTGTTATCACTTTGCGGTTCGGCGCCGAAGTGACGTGCGATGGATTGCGTGCAGTGGATTTGTACTGTGTGCCGATCTCGGCTTAGATGTAATCGTACAATGATTTCCTCGCCACGAAAGTCAACAAGTTGATTATTCTGGTTCACAATACGCTACTCTTAATAGTCCAGTGTCTGAACTGTCACTGGAAGGTATATTGCAATGGAAGGAGTTTCAACAGTCTTGTACCTCGTTGCAACTCAGGGGAAGAATCCGTAAATAATATGAATCAGACGGTCGTTGTGATAGGAGTTCGTTGCAACGTAACACTCCGATTGTGCTGACGGGCAGTATATCCACAGCCTGATCTGACTTGTAATATTTACTTGGATCTTTCTTCAAAACATGTCATTTTGTGAAACCCCATAAGCCCTATTGAACCTTTCTGGTGAAAGTCAATCGTTGCATTTACAGTCCTTATTTCATATTTAAGTGTATTGATGTTTGCATGTAGCTCAATAAATTTTCCAGACTATTTTAAGACTTCGTTTAAATCGTCGATATCGTATGCGCCCGGTTCTATTTCCACAATGCCTTTTTCACCATTAATATCCAGATGTAGTTTGTTGTTAGTCTCAGTGATATTTGGGATACCGTTATACGGCTCCAGTCCAATCAATGCAATACTTCAAACACCAATGCTCAAATCAACTCAATAAATCAGCTCAACAAATTTTCCAGACTGTTTTAAGACTTCGTTTAAGTCGTCGATATCGTCGGTTCTATTTCCACAATGCCTTTTTCACCATTAATATCCAGATGTAGTTTGTTGTTAGTCTCAGTGATATTTGGGATACCGTTGTACGGCTCCAGTCCAATCAATGCAATACTTCAAACACCAATGCTCAAATCAACTGGAGGGAAGTAATTTGCACGCAATACAGATGATCGTTATTTTAACGTCAAAGTGTACGACATTACATCTGAACCTCAACTGATGAAAGAATGTTTTAAGCTCCTCCTTATATAGTAGCACGCTTCTTTTTCTTTGTGAATGTCAAGAGAAACATGATGCACAGATGTCCACAGAGGTATGCATTAAAGTCTTGATAGCTCCGATAATTGTAGAGCGCACGTCTTCTGTGGGTGAAGTATCGCTGTATTCATTCTGGCGGTTGCAGGTCACCAAATGAGCCTATATAGTAGACGTATCCACATTTATCATGGCGTGTGACACCCAGTGAGTGCCAGGACCTTCAACAACATATAAATTTACAATGGCACATTCATCAGTTTTCCACATAGTCTTCGGTAATGTATCCCGCATAAACACATCATGGAATCTCGGAATGTTGAATTTTTTCTAACAAACTTGAGAAGAGCAGCATTTGTGATCCTGTAGAACTGCTAACGGACTTTCCTTTAATTTATGGATACAGCAAGCCCTTTCCCGTACGATTTCAAGTATAGTCCTTTCCCGATGGCTCTGGCTTCCATCAAGTGGTTATGTCTTCTTGCCCCTTCTAACTGCTCTTCGGAGTTCTGCGCGTTCTTGACTGTTCGAGCAATAGTTGCAGCACCACCAGCGAGGGAACCTACCGCCGAGAGTGCGGGGATGAGGAACAAGAAAACACCAGACGTCTTGGGTATTGGTAGAATTAGAGGAGCTTTAAGGGATCCTCCTTCTCCTCTTCTTCTTCTTCTTCTCGCGCCTTTCAGAGCGGTTTTAGCTTCATACTTCGCTGTCAGGATACAGTTCTTCAAACAGCTCTGCTTTCACCCTTCTTCTTTTTCTTGTTTACTGCACAACGTGCAGCATTCATAACTTGCTTGAAGTTCATCACTCTTATACTGCAAATGCTGCAATGCAGTGATGTACAACAATATCCTTTCTTTTCCGTATCGCCTTAGTCTTATCTGCTAAAATCCTATCTCCGATGTGATGACTTGAGAGATCTTTATTTGCTACATATGCAATGTCATGTTCTATATACGCTTCGTCGAGCAGATTAACCCACTTATCACCTCGTGCCAAGCGTTTCCGAATCTTTGTTGCATGTCCACAGTAGCTATACCCCGGAATGTGTAATACTAGTGGCAGTTTGTCTTGTCTCGAATACCACTCCTCCTATAATGCGTCTCATAGCACGCATGTTATGCTACTGCTGTGGTTGTGGACTGTGCATCTGCAAATCGTTAGCATTAATCCATCTGTTTTGTGCTGCAGGAAACCCATGCAATTTGACTAGTGCTCTATTTCCCCGACGTCGTATGACTCTCTCTACAAGAAACATATCCGGTTCTGAGCTTTTCTGCAACTCATCGGTGTATATGCAACCTGCAGTTTCCTCGCCTTTACGATCCTTCAAGATGTAAGTTCTAGGATTCGTTCTTTGCACTTTGCAAACTGTAAATATCTCTGTTGACCACTTCGGTAGATATGATTTCTCATATGTTTTCTTATATTTTGAGATACCTAACAAATGATCTAGATTAAATTTCTGTTTGCATGAATCCGGTATTTTAATGTGATAGTCCACGGCATCACGAACATCGATGTCTGATTTTTATTGTGGTATGTTTGGTTCGATTATACTGAGCAATTATTTCTTGGAGGATATCTGTCCACTTGTATGATACGCGAAGATTAAAACGCATTCACATTTGACCTTTTATTGTTCTTTTCGGACGCTCCACGATACTTGCTTTCAGGTAGGTGAATGTTGTAACGTATTCCATACCGCTGCATCACGGTCTTGGAAAACCTATTGTAAAACTCTCCACCGTGATCGGTTTTGAGGTTGTCTGGGGATCGATTCGTCCCTGTATGCAGCAAGCACTCAAACACATTCGCGAGATTTCTACCCGTTTTTGTTTTAACAGGTAATGCCCAGGCAGGTTAGGAGTTTGTATGAATAAACATTTAAATATATTTTAATTCATTAATCTTATGTGAATATTCCCTGATATATATAAGATCAGCCTGCCGTAAGTCACCCAAACCTTCAATCATAACATGCTTACGAGGGCATGTTTTGAGTGCTGCTTTGTGAAGTTCTCGAACTACTGTCTCCACACTTATTCGATGATGTCTCTCTCTCCAAGCTCATAAATTATTGAAACGGCCTCATCCGAATGAGCTGTATAGCCTGCAGCAGCTGATGCCATTAGTAGTCATAGTCGATCTATTCTCTCGTCGGGGTCGTCATATATATATACTGTGGCATCACTACTTTATGCACAATGTCAATACCATCCCCGTTACTGTTATTGTTCTTGTTTTTGTTTTCGTCATTAGGTATTGGTTTTATAATGGTTTTATATTTCTTGTTGCTCAAGATTTTTGCTGATCGTATGTACATCAGTCAAATGCAGTATTTCTCGGTACATTTCCCTATCAGTAACTGAATAATTTATAGTTCTTTTTGGTGGGTCTTAAGAAAATAAGATTTATAAACCCAGGTGTCCTCTCAAACCGTTTTCACCAAACTGTGTTGTGTCATCAGTTGCGTGTATATGCTGCGTGCCCAACATGTGCAGTCTTCCCCTGCTAACGCCAAATGTTCTGTCTATCTAACCAGGGACGTGACGGATAATGAATTCGTCAATGCAACTCCATCGTTATCACGTGGTTTTGTTTTTGCCAAGAGCTGCCTGTGAAATACAGTAAACGGCTTAAAGGCCTCTCTTGGTGTTTGCTGTCGATCCATATTTCTCTCGAATGGCTTCCCGCGCTTGAATGACTTTCTGCTTCGATGACATCTCGGTGTATACTACTCAGACGTCTCTATAGCCTGAGACTTTACACATCCGCTCTTGTTCCTCTTGTTATCTGCCTTCTCCCCTTCTCAACAACAAAGACCTCTATATTTAATTTCCCCTCAATAGCCTCGATCTTTTCAGTTAAGTCGGTTACTTTCTTACCGATTTCATTAATTACCTCATTTAATTTGATGACCATTCACAGAACAGTCTGGTAATGCGTCTCTAGATCCATGCTCATACCTTCAACTTTATGCCCTATAGCTTGAATCCATGTACAAGCGAGTGTTCTGTCTGCGTACACCCATCCTCTGGGGTTGAGAGCTAGACGTGTACCAGAATTTGCCCATGGTGCAGCGTATAATCATGTACTCACCTCTCTTACCAGGTTATATACACAGAAACTCTTGGAAGTTTCGCTTGTACCAACCATCATTCAATTTTCTTGTTTTATCAATAACGACAAACCCATACTGTGAATGATTCCAGCAATCTGCGCATATTTTTAGAAAATCATTGAACAACATGTCAGTTCGTACATGTGCATGGTAAATGTGTTTTAAATTCAGATTTTCTTTTCTGAAAGTAATAATGAGGTTCTAATTATCCCTAACCAACGGTTTCCGGAATCTCGAATATGTTTTTCCTATATAAAATATTTCAGCACCCATATGACGACTGCAACAGAAATATTTTCGAGTTTGCTCTTGGTTTGCCACAGGAACATCGTCAAATACGAGGATAGTGTTTGACTTTGCTTTTTCAGGTGGGAGGATATCACTGCTTTCGCTGAACGTCGTGTACGTAACACCTTTCATAGCGCGCGATGTCTCCTGTAATGGCTCATACTTGGGCTGAAATGCTGTTTTTGACAATACGGAAACATGTTCAAATCGGACTCCATCTACATGTGTTAGCAGCGTCATGACATAAGATGATTCAAATGGACTTAACATCTGAGGCCATCAATCCCCTAGAACTTAGAACTACTTAAACCTAACTAACCTAAGGCCAACACACGCATCCATGCCCGAGGCAGGATTCGAACCTGCGACCATAGCAGTCGCGTGGTTCCGGACTGAAGCGCCTAGAACCGCTCGGCCAGCACGGCCGACACCATGACGACATAAGCCTTGTCACATTTGGATGGACCTACAATGAGAAAGTCCTTGTGGTGATGATGTTTCACCCACCCTGCCATGACACTGCGTCAGGTACTGACATGTAGTTGGCATATATAAACTTGTAAGGATGGCAATAGTATGTGTAGCCACTATAGCTGCATCACTTAACCAACTTAGCTACATTGGCTAGTAGAGAAATGAGCTATTTATTTTGCCCGTGAAGAGTCACTTCATCATTCATTCAATGACGGTGAAGAGAGGGGGGGGGGGGCATGATATAGGTGTAGAATTGAAAATAATGATATTAATAAGTGTAGTACTTGGACTATGGTGAGAGAGGTATGAAATAAAACACGAACACTGTTTGAGATTATATATACATATATTATTTATTTAAATTTCATACATCAGGTGCAGTATTTAAAAAAATCATCAGACTATCTTCTTCTTCTTCTTCTTCTTCGCACCTGTACAGGTTCTGTTTTGATTCTGCGTTCATGTGCAAACAAAGTTACTGCTCCAAATCATCACCATGTACACTATGCAGACGTGGGAAGTTTACATCATTGTATGCGGATTCTAGGCTCGACAACCAATGACTCACGCTCTCCAATGCAAGGGGTAGCGCAGTATCCAGGTCGTGTAACTTCATAACTGAGGCGTGCCGTAGATAGACACACTTGTCAGCCGATTTCACACGTAGTGCAGAGTGACGCTGTTGTAACAGATAATGTCACAATGTCACACTACTAAGGCGAATGTCCGGGGGGGGCGGGGCGGGGGGGGGGGCGGGGGTGGTATGAATTGGATAAGTCATTTGCTGATTGATATAGCACTCTGCAAGACATATTTCGTCCTAGCCGAACTCAAAAATAAAGTTATCGATGCGTTTACGATTTATATTCCCACATGCAAGGCCCAGTAACGATGTGCTTCTATACCCACGTTTACACGTTTTGTTCCACTGGGAGTTAATCGGTATGTTGAACTGAAATGCATTTGTACAATCGATACCTTCTTATCCACAGCATCTGCCCTGTGTGCCGGCACTAGCAAAGGGATGTTCTACTGGCATGGGTCGTGTATCTGTGACCAGTACTGTCCTGTATCTTGCTGTTGTTTAGGACCACCAGCAGCGTTCGATGTGTTGGGACGAGACTGCGCGTCCTCATCACACAAATCGATGAGTGGGACGGACAATAACAGCTCCTTGCCCTGCTCCAGCAAATGGGCTACGTATGCTACAGAATCCCACGTGCTCGCTACGGGTCTGACGTTCTGGAGGCTGTTGCTGCCGCAGGTTCAGAGGTCGGTGCAGGTCTCGACAAGATGGCAGCTGAGGTTGCTACAAGTCTGGCCACCGCAAAGATCGACGTGTTGGCGCTCGCCCCTGCAAGCTTGGACTTGTAAGACATCAGATCACTTGAAGTTTGCTCCTGTAGTATATTTATTTATTTATTTATTTATTTTGTGCTCTCATGTTATCACCAGTCTGATTTAAATATTTGCCATTACATCGACTTAACACGTTTAAACAAGAACAAATTGCATCTCTGAGCAAAATGGACCTACTCCATATCTTTCTGTCAAGATCTTTGCTAGAAGCAACACTTGGATGCTGGCCAAGTTTCGTTGTCACAGTGTAAATAAATACAGACTGTGTAAAAGTAAGCGAAGTGATGTACCAAGTGGCCAACAAAATGGAAGCCAACAAAAAAATGGTTCAAATGGCTCTGAGCACTATGCGACTTAACTTCTGAGGTCATCAGTCGCCTAGAACTTAGAACTAATTAAACCTAACTAACCTAAGGACATCACACACATCCATGCCCGAGGCAGGATTCGAACCTGCGACCGCAGCGGTCACGCGGTTCCAGACTGAAGCGCCTTTAACCGCACGGCCACCCCGGCCGGCGGAAGCCAACAGATGGACACTAACGAATAAGGCGAACCACACTGTCCGAGTAAGTAAGAAACAAAATTTTGCATCCATATTGACAGGTAAACAGTATGCATGGCGAGACTTTAAAGTGTGTTCCATCTTCTTGTCACAGAGCCTGCAACCAGCATTATGCTATAAATAGTGAAGTAACTTCTAGAAAACCATCTGAAGATGAACCTGAAAAAGTTCAAAAATCGGTTCATGCAATAATAAATAACTATTAAAAAAGTGACTGGGTGCAGTTTCATATATTTACGTCCAGGTAATGGTCATGGGTTCCAAAATATCCATAATGGATAACCTTAATCTTCTTCCTCTTCTGCTGCTGCTGCTGCTGCTGGCTGACTGAGCGAGGCTGGGGTCACAGAGCTGCTGAGCCGGCCCCATACCCCCTCCAGTGGCGTCGCCAGATACCACCATCCTACTGGCTGAAGTCTAACCCACGACCAGATTTAGGGTTGCTATTGGTTCTTGCCCTTTTTCTCTGGACCGCTTTCTTGGACTACATCATGGGAGAGGTGGTGTTGGAGGGGGAGGGGTGGGGAGGGGGGAGGCGCACCGCTCTCTGGTGGTTGTGTTGTGAACTAGTTCAGTCGGTCTCCAACCCTCAGGGTGAACACCTATAGCTCATGTGGAATAGGGCAAAGCTATGGATACTGCCCTCAGCTGTGGGCTTGCATGTAGTACACATATTAAATTCATCCCTGCTCATCGTCAGCATTTCCTCAGTTGTTCACATGGATGCATGTGCCAGAGTGGGAGAGCATCTCACCTCTCGTGATTCAGCTGGACTTTTAGCAAACACTTTACATTTACAGCACACGCATTTATCAGTTTGAGCTGCGAAGCGTAACTTGGTCTATATTTGACTTCACCAAATATCAATGCTATCGACACAGTCCTCAGATGCTAATATAACACTCCTTCTCCAGCACAGACATCTCGTCCATTGAACACAGTAAACAGTTACGTCCATCCTCCAGCAGCTAGACACAGAGTGAGTCCTTTCTCACCATTTTTCCCCAGACCACCATCTTTGATTACGTCATGGGAGGGGAGAGGGACGACAGTGGCCTTTGGTGGTAATACTGTGAACTTGGTCAATTGGACCTGGACCTCATGGTGAACACACTGGGTGGAGCTACTGTCTGTAACAACTCAAATTGTTTAAATAAACAATGCATGCAAAATAGAGGCTAACGTCCATGCTATCCAGCAGCCCAGCGCAGACTGAGTCCTCCTCCTGCCAATTTTCAGATGGTGCAGGGAAGATAGGGCAGGTGAGGGGATGAGAGGGGGAGGGGGAGGGGGGAGAGAGGGAGGGGGGAGGGGGAGGGGGAGGGGAGGGAAAGTGCGTTAGGATAGTGCAGATAGCCCAAATGTCCCATTTTCCCGTCTAAATTTGAATTTCCTGTCACATCAGTGCAACGTTGCCACAGGTATGGCTGTCGTCTTGGATTCGCCATCCTGAATAAATTTGGCAGCAATTCAGAGTGGGGTGTCGCTGGTTATGATCTACTACTACTACTACTACTGCTGCTACTACTACTATATGTTCTACTCTCACAAACTATTAAAATTTTAGTGATGTCTGATGACCTCTTCACATCAGTTTTTCTGCGAACAGTTATCACAAGAAAATTAGATCTAGTAAAAGTAACACATTTAAGACACCCCTTGAAATTTCATCTTTAGGTCTTATGAACAGAACAGTTGATTCCTCTCTTATACAATTAATGAAATTAATTTTGGTCTGCCGACCTCCGCGCACCAAGAATTGCACAACCAATATATACTCCCTTCTTGTATTAAATTGTGCCTCCCTACTTTATCACATACAATTTCAATTCATCATTACATTATGCAAAACATAAAATCTTAACAACTGCACATGGAAAGACCCTTATTTATACACAATTTTTTTCACACTACACTCTTCATCCGCAAGGTACAACTCTATTGCCGTTGTCACATACAATATTTACCTCTCCGGTTTGGATATCTTTTGATTCTCACTTTTTCCGCTTTTCGCCTGCTGTAATTCGAGCCATCTTCACCAAAGGACTTTTGCGTTTGCAGACAAATTTTGTGACTACCGCTGGGACACCATTTTTAGTTTCGAGAAATCAATTTCAGCTCAATATCATTATTAGCGGATAACCCAACACATTTTATGTCTCTTGCGCTCTCTTTGTGGTTGCGCTGCTTAAAGTTACTCACCATTTTATCCACATTACTGGCATTGTTCCTATTCAAACGTCGAGAAGTTCACCGATTGTTCTAATTGCCTTCGTTGAGCCCACCAGCACTTCTCTCATTTACTGACATCAGCATACATTGTCAACGCGGGTGTCATCGATGTTACTGTGCAACTGAGTACGTGGAATGAAATTAGCAGTGGCCTAATACCGTGGAATCGACATGTCCCCCGTTTACAGTACGTGTCAGCTGCGCCCTGAAATTGCGCTTTTCCCTAAAGTTTACAATTTTGCATTGTCCGTCGATACGTGTATACATATAAATTTTTAACCAATTTCCATAAATCTTTCGTGATGCGTCGTTTTTTGGTCTTAGAGTGTATTTATGTTTTTTGTACACTGAAGTACCAAAGAAACTGGTATAGGGATGCGTCTTCAAATACAGAGATATATAAACAGGCAGAATACTGCGCTGCGGTCAGCAACGCCTATATAAGGCAACAAATGTCTGGCACAGTTGTTAGATCGGTTACTGCTGCTGCAATGACAGGTTATCAAGGTTTAAGTGAGTTTGAACGTAGTGTTATAGTCGGCGTACGAGTGATAGGACATAGCATCTCCGAGGTAGTGATGAAGTGGGGATTTTCCAGTACGACCATTTCACAAGTGTACCGTGAATATCAGGGATCCGATGAAACATCAAATCTCCGACATGACTGTGGCCAGAAGAAGATACCGCAAGAACGGAACCAACGACGACTGAAGAGAATCGTTCCACGTGACAGAAGTGCAATCCTTCCGCAAACTGCTGCAGATTTCAATGCCGGGTCACCATATCATTGAAATGGGCTTTTGGAACCGAAGGCCCACTCGTCTATCCTTGATGACTGCACGACACAAAACTTTACGCCTCGCTAGGGCCCGTCAGCATATACATTGGACTGTTGATGATTGGAAACATGTTGCCTTGTCGGACGAGTCTCGTTTCAAATTGTATCGAGCGGATAGACATGTACGGATATGGAGACAACCTCATGAATCCATCGACCATGCATGTCAGCAAGGGAGTGTTCAACCTTGTGGAGGGTGTGTAATGGTGTGGGGCGTGTGAAGTTGGAGCGATATGGGACCCCTGATACGTCTAGATACGGCTCTGACAGGTGACACATATGTAAGCATTCTGTCTGATCACTTGCATCCATTCGTGTCCATTGTGCATTCCGACGGACTTGGGCAATTCCAGCAGGACAATGCGACACCCCACACGTCCAGAATTGCTTCATAGTGGATTCGGGAACATTCTTCTGAGTTTAAACGCTTCCACTGGCCGCCAAACTCCCCAGACACGTACATTACTGAGAATATCTCGGATGCCTTGCAACGTGCTGTTCAGAAGATGTTAAATCCAACCTCGTCGTCAAATATGGGTGCCTAGGAAAGCTTCATTATCGGATCACTAGACAACATTCAAAGAAATCGTATTATTAAGTTTTATTACAAGAGGAAAAGATTACAACACTTTGTCAGTTTCACAGAAGTGTTGCAAGCAAAGGGTGACATGAAAAATAAGCAATGTTGTTCAGTATAAACGATTCCCAAGTCTGTGTTACATAGATTGTACAAGCAAAGTAACTAGTGTCAATGCAGCTATCGAACTCGCTAATCTTGACCTCTTCAATTGGGCCGCGACCAGTCGGGAGCGTGGACGCCTTGACGTCCTGATGGGCTGGAAGCTGTGGCTGCAGGGAACGTCACCTTCAGACGTACCCCACCCCCCGGTTTTCGCTCTGGTGGAAACGTGCCCGGAAAACCTCAAGAAGCGTACGCATCCACCTCCTGAGGCCCATAGCAAGATGTAGAAGGCGTCGGTTGCTGCGGCGCCGGCGGCTCCAGGTCCACCGGTAGGACGAGAGGAGGCGGAGGAGGCGAAGGCTCCGTCTCCGTGGGGACGTCCGGCGTTGTCGTGATGACACCGTCTGGCGGCTACTGTGGCCGCGCCGTCTTCGTGATACGTGAATCTGGGGGAAGAAGCAGGGAAGGATCACCGTACACATGACGGTGGCGAAACTGATTGTGATGTCGGCGCTGCAATCCGTCTGGGCCTGAAATGAGGTACACGCATGCGCCAAGTCGACGAAGGGTCTCGCCTCGCGCCCACCATCTGCTGCGGCTAAGAACCCTGTAAAAGACAATAACACACGGCACGAAACGGCACTTGCGACCTTCCTTCGGCGCCGGGCTCAGAGGAGGGTGGAACAGGTAGAGCGGTGTCCGATGGTGGCGGCTGTGACACGATTCCGCCGGCGATGGTCCATCTCGTGGATGCGAACGATAAGAGGCGAGAAACAGTTGCAATGCTTCATCCTAGTGTGTGCGGAGCGAAGCTTAGCAGTCTGCTGCTTGAGGGTTCTGACAAAACGTTCCGCTTCGCCGTTTGACTGTGGATGGGACGGTGCACTAGTTAGATGCTGTATGCCATTGGGTTGCGTTCACAGAATGTTTCAAATTCATTTGACGTGAACTGAGTGAGCCGTGGGCGGCTCGTGTTCGCTTCACCTCGTATTTTACATCCTGTTTTTTTTTTCTTTTCTTTCTTTTTTTTAACAATTTCTGTTGTCACTGCGTTGTTGCTTTGCCTGCCCGTGAGCGGCAGCAGCAGCGCTTACCGATATAGCCCTGCCGCATTATCATTGTTGTCTACTATTACTTCCCGGTTCACGTCTGTCGTGCTGCGAGTAGGAACGCGCCTGCAGTGCAGTCCGGACCTGGCAGCCGTAGAGTTGGGACGCCCCGGAAGTCAGTCGGATTGGAGCAGTAGTGAGGCTTGGATAGCCGTGACTCGCCCGACCGTCGCCGACACACATGACTTGAACTGGGGACGGTCTCGGTCGATCGTCGGTTGGTCGTCGGTTGGTCGTCGGTTGGTCGTCCTACCAGACGACGTGTATTTGCTCGCTGGTCGCTTACGGGTTGGCGGTGTGTGTCTCAACTTGTGGTTCGGCCGTGTCATTGCTCGGTCACTGCTTTTAGCATTGGTTGCGATCTTCGTCTTAGTCTTTGTGATATTGTGTGTAGCTTGTGATCTCAACTGCTCAGTTATTTTAGTGCTGTCTCCCTGCTGGTGTGCGAGCAGTCGGTCGGTTGGTGTGGATCAGCCAGGAAATCTCCGCGCGGCGCAGTGGGCTGGGCCCACTGGCGGTCTACACGCAGTATCGGAGTGTGTGGGAGCTGTTCCGATTGCTACGAGGTTCGTGGCTCACCGACCCAGGACATTAAAGTTCAGTGGTTATTTAATTACCGAAGACAGTCGGTTCACATTATGCCGTTGGTTTTCATGGTTGGCTGTTGGGGATATTCCCGTGAGCAACAGCGAATGTTCGAGTTGGTGAAAGTTTGGCCACTATCGGGTGGAGTTTAATTGTATTTTCGTTATTTGGAGTCCAAGTCCACCAGCCGGATTTTCTGCCTTGTGGCCGTTAGCGTTCCGGTTACCGGTCCTGGCCGCTGGCATAAAATTCAGGTAGTGTCCTTTCCGCCGGCCGCGGTGGTCTCGCGGCTCTAGGCGCCCAGTCCGGAGCCGCGCGACTGCTACGGTCGCAGGTTCGAATCCTGCCTCGGGCATGGATGTGTGTGATGTCCTAAAGTTAGTTAGGTTTAGGTAGTTCTTAGTTCTAGGGGACTGATGATCGCAGATGATAAGTCCCATAGTGCTCATAGCCATTTGAACTAGCCATATATACGCCCTCCTTTACAGACGAACGACCCTTTCCTAAAATTCTCCAAATAAACTGAAGTCGGCCATGCCATCCTTACACGCTCGTTCGATTTCATATCGCTTTGCAACGTTATGGTTAGGTTTTTAATCGACGTCACTCTGTCAAGCAGCACACCACTAGAGCTGTATTCGAACATTACGGGTTCGTTTCTCCTACTTATCTGTATTAACTTCTATTTCTTTACATGTAGAGCTAGCTGCCATCATCACACATAACGGAAATTCTGTCTGTCATCTTGCGTCGACTCACAGTCATGAGCAAACAGCTACAGATTGCTGCCCATCCGGTCCGCCAGATCGTTTAAGTAGACAGAAAGTGACGGCGGTCCTACCACACTCCGGATGATATCCCCGTCTCTGATGAACGCCCGCTGTCAGAGAACTACGTAATAGATTCTGTCACTATAAGGCTTCGAGCCACTCACGTCTCTGGGAACGTATTCCGTATGCTCGCACCTTCGTTAACAGTCTGCAGCGGGGCAGCGTGTCGAACGCTTTTCGGAAAGCTAGGAACATCGAATCCGCCTGTTGCCCTTCATCCATTGTTCGCAGGATGTCACGTGAGAAGATGGCACGCTGAGTTTCGCAGGAGCGAAGCACTTTAAAATCGTACTGATTCGTGGACACATGCTTTTCCATCTCAAGCAAATTTATTATATTCGAACTTAGAATATGTCAAGAATTGTGCAGAAAACCGATGCTAGAATATTGATCTGTAATTTGGCAGGACCGTTCTTTTACCCTTCTCATATACGGGAAAAACATGCTCTGTTTTCCTTTGCTGGGCGAGAGATTCGCGATAAATGCAGGCTAAGTAAGGAATCATTACCGTAGAGTACTCTGTGCAACCGGACTGGCAATCCGTCCGGACTTGGCAACTTATTTGCTTTCAACTCTTCCAGATACTTTGCCACGCCGCGGATGCGCATTAGTACCTACTACAAGACGGTCAAACAGCGGTATGTTTGTACGAATCTCCTGCCTGGACGATATCCTAGATGCGAATTTTAAAACTCGGGTTTTCCTTATGCTATCTTCTATAGCCCCACCAAACTGGTCAACGAGTGACTGGATAGAAGCGTTAGACCCGCTTAGCGAGTTTACTTATGAACAGATTTTTCTCGGTTTCTCGATAAGATCTTTTGCTAAGGTATGACGGTGGTAGTTGGCGTATGCTTCGGGAATCGATCTTTTACAGCCGCAACAATTTCTACTAACTATTGTCCCTCTGTTCTATGCGAGGGTAAATGTTGTCGGTATTTAAATATTTGAAATACTCGGTTAGTTAATTTCTTTGTTCACTTGTAACTAGTTTTAATGCAGAAACACGTTCCCTTTAATGATGCAGATCGGTCTATAGCGTGTAATTTTAAGGACCGATGTCATCAGCACCTCGTGCATAATGAAGTCTGGTTTCTTATCTGTTATACATTTCTAAACAGGCGTGAATACAAAACTCCTGCATAACGTCACCAGTAATAAAAGCTTCCGGTGTGGTCTGTACAACTTAGGACAATTTTTCTGCGGTGACGATCCCTAGGAAAGTTCGCAACAATGCAGTCGGTGGAAGGGGAGTGTGTCGTTGATTAGCAATACTGCGATTTCAGCAGAGGCTGTAACAGCGGCGGTGCGAAATCGTGCGCTCACTGACACCGAGAAGAAGCTGTCGATATTGCTCACTGAAGTGATAGAGCTTATCTCACAGCACGAGAGCCGCTCTTAAAAACTTTTTTCGGGCTTGTGAGTTTTTCAGGAAGTCTTAGCTCCACCTTTTGGGGCGCGGGACACATCAGTGCTAATAGGTGTCTTGAAAGGAGGGTGAAAGATGAACATCAACAAAAGCAAAACGAGGATAAGGGAATGTAGTCGAATTAAGTCGGGTGATGCTGCGGGAATTAGATTAGGAAATGAGACACTTAAAGTAGTAAAGGAGTTTTGCTATTTGGGGAGAAAATTAACTGATGATGGTCGAAATAGAGAGGATATAAAATGTAGACTGGCAATGGCAAGGAAATCGTTTCTGAAGAAGAGAAATTTGTTAACATCGAGTATAGATTTAAGTGTCAGGAAGTCATTTCTGAAAGCTTTTGTATGGAATGTAGCCATGTATGGAAGTGAAACATGCACGATAAATAGTTTGGACAAGAAGAGAATAGAAGCTTTCGAAATGTGGTGCTACAGAAGAATGCTGAAGATTAGATGGGTAGATCACATAACTAATGAGGAGGTTTGAATAGAATTGGGGAGAAGAGGAGCTTGTGGCACAAGTTGACTAGAAGAAGGGATCGGTTGGTAGGACATGTTCTGAGGCATCAGGGGATCACAAATTTAGCATTGCAGGGCAGTGTGGAGGGTAAAAATCGTAGAGGGAGACCAAGAGATGAATACACTAAGCAGATTCAGAAGGATGTTTGCAGTTAGTACTGGGAGATGATGAAGCTTTCACAGGATAGAGTAGCATGGAGAGCTGCATCAAACCAGTCTCAGGACTGAAGACTACAACAACAACAACAACAGGTACGACCCAAGAGGCTTGCTGTCACCCTGTTATTCTTCTTACAACATGAGTTATATGCAGGGTGGTCCATTGATCGTGACCTGGGCCAATATCTCACGAAATAAGCGACAAACGAAAAAACTACAAAGAACGGAACTTTTCTAGCTTGAAGGGGGGAACCAGATGGCGCTATGGTCGGCCCCCTAGATGGCGCTGCCATAGGTAAAACGGATAGAAACTGCGTTTTTTTTTAAAATAGGAACCCCATTATTATTACATATTCGTGTAGTACGTAAAGAAATATGAATGTTTTAGTTGGACCACTTTTTTCGCTTTGTGATAAATGGCGCTGTAATAGTCACAAACATATAGCTCACAATTGTAGATAAATAGTTGGTAACAGGTAGGTTGTTTAAATTAAAATACAGATCGTAGGTATGTTTGAACATTTTATTTCTGTTGATCAAATGTGATACACGTACCTTTGTGAACCTATCAATTCTGAGAACGCATGTTGTTACCGTGTGATTACCTGTAAACACCAAATTAATGCAATAAATGCTCAAAATTATGTCCGTCAACCTCAATGCATTTGGCAATACGTGTAACGACATTACTCTCGACAGCGAGTACTTCGCCTTCCGTAATGTTCGCACATGCATTGACAATGCGCTGACGCATGTTGTCAGGCGTTGTCGGTAGATCACGATAGCAAATATCCTTCAACTTTCCCCACAGAAAGAAATCCGGGGACGTCAGATCCGGTGAACGTGCGGGACATTGTATGGTGCTTCGACGACCAATCCACCTGTCATGAAATATGCTATTCAATAGCGTTTCAACCGCAGGCGAGCTATGTGCCGGACGTCCATCATGTTGGAAGTACATCGGCATTCTGTCATGCAGTGAAACATCTTGTACTAACATCGGTAGAACATTACGAAGGAAATCAGCATACATTTGCACCATTTAGAATGCCATCGATATAATGGTGGCCAATTATCCTTCCTCCCATAATGCCGCACCATACATTAACATGCCAAGGTCGCTGATGTTCCACTTGTCGCATCCATCGTAGATTTTTGTTGCCCAATAGTGCATATTATGCCGGTTTACGTTACCGCTGTTAATGAATGACGCTTCGTCGCTAAATAGAAGGCGAGCAAAAAATCTGTCTTCGTCCTGTAATTTCTCTTGTGCCTAGTGACAGAGCTGAACACGACGTTCAAAGTCGTCGCCATGCAATTCCTGGTGCACAGTAATATGGTACGGGTGTAATCGATGTTGATGTAGCATTCTTAAAACCGATGTTTTTGCGATTCCCGATTCTCGCGCAGTTTGTCTGCTACTGATGTGCAGATTAGCCGCGACAACAGCTAAAACACCTATTTGGGCATCAACATTTGTTGCAGGTCGTGGTTGACATTTCACATGTGGCTGAACACATGTTTCCTTAAATAACGTAACTATCCGGCGAACGGTCCGGACACTTGGATGATGTCGTCCAGGATACCGAGCAGTGCACATAGCACACGCCCGTTGGGCATTTTGATCACAATAGCCATACATCAACCCGATATAGACCTTTTCCGCAATTGGTAAACGGTCCATTTTAACACGGGTAACGTATCACGAAGCAAATACCGTCCGCACTGGCTGAATATTACGTAATACCACGCACTTATACGTTTGTGGCTATTACAGTGCCATCTATCACAAAGCGAAAAAGTGGTCCAACTAAAACATTCATATTTCTTTTCGTATTACAGGAATATGTAATAAAAATGGGGGTTCCTATTTCAAAAAGCGCAGTTGATATCCGTTTGACCTATGGCAGCGCTATCTAGCGGGCCAACCATAGCGCCATCTGTTTTTCTCCTTCAAGCTAGATTAGTTTCGTTCTCCGTAGTTTTTTCGTTTGACGCTTATTTCGTGAAATATTTGGCCCAGTCACGATCAATGGACACCCGGTATTTGCAGTCGTCACAACGTAGATGCTTCTCTTTGACTATGTGCATAGAAAGTTACTATTGGTAAACTAAAGGTTTGTTTTCGGATGCAGATGCAAGTTCCGGTCACCTAATTGGTAACTGGAATTCATATGATAAACTTTTAAGTCCGTTTTGTACATTGCAGCACTTCTTGGTATCTCGTCGCACAGTTAAAAATCTTTGTTGCTTTAATTTGTGTGACCTGCTTACTAAATATTTGACGGTATATATATAGTGTATTGCATTATTCTCAAAGTGTGACAGACGTTTAATGGCATAAAGTGGGAGCTGAGATACTGTATGTCTACTCGTATATCGACCAGCGATGTAATTAGGAAGGCGACTGTGCGTCAGGCTACGTATTCAACGCGACAACAAATGTCTGGCAATCTTTTGGGCTGTTGATGAAAGGTGGAGTTTTCATTACAGGAATTATATTAAGAAGTGAATGACAATATCAGTTACAAATACGGTCTTCAGTCGTAGATTATTAGTACGAGACAGAAAAGACGAATCGAGTACAGCGAAGAAAGCTGCACAGCGGTACAAATTTTTATTTTGACCACAGAACACTATTGTTCCTAACACACTGCGCAGACAAAACGATTTATTTCAACTTCAGCAAAAATGTGAAGTCGAACAACGGCATAGAGCATTTAAATTCTAAGTGTACTACGAGAGGTGACGTGACAAGATGCCAATAACATTCTGTCACTGGTCAAAACTGTGTATTTAGTAGTATCGCAAATAGCTCTTTATCCTTTTCCCTGGTCGATGACTTACGGATAATCCCTGTGACCATTCTTGCATCGCGATACTGCCGTTTTCTGACATCTGTGAAGTGGTAGCCATTCCTGCAGTTACACGACTGTGGCGTTACAATAAGGCTCCGCTTTCGGTAACAGATGCAGCTCACGTTGTAGACTTCATTGCGTACCAGGTAAAACTCTTCGGTCACTTCCAAATAACATGGAGTCTATAGATGTGTAATAGATTTTAAAGTGTGTTGACAAGAAATACGTGCAGTTTCTTCGTGCCACATAAATTAAACGTGGTTGCTGGTATGGAGTATCGTCATCTAAATCTCTGTATTATTTCAATTTCCATCAACCCCGAATGATTTTAATACAATCGTGTTGTGTCGTGCATTGCATAACTCTTACGAATCTCTCTGAAAGATCTTTAACCAGTAACACTTGGAGTGATTTCTTTTGGGTTTCCTTGGAAGATGCTGTTCCATTGCCAATTAAGTCAATTTTAATGTTATTCTTTAGCTTATCACGCATACTCTTTCGTATATCACCGTATCCTGATGCTTTTTTTTCTTAATGTTGATCAGGTTCAATGAGTTCATATATTGTTATGAGCTCTATTTTATCCACTAAGAAGGATTTTCGTAGTTATTTACATCAGGCATTAGCGCAGAATATTACTACCCAAACACAACGATAACGTGTTTGTACAGAGGACAACTATCAAAGGCAGTCTTCACAGATTTATATTGTGTAACTATTGTTCTGCCTGTGACCCCGAAATTGAGATTTGAAAGGACAATCGCTTGTTGCAGTATGTAGACGCCTTGTATATAAATGCAGAATTTCATTCTTAGACATTCGATATGCAATGATGAAATCTCTAATGAGCAGGATAAAACAATGAGTCAGGCTGAATGAAACCTTACTATCATGAAATAAATCACTGATGCTCACCTAGTAAAAATGCTCTCCTAAGAAGTCACGTAGGTGTGATTACCACCATATCAAGGGATCTATTACACAACAGCTGGTGAAAGTAAATTTACTATTAATTTACTCCTGTGCAACTGCGTTCTGAAATTAGTATTAGCTGGTGACTGCAACTTATCTCGGAGATTGAAATGATTAATGAGTGTAGTAGGGACAGGAAACCTTGTTAAATTGTTCTACATGCCTTATCCGCGAGGAAAAACCGGACCGCTATATCTTTCCGTGGGAGCTGTTCAAGAGGGGAATGAGAGAGAGTGAATGTGAACGTGGTTCAGTGAGCTGTCTGCCAGGCACTTAAGTGTGACTTGCAGAGTAGCCGTGCAGATGTAGAAGTGATCACACTGCCCGTATCTGCTTCTTCGCATGGAACATAATTTGATATCAGAAGTGGCGCTGGGTTTCTTTCCACGAATTACATTCCACCATCGACATACTTGCCCTTCATTTTAATTAACTAATTAATTAAATTGATGCCTGCCCCGTTGGCCGTGCGGTCAAACGCACGGCTTTCCGGGCGGGAAGGATCGCCTGGTCCCCGGTACCAATCCGCCCGGCGGATTTGTGTCGAGGTCCGGTGAACCGGCCAGTCCGCGGATGGTTTTTAGGCGGTTTTCCATCTGCCTCGGCGAATGCGGGCTGGTTCCCCTTATTCCGCCTCAGCTGCACTATGTCGGCGATTGCTGTGCAATCAAGTTCTCCACGTACGCGTACACCACCATTACTCTACCACGCAAACATAGGGGTTACACTCGTCTAGTGTGAGACGTTCCCTGGGGCGTCCACGGGGGACCGAACCGCACAGTAACCCTGGGTTCGGTGTAGGGCGGCGGAGGGGTGAAGTGGACTGCGGTAGTCGTCGTGGGGTTGTGGACCACTGCGGCTGCGGCGGGGACGGAGCCTCTCCGTCGTTTCTAGGTCCCCGGTTAACACACAGTACAATTAAATTGATTGAAAAATTGGCGATAAATAGTTCAGTTGAGTCACTTTCGGTATTCACGAACTGCTTCAGGTTATTCAAATAGATTCCCATTCCACTGAACCAATTTGATTGACTAATTAATTACTTAAAGCGATATCCTTCAATTTTCCTTGCCTCCGTCCTCCTCCTGTAAATATTGATGGATCTATTGCAATGTATGAAGTATTGTGTAAGCAATTTAGACAGCATGTGGAATATTGTTTATTTAAAGAAATTTACGGGGTACAAGGTGGTGTATGAGTACAGTTTGTCAGGAAATCGATTGCAGTGTGTGTAGAATATTTAAACTCCCGCCGGAGGTTCGAGTACTCCCTCGGGCATGTGTTGTTCTTCGCGTAAGTTAGTTTGATCAGTGTGTAAGTCTAGGGGCCGATGTCCTGAGTAGTTCGGTCCCTTAGGAATTCACACACATTTGAACATTTTAATATTTAAATTATTCCGTCGCTTTTTGCATTCCGATCGTGTAAGGAAACGCGTAATTACACCGTCACAGATCGCTGAAACACATCTGAAGAAGTTTCTCGCACATCGCGACCCCCGCACGCTGCCCCAGCCGCTCACCCCGGGGCCCGCGTCGCGTCGACTGCCTGGCCGCTCAACACTGGCGACAGCCTGAGAAGCGGCGGCGGCGTGCAGTGGTTCTGACCGCACCTCCTGTCGGCGTCCACAGCCACCTCACGTGGTCTGCACGCGTGAAGCAGTCTACCAGTACCTGCGCACGCCCTTCCAGGGCGAATATCTGACAGGCAATCTATACAGAAATCTGCTCAAGTTAATAAACAATCAAAGCTCGATCACATGATCGTGATGCAGGGGATACAAGGCAGATGCGGTATCTGCTATCACACACACAAATTGACGATCTCACAAAGCCAGTAGCAGGCTGACTCGAAATAGAGTTTAAAAAAATATCGGTGCACACAAAGAGAGAGACAGAGCTGCAGTTTTTCTTTCCAGATGACATAGGAACTAGGATGTGATATTTCATTCCTCCGTGGGATCTAACCAGCCTCGGCCTTCCTGGCCCATTTTCACGAACTGCTTCAGGAGTTATTAAATCTAGTGCAGAATATCTCATGTTGAACATTTCACAAATGTTGCTTCAGAAGACGTGCCACAGGAAATGTTAATTAAATTGTTAGTATAGGTGTTTGAACAGTTTCCTCCACACAGTTTAAAACTATTTGAAATAAAAAAAAGATCGACAAAGCTCATTAGTTTGCGTGCATAAACATCTGTGTTATGTTTTTGACGAGAAATTTCGTTAAACAATCCATACCTATTATTATTTGACGTCAGAATTGGAAGCGGTGATGTATGAAATGATAGTTGGAATGTCACATTTCGACGTGAATTTATACCGTCACGGTTATAAAGTTTCGGAAATTGACAGCGAATACATAAAATTAGAGACAAATACCGTGAAAAGAATCCTGTGTAAAATCAATAAGACTGCGTGTTCTGTAGGAGGAGATTAAATTGATGCTACATATACACATCTTAATAGTGAAGAGAGGCGGCATTCTAGAGACGTGACGTCAAGGCCAAACGGCAATATTACCCCGCAAATGAGCAATACAACCTAACATCGGACCATGAAGTCTGTGTGCAAGAGAAAGCTTACAAGCGGTGGTAACTGTGGTAAGGCACTTACATCTCCTCTGACAACGGGCGTTAGTGTTTATTACCTCGTAGGTTGCCGCTGTCTGTCGGCTGTGGAGGATCATTTTTCGAACCGTAACCGAACGTAAGCTTCGTAAACAGTACGTGTCATACACCTCTCGACACATATGTAGGGTTTGTGTTACAAAGAATCGCTGTTTTCTTTGGTGTGCAAGGTAGTCGTTTTATCCCTTTACAGATTGTCGACATAGTTTATTGTAGAGAAAACTGCATGGAGAATGTATCCCATGCACTGGGATATACTTCTTACATTGCAATATTAAGAGCGTTGCATTCTGCTCGGCTAATAGGTCGGAAGCTGTACCGCCCTAGCGTTGTAGCGTGTTTTCAGTGCAGAACCGTGTAGCCTTAGGGATGCATGTGTTTATGTTCCACAATAATTTCCCTCTTACCAGTCTCGTCTTGGTACTGAGCTCAGACACTAGAACAATATTTCTGAATCTATAGCGCAGTTGATTTACGTGTAATGCTTCAAAGTACGTTCGTCTGGAGTCCGATCTTGCATAAACCACACGCTTCTTATTCATAACCATCTGTTATATCACCACAACACTCCCGTATCTACTGTTCACCGGTAGGGAGTGCTAACCTACTACACATGCGCTCATCTGGAGTGATCTTGTGCACATGAAAGGGTGCCACGAGTAAATTTTATTCGGAATAGTGTTCGCTGAACATCATTACGGACTCTGTTCCTTCACGAGACGTGAAACGTAGCGGTCTACTTCTGGTCAGCTGGAAATTAAATCAGCGACAGTGTTGAAGCGAGACTTGCTCAAAGACAATACGAGGGGATCTTTCAATCTCTAACTTCTTCCTAGGAATGCAAGAGTGCTCTGTACTCCCATCTGCCTGGGGAAAGAGGGGCAATCGTAATCGTGAGATATGCCCTATGCTCTAAGTGCTAGAAATATGTAAATGGCTGAATGGCATACTTTAGTGTGTACATTAGAGAATTAACAGTTAATGGACGTACTGCACAGTCATCTATCTACATTCGCAGTGCTAAGCACAAAGTAATGGAGGGGCCGTTTAGCGATGATACAGAAACTGGAAAGCATGCTGCTGTGTCATTGGTCGGCGTTAAAATTACGGAAAAAGCTAGTAAAATGGAATAAACTGATCAAACTTTCAACTGTGACGCTTATTACAGTACATCGACGGTGTCTTTTGCATCCCATCCGTCCACTGGTGCACTGTCGATTACCACATAATGATTGACTGACAACACTTGTTTGAGATGAGGAAAGAGTCTCGGTGAAGGGGCAGCACCTCCCGGGGAAGGCCAGCACCGAAGTAGTGGTTGTGTACATGACCACAATATGAGCAAGCAGTCGAAATGGAACACTGAGTCATCTGCCACCCCGTCACTGTGAAACATGAGTTTAAATGCAGAGGTCATCATTCACATTCAGGCTGGTGTTTGGAAACGCTCCACAGTGCCACAAAACTCTTCCACATTCCTAATGTTGTGACTTTCTTTCATTTCAGTCATGCAGTGTGTGCGTTGTGGACGCAGCAGCATGCGATTTACACCGTATGCTGCCCAGTTTTCTGTGAGAGCCACTGGATCGAAACACGTTAATGTCAGTTTAGAACCTGATACACACTTCAGAGTCATGGTGGAAAAAACAAAAGGTATGGTGGTGTACAAAGCTGTACTTGAAACCTGGTAGTCAGGGGAAGGCAGGATTCGGTCACGATTGTGGACGGGGTCGTGATCAGTCGCTACTTGTTGCCTTTCACAGTTATACACAATTTATTTTAAACCGGTAATTCCAGACTCAACAATAAATAATAATCCCACACGTTACTAATGAACGAATAAACAACTATGTAAATAATACTGTTTTCAGTGAGTTACAATTTAGCAAATCACCATCAAATACAGATACAGCAAGTAATGTTTTAAAAGCAAGCCACTATGATCTGGGCAGAAAGCTTTACACGCCAGAAATGGCAATAATTTGAGAATTGTTTAAAACTCGCTGCAACTTACGAATTTCAGGTATTGAAATATTAAAGGAAAGTCGCCACAAACACACCAGAAGGCATCAGACGCCAGGAATGGCAGTAAATAAGGTTTTAAAGGCTTACTGCGTAAATACAAATTACCAAATTAGAATTTTAACGCAAGTGATCACAATCGCGGCTGAAGGCCTTACACGCCAGGAACAGCAATAATATAAAAAAATTTTAAACCTGTTGTAAAACAGCAAACAAAATACCAAAGGTTAATTAAAGAAAACAAGCAACTGATCACCAAATGGGTGAAATAAGATGATGGTAAACTTTGTAACACAACCCTTAACATCCACTGAACACTACACTGCTAGATTGATTCCAGAAGGCGATCGAAACTATTGACTGGACACACAAAACCTTTAATGTAGACATTACCAGGTATTGTAATAAATAATACAATAATAAAACACAAAGACCAGTACATAAGTTCCTTAAAGAGTCTGAGGCAGATTATACCTGCAGAAGGCGTGGACTGAAGGAGCATTACACTGAACTACTGGTCATCAGACATATTGTTTTTTGCACTACGACTTCAAAGTCTGTGTCACGCTCCAAACTGACATTAACACTTTCTGATCCATTGTATCTTACAGAAAACTAGACATCACACGGTGTAAATCATGTTGCTACTCCCACAGCAAAACTCACACACACACACACACTCACAAACTGGATGATTTTAAATAAGAGACAGTTAAAGAGGCATTAAAAGATGTCAGAGACTGGATGGAGTGATCGGAAGAGATGGAGCTGTAACGAGGTACGATTTAATGGCCGACTGATGATGCATTCTAGAGATGGAGGGAGATGGTGCCGCAGGTCATCTGACCGTTTTTTCGTTTTTCTAACAGGATGCATCAGTCGTGTGATGCAGCGTGCGTTCGACTAATATGCAACCACGTGTTCTGTGTGTGACTTACAGCACTGTCTACTTGCAATCGTTAATATGGAACCTCTCGGTCATCATAGCACTTCCATCTCATGTGGGATGAAACGTGATCATCCCGTTTCGACACATACCTCTACACGAACTACGATTTCTCTGACGTACTCCATTCCCCTGTCGCATCTTGGGCATAAAATCGAGACTTCGGCTTCGTAACTGTAGTGACACTAAGTTAGAGACAGGTATTTGTGAGGTTCTGCAATCTTTCCGTATACATCTGCTTGACGGATATCCTGTTTCCAGAGCTAGTGGCTGCATGACGTGTAATTTCAAATGTCAGAAGCCGCTGCTATGCGATTATGTTTCCTTGTAAGAGCTATTCTCCGTTACTAACAATCATTTCGTAAAGGACTGATACGAGCACAGTATAATTTCTGAACTGGGATCGGATGTGAACAATGGACGCTATACATCTCTGGAAAGCTACGTTGTGCATGTATCACACGGAATCGATATTTTAAGGAAGTAGTTTTTTCATTTTGCAGTGTCTTACGAAGCATATATGTCATGGGCTGGAAATAGATTTCTTGCATTGGAATGATAACAGCGTTACCTTCCATGCGACTAATAAGTCGGAAACTGCAGCAACCAAACATTATAGCTTGTTTTAAGTGCAGAACTACGATGCCTCAGGAGTGCGTTTGTTCGTGTTCTCTCTTATCAGTACCTTCCTGGTACTGATTCCAAACATTAGAACAACAGAATTGATAACGTAATTGAGTTATATAAAAATTCTTTGAACTACATCCGTCTGGAGATCTTTCGTGCATACAAGCCACCTTCTTCTAGTTCTTCTTAACAGTCTGCTATTACATCAGAACACTTTCAAATCTACTACTCTACACCGACAAGGAGTGCTAACGTCCGCGACATGCGAGCATCTGCAGAAATCTTGTGCACTTGGACGAGTGCGGAACACCAGTTACGGACCCGGCAAGCTCCATACATTCACAAGACGCAGAACGCAACGGCCTACTTCTGCTCAGCTGCAGATTAAATCGGTGACGGTGCTGCAGGGCGGGTTGGTCAAAGACGGTGCGAGGGGGTTTTTCATTCTCTATCCCAAGAATGCGAGAATTTCCTGTGACTCCCATCCGCACAGAAAAATATCGTAAATTACGCACTATTCTCGAGGTGCTAGAAACATGTAAACCACTGTCTGGTGTACTTTGATTATATATATATTCAAGAATTAACAATGACTGGAAGTGCTCCACAGTCACCTACAGGGTGATCAAAAAGTCAGTATAAATTTGAAAACTGAATAAATCACGGAATAATGTAAATAGAGAGGTACAAGTTGGCACACATGCTTGGAGTTACATGGGTTTTATTAGAACCAAAAAAATACAAAAGTTAAAAAAATATCCGACAGATGGCGCTTCATCTGATCAGAATAGCAATAATTAGCATAACAAAGTAAGACAAAGCAAAGATGATGTTCTTTACAGGAAATGCTCAATATGCCACCATCATTCCTCAACAATAGCTGTAGTCGAGGAATAATGTTGTTAACAGCACTGTAAAGCATGTCCCGAGTTATGGCGAGGCATTGGCGTCGGATGTTGTCTTTCAGCATCCCTAGAGATGTCGGTCGATCACGATACACTAGCGACTTCATTTAACCCTAAAGCCAATAATCGCACAGACTGAGGTCTGGGGACCTGGGAGGCCAAGCATGACGTAGGTGGCGGCTGAGTACACGATCACCACCAAACAACGCGCGCTAGAGATCTTTCACGTAACTAGCAATATGGGGTGGTTCTAATAAAACCCCATGTCATTCCAAGCATGTGCGCCAATTTTTACCTATCTACATTATTCCGTGGTTTATTAAGTTTTCAAATTTATACTAACTTTTTGATCACCCATACTACATTCGCAATGGTACTCACAAAGTAGAGGAGGGGTGCTTTAGCGATGATAGTGAAACTGGGAAGCATGATTTTGCAGCATTGGTCGGTTTTGACTTTATTCAATTGCTAAAATTGTTTGTACTATCAACTGTGGTGCTTACTATTACAGTACATCGGCGGTGTCTCTTCCATCCAATCTGTCTACTGGTACACTGTTGATTACCACATAATGATTGACTAACATCACTTGATTGAGATGGAGTAAGTGTCTTGGTAGAGGGGAACATCTTCTGGGTAAGGTTGGTTGGTTTGGGGAAGGAGACCAGACTGCGTGGTCATCGGTCTCATCGGATTAGGGAAGGATGGGGAAGGAAGTCGGCCGTGCTCTTTCAGAGGAACCATCCCGGCATTTGCCTGGACTGATTTAGGGAAATCACGGAAAACCTAAATCAGGATGGCCGGACGCGGGATTGAACCGTCGTCCTCCCGAATGCGAGTCCAGTGTCTAACCACTGCGTCTGGGTAAGGCTCAGTGATCGCGCAAATGACTGCAATATGAGGAATCATTCGAAATGGAACTTTGAGCCATCATCTATTCTGTCACTGTGCCAGATGACTTTAAATGTAGAGGCTGTCAATCACGTTTGGACAGCAGTTTGGAAAGGATCCACAATGCTGCAAAACTCTTTCAGTTTTCTTTTGTTGTGACTGTCTTATTCAAAATCATCCAGCGTGCGTGTGTGTGTGTGTGTGTGTGTGTGTGTGTGTGTGTGTGTGTGTGTGTGTGTGTAGTGGAACAAGGCAGGCGTCACCCTACTCCCCACCTGTTGCGGAGATTCGAGTGCTCCCTTGGGCATGGGTGTGTGTTTGTCCTTAGGATAATTTAGGTTAAGTAGTGTGTAATCTTAGGGACTGATGACCTTAGCAGTTAAGTCTCATAAGATTTCACACACATTTGAACATTTTTTTTAGAGTGATAAGGAGGCGTAATATAGCACTGTACTCGAATGTATCCAGTCACCTCCACATTCGGAGAGCGTTTGCTCTGTTTTCTGTATGTCTGTGTATATGCATGCCTCGCAAAAGGCTCCCAGGACCCTAAGTAGACCCGAGTTAGTGTTTGAATGCGGATCTGCCACACATTATATCCAGAGCAATGTTGAGATGCGGATCCACAATTTGCGTCGCACGGGATAGGGTTCGAGGGTGGAGTCGCCACGCACAATGTACGAAGTGGTGTCTTGGTGCAGATCCACAATATTCCACATCCAAGTTTGCGTTTGGGTGTGGATCTGTCACAGACTATATACATCCACACCTATGTTCGGAGGCGGATCCACCACATATCACATCTGTGATAGAGTTCACGGGGACCAAACATGTGTTATGTCTGGACACGTATTCTATGTTCGAAGTTCGGTCCACAACCTTGGGGGGAGAGGGGGAAGCTGGGTCCTGGGGGCCGTCTGTGAGGCATGAATCTACACAGACATACAGAAAACAGAGCAAACGCACTCTGAATGTGGAGGTGACTGTACATAGTCTAGTACAGTGCTTTATTACGCCTCCCAATCAGTGCATTTGGGCTAGGTGTTGGCAGTTGTGAGGTTATGTCATAATCGCATGGATAGATCTGACATAAAATCGATAGAATTGCGAAAAATAACGAGCGAATAGGTATAAATTTACCGAATATAATCCGAAATGCGGGGTAATTGAGGAAGTACTTGGGTTTCTTCTGGTTCGCACAGAACAATTTGTACATGGGAACAAGTATGTGGAAAAAAGAATTATCTGAGAAAAGTCAACATCAAAATGAAGGGAATCAGGGAGGCAGTCAATTTTTTCCATCGAGGCTGCATTATATTGTATGTCTATTGTGGTAGTTTATTATAGTGAAACCGGGAAGAAAGATGTATGTCATCCGCTTGAAATACACTCCTGGAAATGGAAAAAAGAACACATTGACACCGGTGTGTCAGACCCACCATACTTGCTCCGGACACTGCGAGAGGGCTGTACAAGCAATGATCACACGCACGGCACAGCGGACACACCAGGAACCGCGGTGTTGGCCGTCGAATGGCGCTAGCTGCGCAGCATTTGTGCACCGCCGCCGTCAGTGTCAGCCAGTTTGCCGTGGCATACGGAGCTCCATCGCAGTCTTTAACACTGGTAGCATGCCGCGACAGCGTGGACGTGAACCGTATGTGCAGTTGACGGACTTTGAGCGAGGGCGTATAGAGGGCATGCGGGAGGCGGGGTGGACGTACCGCCGAATTGCTCAACACGTGGGGCGTGAGGTCTCCACAGTACATCGATGTTGTCGCCAGTGGTCGGCGGAAGGTGCACGTGCCCGTCGACCTGGGACCGGACCGCAGCGACGCACGGATGCACGCCAAGACCGTAGGATCCTACGCAGTGCCGTAGGGGACCGCACCGCCACTTCCCAGAAAATTAGGGACAATGTTGCTCCTGGGTTATCGGCGAGGACCATTCGCAACCGTCTCCATGAAGCTGGGCTACGGTCCCGCACACCGTTAGGCCGTCTTCCGCTCACGCCCCAACATCGTGCAGCCCGCCTCCAGTGGTGTCGCGACAGGCGTGAATGGAGGGACGAATGGAGACGTGTCGTCTTCAGCGATGAGAGTCGCTTCTGCCTTGGTGCCAATGATGGTCGTATGCGTGTTTGGCGCCGTGCAGGTGAGCGCCACAATCAGGACTGCATACGACCGAGGCACACAGGGCCAACACCCGGCATCATGGTGTGGGGAGCGATCTCCTACACTTGCCGTACACCACTGGTGATCGTCGAGGGGGCACTGAATAGTGCACGGTACATCCAAACCGTCATCGAACCCATCGTTCTATCATTCCTAGACCGGCAAGGGAACTTGCTGTTCCAACAGGACAATGCACGTCCGCATGTATCCCGTGCCACCCAACGTGCTCTAGAAGGTGTAAGTCAACTACCCTGGCCAGCAAGATCTCCGGATCTGTCACCCATTGAGCATGTCTGGGACTGGATGAAGCGTCGTCTCACGCGGTCTGCACGTCCAGCACGAACGCTGGTCCAACTGAGGCACCAGGTGGAAATGGCATGGCAAGCCGTTCCACAGGACTACATCCAGCTTCTCTACGATCGTCTCCATGGGAGAATAGCAGCCTGCATTGCTGCGAAAGGTGGATATACACTGTACTAGTGTTGACATTGTGCATGGTCTGTTGCCTGTGTCTATGTGCCTGTGGTTCTGTCAGTATGATCATGTGATGTATCTGACCCCAGGAATGTGTCAATAAAGTTTCCCCTTCCTGGGACAATGAATTCACGGTGTTCTTATTTCAATTTCCAGGAGTGTATATTTCTTACATTGGAGTATTAACAGCACTACATTCCATACTACTGATAGGCTGGAGAAGCAGGCGAGGTACTCTAATAATAAGCATCACAGTTGATAGTGTGAGTAATTTTAGCAATTTTACAGCAATTACAACACCAACCAATGATCTGACAGCACATTTCCCAATTTCAGTATCATAGCTAAAGCTATAATGTTATTATAGCCCACTTTAAATGCAGAACGTTGTAGCCTTAGGAGTGTATGTGTTTATGTTCTCTCTTACCGATACCTTCCAGGAACCGATACTAGACTCTAGCACATTAGTTTAGAGTTGATAAAAATGGCTCTAAGCACTACAAGACTTAATATCTGAGGTCATCAGTCCCCTAGAACTTAGAACTACTTAAACATAACTAACCTAAGGAAATACACATCCATGCCCTGGCAGGATTCGAACCTGCGACCGCAGCAGCTGCATGGTTCCAGGCTGGAGCTCCTAGAACCTTATGGCCACTGCGGCTGGCTTTAGAGTTCATAGCTTGGTTTATTTAGGTAAAAATGCATCGAACTCCATCCATCTGGATCTCCATCGCGCATCAAAATCATTCGTTTCTTGTTCTTCTTAACTGTGTAGTATTACAACGTGACCTCTGGAAATCTGTTACTATACATCGATAAGGAGCGCTAAGCTCCTTGACATGGGTGCATCTCGAGAAATATTGTGCACTTGGCCTGGCGAGGACTTGCTACGCTCCATTCATTCTTGAGATGTGGAATGTAGCGACCTATTTCTGGTAGGATGCAGATTAAATCAGTAGAAGTGCTGCAGGGTGGGCTGGTCAACGACAGTGCGAGAGGGTCTTTCACAATCTGATTTTACCCTAACACAACGAGAATGCTCTGTGACATCACCATAAATTGTGCACTATCCTCAGGGTGTTAGAAATATGTAGAGCATTTTCTGATATACTTTGATGATGTATGTGCTAGAGAATTAACATTGAATGGACGTATTGCACAGTCATCTGTCTACATTTGCTGTGATACTCATAATCTGGAGAAAGGGTGCTTTAGCTATGATACTGAAATTGGGAAATGTGCTGTCGGATCATTGGTTGGTGTTGAAATTGGTGTTGAAATTGCTAAAATTGTTCACACTATCAACTATGATGCTTATTATTAGAGTACATCGATGTTGTCTTTTCCATCCCATCTTTCCACTGGTACACTATTGGTTACCACATAATGATTGACTGACATCGCTTGTTTGAGATGGAGAGAGAGTTTTGCCAGCTGGGCTATACCATCTGGGGTGGATAGAACCGAAACAGTGATCACGTACATGTCTGCAATATGAGGAATCAGTCGAAATGGAATGTAGAGGTATCAGCTATTCCGTCAGTGTGAGAGACGAATCTAAATGTAGAGCTCGAGAATCACCTTTTGACTGTAGTTTGGAGACTCTACACACTGCAAACACTCTCTTCCTAAGTCCTCATGTTGTAACTGTCTTTTATTTAAAATCAGCCGATGTGTGGCATGTTATGGTATCTGCTGTAACAACATGATTTACACTGTGCAATGTCTAGTTTTCTGTAAAGGCTTCGAAGCCGTGGCGGAAAAACAAAATGTTTGGCAATGTACAAAAGCGTGTTGGAAAACAGTGTTTGAAACAACTAAACATGACCAGAGGGAGCGTCTTTTGCGACTTAGTATAATCTGTGGGATTCGATCATTCACCTAGAGTATAGGTGATGAAACTTTAAAGTAGACTCTGCAGTGTCTTTATTCGGTGAGGGACGGTGTATACCGTTAGGAATGCTTGGAAGGCTGCATGCTGCGCTATTCTGGGGAGCATTGTGAAATCTCCCTCCCCACGCTGGAGCCCCACCACAGCCTTGCGTAATTGCACGAGCAAAGGTGAGTAGATCAGTTCTATATCGGATGAAGTTAGTGGAGCTTCTATAGTTCTTAATTTTTCTCTGTTTGTGGGTAGAGAATAACGATGATAGCATGTTGGGCTGGTAGATTTGAATCGACACGGATCTGCTTCGGTGTGTAGTATCTGTATCTAGTTCGGAGATGTACCACATTGCACACATTTCCACCGAATGGTCAAAACACAGTCTGTTCCACTAACTCAGGTCGTTATGTTTCTACACTGGTTGCAGAAGCTTGTGGGTATGTCTTTCTCCGACTTCTGCTCAGTTCCGACTTAAACTGGAAAGATCACATGCGCTAGGATGTAGAAATGGGAGCAGTTGCGAGATGTGTTGGAATTTTACTGAAGCAGGTAGGTTTAGGAATGGTGACTCATTTCGAGATATGGGAGTGCCAGAAATCTGACTGAGTAGTGGTTGTAATGATTAAAGGAATTGTCAATAGGATCCAACATATGTACGTGCTTCAATGGAAAGAGCTGATTCCAAATCATGGGTATCATTTCTAGCGGATAGCACAACAATATATATCTGAGAAGCTAGTGTATATTTACTTATGACCTCAATTAGCACACCATCTACTAATGTTTGTGATCCTTCTCAATCAACCATGGTCTTAGCTCAGGGGATATAAAGCGGAACCTCTGATATGGTCTCGAGACAGAATGCAATATAAATACCATAGAATTATCTAGCTGGGGTGGTGGGAGGGAGTCGCAAATACTGCTTACATACCACGTTCCTTAGCCGAATCACTTTCAAAATGCAGTAATTTTGTCACTTGTTTGGTTCGTGGGCTACGTGTTGGTCTGATAATACACATTCCTATGATCACCATCACGGCATTTGTCCGGAAAAAAAAACCATCTCATTCAGAGGTAATGTCGTACCTTGATTCGTAAAGTGGGTATAACTTTTAACATGGATATTTGTGTGCACCTGTAGAACCAAGATCGCTTGTGACAGTAACATACAGTAGTTGTTGGGATCGAGTTTTTTAACATCTGGTCGATTACGTCTCTCTTTCTAAGACACAGTGGTAGCACTCGCAAGAGAAACCTAAGAGACATGTCCACCCATCGTTGATTTTCGGTCAGTATTTCGTATCATAGGCCATCACCTATTGACGAAGTATTGTACTTAGTAGTAGGGGGTGCATGATCGGTTCACCTTGAGCCTAAGGCTTGTGAAGTATGTGTGTGTCTTTTGAAATATGCAAAAGAAATGACTATGTCCATTCATGAGGAAGGTGTGGATTTGACGTCTAGTACTGTGATAGCAAAGGGTCGTAAGAATGGTACTGATAATTCTATTTCCACAGCCATAGCCATCAAAAGGGTGTATTTCCAAAACTGCACTCATTGTCGAATGTCATTCAACTGAGACCGCGATCTTAACATTTAGTTGTAAGTAGAGGGATTGAAGACATATGTGACCGATTTCTTAGGATGAATGATTTATAAATTGTTCAGTTGACTGCTTCTGCACATTTTGCGGTTTTATTTAATTGAGAGAAGATCGATTGTGGGGTGTGCATCTAGCATGGGAAAGACATGTTTGCCTCTGCTCTAGACATGAGGAACACCTTAGTTGATCTTATAAATTATAGGGATGATTTCGAATCTGTTACATCCCCAAGATTGGTATTTGCGTGCGGAAATCTCATTTTTCGTGTGTTTGTTTTTAGTTACTCAGTGGTCTAGAACATGCTCCACGTAGCTAAAGTTTCGAGTTTGTACAGAAATAATTCCCCATCTATATCTCTGGAATTATGTTGCTTGAGCGATCGATAGGATATTGCTGTGTGCGAACCAAGCGAAATTAGATATGTTCTTGTAATACCAGAGTCTGGAGATGGGTGTAGAAATGCGAGCAAGCTGACAGGTCTGGACCAGAAACAGTAATGCGTTTGTACCGAAGGGGGCAATGAGCCAGTCTTTGCACAACTGTTCTGAGAGTGACTTAGATCCACTGATGGATTTTGTATGGCGAAGGATACGAATTGTATGTTTACTACATCAAGACGGTACGCAGTGATATACTGCTGGGTTGGAGATTGGTTTAACGCTCTAATATTCAAGCTCCTGTTCTCATTGGGATAGCAGTGTAATTGAGTAAGATTCTTTCCATATTTGACGATATGTATGGGACTTTGCGAGGTTTAGTTGTCAGTGCAATATGGCGATCAGTGTAAAATAGTTTATTGCGGCTGTATGTCCGTCTGTAGAAAGAAAGATATGGTAGACGCTGCTTCCCTAGAACTGAGGAGCATCGTGACATAGAACCGGTGTGAGTGTAGGCACACAATTTTTTTGGGTGCTGTACAGATATAAAAGATAACTGCACTGTGTGTGTACATACTTATTGCATTGTAAAGTTACTGTGGCTTATGTTGTGTAAAATGTATATATATTGCATTGCATAGTTACTGTGGTTTATGTTGTGGCATGACTAGAGAGGATGACTGTGAGGGACGTATAGATTTAGCATATCCATAACCATGAGGGTATGAGAGAGATTTTTTATATGGAAAATTATGTACGCTATAGATATTGACATTAGTTCCAAAAGCACAGCTGTCAAGAGGAGACATTACCTGTACATCAATCGGTGTCAGACTGTAGCTGCCATTGTAATATTTAACCGTGGTTACACTGGTGAGTATGTTCCTGGCTTCCAATATTAGAGTGAGTATCGTATGTATTTGATGCTCTGTAGACAACTTTCCGGGTTTAACTGTCAATGCTATTTAGCGGTCTGTGCAAAATAATTTCACCACTGAAAGTCCTGTCTGCAGAAAGAAAGAAAAGGTGGATGGTGTGTGTGTGTGTGTGTGTGTGTGTGTGTGTGTGTGTGTGTGTGTGTGTGTGTGTGTGTGTGTGTGTGCGCGCGCGCTCGTAGTCCGCACGGATTCAGAAAACATCGTTCTTTTGGAACACAACTAGCTCTTTATACCCGTGAAGTAATGACGGCTATCAACAGGGGATATCAATAGATTCCATATTTTTAGATTTCCAGAAGGCTTTCAACACCGTTCTTCACAAGCATCTTCTAATCGAATTGCGTGCCTATGGAATATCGCCCAGTTGTGAGACTGGATTCGTGATTTCCTGTCAGAAAGGTCACAGTTCGTAGTAATAGACGGAAAGCCATCGAGTAAAACAAAACTATTACCCGGCGTTCCCAAAAAAAGTGTTATAGGGGCCCTCCATTGTTCCTGATCTATATTAACGACAGGAAAAATATGAAGAGCCTTATTCCATTATTTGCAGATGACGCTGTCATTTGCCGTCTTGTAATGTCATAAGATGACGAAAACGAATTGCAAAATGATGTAGTTAGGATATCTGTATGGTGCGAAAAGCGGCAATTCACCCTGAATAAAGAAAAGTGTGAAGTTATTCACATGAGTGCTAAAAGAAATCCACTAAATTTCAATTACAGGAAAAGTCACACAAGTCTTAATGCTGTAAATTCAACTAAATACACACATCAAAAGTAGTTTTGCATCAACCCGGTTAACATAACGCCTGAAGATAGATTCACTGTGGATATTGTATCACAGACACAGACCCTTTGACTATTCAGAGATGTCACTAAACCCGCCCAAAGATGTAAAAAACCATACATGAGCAGCGCCTATTAGACAGAGGGGGTGCTACAGCCGATCAGTTCCAGTCATTCCACCAGGAAGGATGTACACAGCTCGTGTTGTCTGTAGGTCAACCGTGCCTAGATGGTCAATACCGCGGTTCGATCGCATCCGCATTGTTACTTTTTGTGCTGGAAAGGGCTCTCAACAATGGGAGTGTCCAGGCGTCTCGGAGTGAACCGAAGCAATGATGTTCGGGAATGGAGGAGATACTCAGAGATAGGAACTTTCGATGAAATGCCTCGATCAGGCCGCGCAAGGGCTACTACTGCAATGGATGATCGCTACGTACGGATTATGGCTGGGAGGAACCCTGACAGCAACGCCACGATGTTCAATAATGCTTTTCGTGCAGCCACAGGACGTCGTGTCATGACTCAAACTGTGCGCAGTAGGCTGCATGATGCACTGACGACCATGCCGAGGTCCATCTTTGCAACCACGGCACCACGCAGTGCGATACAGATGGGCCCAACGACATGCCCAATGAATCACTCAGGATTGGCATAATGTTCTCTTCACTGACGAGTGTCGCATATGCCTTCAACCAGACAATCGTCAGAGACGTGTTTGGAGGCAACACGGTCAGGCTGAACGCCTTAGACACACTGTCCAGCGAGTGCTGCAAGGTGGAGGTTCCCTGCCGTTTTGGGATGGCATTATGTGGGGCTAACGTACGCCGCTGGTGGTCATGGAAGCTGCGATAACAGCTGTACCATACGTGGATGCCATCCTCCGACCGATAATGCAACCATATTGACAGCATATTGACAGCATATTGACGAGGCATTTGTCTTCATGGACGACAATTCGCACCCCTATCGTGCACATCTTGTGAACGATTTCCTTCAGGATAACGACATCGCTCGACTAGAGTGGCCAGTATGTTCTGCAGACATGTACCCTATCGAACATGCCTGGGATAGTTTGATAAGAGCTATTTATGGACCACGTGACCCTCCAACCACAGTGAGGGATCTACACCGAATCACCGTTGATGTGTTGGACAATCTGTAGCAACAATGCCTTGATGAACTTGGGGGCTGTATGCCAAGACGATTACAGGCATGCATCAATGTAAGAGGACGTGCTACTGGGTATTAGAGGTACCGGTGTGCACAGCAGTCTGGACCACCACCTCTGAAAGTCTCGCTATATGGTGGTACGACATGCAACGTGTGGTTTTCGCGAGCAATAAGAAGGGCGGAAATGATGTTTATGTTGACCTCTATTCCAATTTTCTGTACAGGTTCCAGAACTCTCGGAACAGAGGTGATGCAAAAGTTTTTGATGTGTGTACTTAGGGATTACAATTACAAATAGCCTAAATTGGAACGATCACATGAACAATGTTATGGCTAGACCAAACGAAGACTGCGATTCTTTGGCAGAACATTTAGAAGGAGCAACACGTCTACTACGGAGATTGCTTACACCACGCATGTCCACCCTATTCTGGAGTATTGCTGTGTGGTGTGGGATCCGCATCAGGTGGGACCGAAGGATGACATCGAAAAAGTTCAAAGGAAGGGAGGCTCGTTTTGTATTATCGCGAAATAGATGAGATAGTGCCACAGATATACGTAAATTAGAGTGGCAATCATTTTTTTAAAAATGGCGTTTTTCGTTGCGACGGGATCTTCTCATGAAATTTCAATCGCCAGTTTTCTCCTCCGATTGCGAAAACATTCTGTTGGCACCCAACTGCAAGATGATCACGATAAAATAAATCAGGGCTCGTACAGAAAAAATGAAATGCTCGGGTTTCCCGCGCGCAGTTTGATTTTGTATGGCGCAGGATACGAATGGCGTGTTTACTACATTGATAGGGTCTGCGGTGATCTATAGCTGGGTTGGAGATCGGTGTCACGCTGACATATTCAAGCCTTCATCGTTGATACTGTTAGTAACGAGTAATACTTTAAGATCTGATTTGGGGATTGGTGGCGTAGATGTGAACGTAGTTTCTTCGAGTTCCGTTCGAATGGCTGTAGATCAGTGACTGGACAGGTCTGTACTTAGGATTCATGAGACGCCCCTGAGCTAAAATATCTCTGCTGCCTCACCCCCACCACCCATCCAACCACCCACCGATATGAAATACAGGTATTTATTGAAGGTTGACTTGCAAACTTAAGAGTTATTTTGACAAAAATACAAACACAAGAAATTAATGTACTTTCACGCAATAAATATAAATGTAAACATTGAAATTGTGCTTTTACTGAAATTAAACAGAAACAATACAAACAATTTGTATTAAATTTAGAAAGGTATCAGGATGCAAAACACTGATTACTGGAATAAGGAGTAGTTTTGTTTTTGCTCTGTCATTTGCAAACAAATTTACGATTTTTGCGTACTTGAGTTTCACTGTCAAGTCTGATTCCATAGCAGAGCCACCGATATAATTAAGACGATCCCGTTTTTGTGAAAAATACCTTACTGCTGAGTGTTCTCGAGTGTATGTGTTCAGTTTTGGCTAAAGATTCGCCAAGTTGCTACCTTTTGGCATGTCGCAGAATCCTGAAAGAGTGTGACTCACTTCCATTCCTTACTTGAGAGGTGTAGCGTAAGAAGTGCAGTAACTGGAGCACAAATGCTTGTGGGAACGACGACGTCGCTGACCAGCTAGGGCAGCTGTGTGGACTCGCTCTGACTGTTTAGTGCGCGCAATCCTCGGTCGTGTCCACATGTCCCGTGACACTTGTTTCGACAACATTATTATTACTATATGTACGGGGTGTGTACCGCGTGTATTGTGTACTAACTGGGGTCCTAGAAACGACGGAGAGGCTTCTTGCCGCCGTAACCCTCAGTGGTTCACAACCCCACAGCATCACAGCAGTCCACCAACCTTGCCACCGCCCCTCACCGAACCCAGAGTTACTGTGCGGTTCGGCCCCCAGTGGACACCCCCCCCCCCCCCCCACCCCCAGGAACGTCTCATACCAGACGAGTGCGAGTGGAACCCCAAATGTGTGCTTGGTAGTGTAATGATGGTGTACGTGTGCGTGGAGACAGTGTTTGCGTAGCAATCGCCGACATAGTGTAACTAAGCGGAATAGGGGGAACCAGCCCGAATTCGCCGAGGTAGATGGAAAACCGCCTTAAAAACCATCCACAGGGTGGCCAGCAAACCGGACGTGACACGAATCGGCCGGAGTGATTCGTGCCGGGGACCGGCACGCCCTCCCGCTCGGGAAGCACGGCCTTAGCCCGCGCGGCTAGCCGGGGGCGGGCGTGTACCTCGTACTGCACACCCGTCCGTGTCCGAGTTCCTCCACTGGTGGCCCGCAACGCAACACGCGAGCCACCACGGCAGCCACTGCGACCCGCCCACATCTCCTTCCTTGATATCAATGTATGTGGTTGTGTGTACATGGACATGTTGGTGAATTATGCCGTACCCCATCCATGGGATATACAAGACACTATCATCTATCAGTGAGATGGCGCTCCCCATAATTGGGCTCGAGAAGCCCGGGGTTTCCTTAATGAAAGCTTCCCCAACAGGTGGATAGCCAGAGACATCCCAGTTCCGTGGCTCCCTAGATCACCTGACATTACCCCCTTAGATTTCTTTCTTTGGCGATATGTCTACAAAACAGCAGTTCCTGATATTGTGACAATGCAACACCGCATCAGAGAAGCCATTAGCACAATCACACCACACGTGTTGCAGAATGTGTGGCAAGAGATTAAATACTGCCTTGATATTTGGCGTGTTACCAGTAGCGCACATGGCGAAGTTATTTCAGTGTAATGTTCGAAAATGAATGAGTAGAGACCTATGTGGTATAACAAATGTTTCATTTGTTGTATTCAATGAACAGTTACATTGTTTTGGTATCAAGGGAAACGTTGATGGATTTATCAGAAAATCTCAAAAAAGAAGTGGAATGATTACAACATTTTGCTGTACTTTAGCCCACTAAATAGAATATGTGCTGAATAAGGAATATAGCGAGTGTAGAGAGACAGTTTTAATTATAGCTTGCATGCCAGGGTAAATATTGGGTGGTTATAATTAATGTGCAATGTCTTATGGAGGTCCATTGCGGACTGTAATTATCGTATGGCAACTAAACTTTTAGATATGCTAATGCGTTAATGTGAAGCCGATTTACACGGGAAAAATAGTTTCAGTTTTCTCCTCCAGGTGCAAATCTGGCGCTGTAAACTGTATGACGGTATGACATCCACGCTGTCATCTGACAAGCCGTTACGTGAGTGAACAGTGTGGCTATCGAGACGAGAGACGTGCACTGTGAGTGAAATTGAAATTTGCTGCCGCTCGCATGTTGCACTGAGATAGTATCGCTGACGGATAGGTCTGGGGACAGGCCTGTTGTCAATACATGGTATAATGAAGATGGTAATAAAATTCGAAAACACGGCTGTGTTGCAACATCCTGGCAGATTAAAACTGTGTGCCGGACCGAGACTTGAACTTGGGACCTTTGCCTTTCGCGGCCAAGTACTCTACCGACTGAGCTACCCAAGCACGACTCACGGCCCGTCCACACAACTTTAATTCCGCCAGTACCTCGTCTCCTACCTTCCAAAATTCACAGAAGCTCTCCTGATAACGGCTGAGCTTGATGTGGCATCTGTAAGGAGAAGGCCTCCTATACAGTGGACGTTACTGGTTACGTTGCTGTTGCTGTAACTGACCACGCAGTATGTGCTGTGGGAAGTGCTAGTGCATTTGCAGTGTCACGAGAATCATCCATCCCATGATCAACAGTACAGAAAGTTTTGCGATATATTTATACCCTCTAATCCCCTCCCATGAACCACACACCTTGCACATGGTGCGGATGCTTACGTGCCTCAGGGATACAGATAGCCATACCGTATGTGCAGCCACAACGAAAGGGTATCTGTTGAGAGGCCAGACAAACGTGTGGTTCTTGAAGAGGGGTAGCAGCCTTTTCAGTAGTTGCAGGGGCAACAGTCTCGATGATTGACTGATCTGGCCTTGTAACATCAGGCAAAACGGCCTTTCTGTGCTGGTACTGCGAACGGCTGCAAACAAGAGACTACAGCCATAATTTTTCCCGATGGGATGCAGTTTTACTGTATGGTTAAATGATGGCGTCCTCTTGGGTAACATATTCCAGAAGTCAAACAGTCCCCCATTCGGATCTCTGGGCGGGGACTACTCAGCAGGATGTCGTTATCAGGAGAAAGGAAACTGGAGTTCTACGAATTGGAGCGTGGAATGTCAGATCCTTTAATCAGGCATGCAAGTGAAAAAATTTAAAAAGGGAAATGGATAGGTTAAAGGTAAATATGTTACAGTGAAAACCCGTTTTTAGTTAGAACGCTTTCTTACTAGTTAAAACTAGTGCATACTGAGCCAGTTCATCAAACCGCGTTTTGCCTAGTTAAAACTAGTTTTTTAAATGACTTTCGCTTTTGACCAGCAGTCAATTCTAGAAGTAACTAAGGCTATCAGTATCAACTAGTTTCAACTAGTACGAACGCTTCTTAACTAATCTAGACAGAATTAGTTTTCACTAAATTTATTTAGGGGCAAATATTAAAAGTAAGTACTTCTCCGTTGAAATAAAAAAAAATTGTATTGTGCAATATTTATTGAGAATATTGATAATACATCTAAGTCGTTAATATTAACTACAGCAATACAAAAATAACCACACACTGAAGAAACATTTTAAGGAAAATTACAGAGCCATTTTAACAGTATTAGTTACGAAAGTGGAAACAAAGTAATCATACAGTGAAAGTATATAAATTACTGATACATTTGACAGAAGTTGCCACAATCTTAATAAATGAGAAACGTGCCAAAAAAATTTAACAATTAAATTTTGATTATTTGTTATTGCAAGGCAAACTGTCGTGACATTTTGAGTTACAAAGTTTTCCTTTTTTCCTACAAAAGCACCTTTCTGAAATATATGCCTTCTTACACACACACACACAAACACACACACACACACACACACAAACACACACACACACAAACACACACACAAACACACACACAAACACACACACAAACACACACACAAACACACACACAAACACACACACAAACACACACACAAACACACACACAAACACACACAAACACACACAAACACACACAAACACACACAAACACACACACAAACACACACAAACACAAACGAACACACAAACACAAACGAACACACGAACACACGAACACACGAACACACGAACACACGAACACACGAACACACGAACACACGAACACACGAACACACGAACACACGAACACACGAACACACGAACACACGAACACACGAACACACGAACACACGAACACACGAACACACGAACACACGAACACACGAACACACGAACACACGAACACACGAACACACGAACACACGAACACACGAACACACGAACACACGAACACACGAACACACGAACACACGAACACACACACACACGAACACACGAACACACGAACACACACACACACGAACACACACACACACGAACACACGAACACACACGAACACACACACACACACACACACACACACAGCGAATAAATTCTTGTCCTGATCCTAAGGCTGCCATCTTGACAGCAGTTCTTAATGGTACCTTTGTCTGTGGCACGTCTTCCAGCAGCTAGAATTTCTCTTTGGACACGTCGAATTCGGATCTGGAAGAGAACTTTTAATTGGTTTGTTTGAAAGGCGATTAGGTACTTAATACATATAAAGTATATTACAATGTAAGTATTCAATCTTAAAATATGAATGAATTACTTGAATAGTCAGCGACGTTATCAGAGCATTAAATCAATTAAGTAATGAATGTCTGACATTTGTCCTTGATTATTGAACTCAACTCAGAAATACATACCTGCAATACAATTTGTCGAGTATCCCATATTTCTTTCTAATCTTGTGCAAGCGCTGTTCATCATTCTGAAGAACAACTTCAATAAGATTGGGGAGATCTGCTTTTGCGCTGTCGATAACAGGAATCGGTATAATTATATTGTCACTGATTTCTACAATGGCGTGTATTCAATCTGAAGCCATCTTCATCCTTCTGGCCTGTTTCGTCAGGTTTTCATGAGCTTTTTCTCTAGTAGTTCGTATTTGAGACTGTCGTTTCGTAATAGCTTCAGCTTCTGGATCTTCGTGACAAGCTGGAGTTATCTGAGGCTCTGCACTCGTACTAGCTACGGCTTATGGATCCTCTTGCTTGGCTGCTGCTGCTGCTGTTGTTGTTGTTGTTGTTGTTGTTGTTGTTGTTGTTGTTGGAGACTGTATATTTGTACTGGGCAAAGCTTCTGCATCTTCTTGTCTGGCTGCAGCTGTAACCCGTCCATTGCCACTAACCATAACCGCTATCTCCTCTGAGTCGTGTGAGGTTTCCAGTTCATCAGGTGTCTCTTTTACTGCGTCTACCACATTAATTTTATTTAAATCCTCTTCAAGATCATCTTTTATCTCCTTAATAACGTCTAGAGCCAAACTCGAAGTCGTAGGCCCTACTCGTGGTTCTCTGCCAAACACAGCTTTGTAAGGTGTTTGTTTGATACCAGAATAATATGTTCGATTTTTCATAAACTGTACAAAGCGAAGACCGTTTGACCAGTTGGTGGTAATGTTTTCTTTCATACATGAAGCCAATATTTTTTCAATCTCTTTGTTGGCGCGTTCAACAAAACCTTGCCTTTGGCTGTGCGTCTGTGGACCGTGAACCAGTTTACACTCAGGCCAAAATACAGCCAGCTCGTTTATGACAGAACTAACATATTCTGTGCCACTGTCAGAGTGTAAAATACAAGGAGCAGCAAATGTCAAAAATATCTGCTAAATGATGTGCCATTTCCTCTGCCCTCTTGCTTTGCAGTGCATGTAACAAAACAAATTTTGTCATGTGGTCCTGATACACCATTATACACTTAAATCCGCGATCTTCTTGAGTCTGCATGTCGATCAGATCAACTTGGCAACGACTCTTCATTTCTGAATGAAGTTTCGACATGTGCCCCCTTTTCTTAATGCTCCTTTTGGGCTGACAAGTTTCACACAGATAAATGTGTGTCGTGTCCACTGTTATGTTTGCGTACTTACTTGAAGTTTCAACGTTTAATCTGTCTCCACCTCCATGACCGACGGCCTGATGAGCTGCTTCAATAATGTCGACAATTTCTTCAACACGTAATGTAGTACTCCACAGGCTCTTTTCTCGTCACTGACTTGCTGGTCCCACAAATATTAATAACCTTGAATCGATTTTATCTTCTGTACTGCTTCTGTGTCTTTTTCTTGTCTGATTGTGCTTCTTCAATATCGTCCACATTGTAGTGTCGTGTTCTTGAATTTGTAACATCCTTCTCACAAATCCTTCTTTCCATCGACTTTCTTCTTTTAAATGTGCCATGATAAATACGTACAAACTGATCTGTACGTGCTTAACCCCTCTACGGTGTTGTTTGTTATGGCGAAAAGCGCCCAGTGGTGGGCTATTGTCGGTCGCTGCAGCGTTGCTCGACGGGTGGGGGGGGGGGGGGGGGTGGGTGTTTTGGCGCCTGGAACTGTTCGTGTCGGCGCCTTCTTGTTTTCACTATATGGAATGTGTTTGGATGTATGATCAAAATTCCTATAAATATTACGTTGCACAATACAAAAAAGCTATTTTTATTGCAATCAACACGTAGTTGCTCTTAATTTTAATATTTGCCCCTAAATAAATTTACTGAAAACTAGTTCTGTCTAGTTTAGTTAGAAAGCGTTCTTACTAGTTGAAACTAGTTGATACTGATAGCCTTAGTTACAACTAAAATTTACTGCTGGTCAAAAGCAAAATCCAGTTACAACAAGAATGAGATTTTCAGTCTGCAGCGGAATGTGCGCTGATATGAAACTTCATGGCAGATTAAAACTGTGTGCCGGACCGAGACTCGAACTCGGGAACTTTGCCTTTCGCAGGCAAGTGCTCTACCAGTTGAGTCACCCAAGCACGACTCACGCCCCGTCCTCACGTCTCCTACCTTCCAAACTTTACGAAGCTCTTCTGCAAATCATGCAGGAGAGCTTTTGTAAAGTTTGGAAGGTAGGAGACGAGGTACTGGCAGAAGTAAAGCTGTGAGGACGGGGCGTGATTCGTGCTTGGGTAGCTCAGTTGGTAGAGCACTTGGCCGCGAAAGGCAATGGTCCCGAGTTCGAGTCTCGGTCCGGCACAGTTTTAATCTGCCAGGGAGTTTCAGTTAAAACTGGTTTTAACTAGGCAAAACAAGTTTTGATGAAGTGGCTCAGTAAAAACTAGTTTTAACTAATAAGAACGGGTTCTAACTAAAAACGGGTTTCGACTGGAAAAGATATCTTGTGGATTAGTGAAGTTCAGTGGCAGGAGGAACACGACTTCTGGTCACGTGAATACAGCGTGGTGGTTGTTGTTGTGGTCTTCAGTCCTGAGACTGGTTTGATGCAGCTCTCCATGCTACTCTATCCTGTGCAAGCTTCTTCACCTCCCAGTACCTACTTCAACCTACATCCTTCTGAATCTGCTTAGTGTATTCATCTCTTGGTCTCCCTCTACGATTTTTACCCACCCCGCTGCCCTCCAATACTAAATTGGTGACCCCTCTATGTCTCAGGACATGTCCTACCATCCGATCCCTTCTTCTAGTCAAGTTGTCCCACAAGCTCCTCTTCTCCCCAATTCTACTCAATACCTCCTCATTAGTTATGTGATCTACCCATCTAATCTTCAGCATTCTTCTGTAGCACCACATTTCGAAAGCTTCTATTCTCTTCTTGTCCAAACTATTTATCGTCCATGTTTCACTTCCATACATGGCTACACTCCATACAAATACTTTGAGAAACGACTTCCTGACACTTAAATCTATACTCGATGTTAACAAATTTCTCGTCTTCAGAAACTCTTTCCTTGCCATTGCCAGTCTACATTTTATATCCCCTCTACTTCGACCATCATCAGTTAATTTGCTCCCCAAATAGCAAAACTCCTTTGCTACTTTAAGTGTCTCATTTCCTAAACTAATTCCCTCAGCATCACCCGACTTAATTTGACTACATTCCATTAGCCTCGTTTTGCCTTTGTTGATGTACATCCTATACCCTCCTTTCAAGACACTGTCCATTCCATTCAACTGCTCTTCCAAGTCCTTTGCTGTCTCTGACAGAATTACAATGTCATCGGCGAACCTCAGTTTTTGTTTCTTCTCCATGGATTTTAATACCTACTCCGAACTTTCGTCTCCTTTATTGCTTGCTCAATATACAGACTGAATAACATCGGGGATAGGCTACAGCCCCGTCTCACTCCCTTCCCAACCACTGCTTCCCTTTCATACCCCTCGACTCATAACTGCCATCTGCTTTCTGTACAAATTGTAAATAGCCTTTCGCTCCCTGTATTTTACCCCTGCCACCTTCAGAATTTGAAAGAGTATACCAATCAACATTGTCAAAAGCTTTCTCTAAGTCTACAAAAGCTAGAAACGTAGGTTTGTCTTTCCCTAATCTTTCTTCTAAGATAAGTCGTAGGGTCAGTATTCAATCACGTGTTCCAACGTTTCTACAGAATCCAAATTGATCTTCCCGGAGGTTGGCTTCTATCAGTTTTTCCATTCGTCTGTAAAGAATTCGCGTTAGTATTTTGCAGCTGTGGCTTATTAAACTGATAGTTCGGTAATTTTCACATCTGTCAACACCTGCTTTCTTTGGGATTGGAAATATTATATTCTTCTTGAAGTCTGAGGGTATTTCTTTTTTTTTTTTTTTTTTTTTTTTGTTTGTGGTTTTAGGGCGCAAAACTTCTATGGTCATTAGCGCCCAGCCCGTGACGTAGAAAACAGGAAAAAAACGAAATTTAAAATCAGCAGCAATGGAAACAGTCAGAAAATTGGAGAAACTAAAGGCAGAAGGAATGCTTAAAAGTCCACTATAGAAAGGGGTTGGTTGTCCACAAAAAAAAAAGCTTCAAATGACTGACGTCATTTCACTGTCACTAATAAACTGTAGAACGCGGTCAGCTGAGCGCGTGTCATCTGCTAAAATCGACGATAGATCAGGCGATAGCTGTAGACGGGAGCGTAACGGATTAAAATAGGGGCATTCAATTAAAAGGTGTCTGACCGTCCACAGCTGAGAGCAGTGGGGACAGAGTGGGGGAGGATCACCGCTTAAAAGATGTCGATGACTAAAAAGACAGTGCCCTATCCGGAGTCGAGCTAAAATTACCTCCTCCCGACGACGCGTTCGGGAGGAAGAGGTCCAAGCGCAAGGAACGGCTTTCACTTCCCGCAATTTATTGTGGGGAAGTGTTGACCAATGCACATGCCATAATTGAGTAACTTGGCGACATAAACCGCTCCGTAGATCGGTAAACGGAAGAGACTGAAGAGCTGGCCGAGGAAGAGAGACTGCAGCCTTGGCCGCTATATCGGCCGCCTCATTTCCACAGATACCAGCGTGTCCCGGGAGCCAGAGGAACGCCACTGAGACGCCCCCCAGGTGGAGCAAGCGCAGACAGTCCTGAATCCGGTGGACCAGAGGGTGCACAGGGTAAAGAGCTTGGAGACTTAGGAGAGAGCTGAGAGAATCTGAGCAGATTACGTACTGTATCCGCTGATGGCGGCGGATGTAGTGGACAGCCTGGAGAACAGCGTAAAGCTCTGCAGTATAAACCGAACACTGGTCGGGAAGCCGAAAGTGATTTGGGGTGTCGCCAACAATATAGGCACTCCCTACACCTAACGATGTTTTCGAGCCATCGGTGTAAATAAATGTGGCTTCCGTCATTTGTGCACATAGAGCAGCAAATGCCCGACGGTAAACAAGTGTAGGGGTACCATCTTTGGGAAATTGACATAGGTCTCTGAGCAAGTCGATCCGGGGACGGTTCCAAGGCGGTGCTGTACCCCAAGTTGTCAAGAAGGTTTTAGGAAAGCGGAAGGAAAGAGAATGGAGCAGTTGACGGAAGCGGACTCCCGGGGGTAGTAGGGAGGAGGAGCGGCCTGCATACCCGACATCAAAGGAGGCGTCGAAAAAAAGGTTATGGGCTGGATTAGCAGGCATGGAAGACAGATGGCTAGCATAACGACTCAGAAGGACTGCCCGCCGATTGGACAGCGGAGGTTCAGCAGTCTCAGCATAAAGGCTTTCCACAGGGCTGGTGTAAAAAGCTCCAGACACTAAACGTAATCCACGGTGGTGGATAGAGTCGAGACGCCGAAGAATAGACGGCCGAGCAGAGGAGTAGACTATGCTTCCATAATCCAATTTCGAGCGCACTAAGGCGCGATAGAGGCGGAGAAGGACCACCCGGTCCGCTCCCCAAGAGGTACCATTCAGGACACGGAGGGTGTTAAGGGAACGCAGACAGCGAGCCGAAAGATAGGAAACGTGGGAGGACCAGCACAGTTTTCTGTCAAACATAAGACCCAAGAATTTAGCGACGTCGGAAAACGGAAGGCTGACAGGACCTAGATGTAAGGAGGGCGGAAGAAACTCCTTACGTCGCCAAAAATTAACACAAACGGTCTTACTGGGTGAGAAACGGAAGCCGGTTTCGATGCTCCACGAGTAGAGGCGATCGAGACATCCTTGAAGACGTCTTTCAAGAAGGCTGGTCCTTTGAGAACTGTAGTAGATCGCAAAATCGTCCACAAAGAGGGAGCCCGAGACATCAGGAAGGAGACAATCCATAATTGGATTAATGGCGATGGCAAACAGTACAACACTCAGCACGGAGCCCTGGGGTACCCCGTTTTCTTGGGAGAAAGTACGGGAGAGAGTAGTGTTCACCCGCACCCTAAATGTGCGCTCTGCCATAAATTCGCGAAGAAAAAGGGGCAGCCGGCCTCGAAAGCCCCAAGAGAACAGTGTGCGGAGGATGCCTGTCCTCCAACAGGTATCGTACGCTCTCTCCAAATCAAAAAATATTGCTACCGTTTGGCGTTTCCGGAGAAAATTGTTCATGATATAAGTGGAGAGAGCAACAAGATGGTCAACAGCAGAACGATGCTTTCGGAATCCGCATTGGGCTGGTGTTAAAAGACTGCGGGACTCCAGCCACCAAGCTAAACGGTAATTCACCATACGCTCCAAAACCTTACAGACACTACTCGTGAGAGAAATGGGGCGATAGCTAGAGGGGAGATGTTTGTCCTTTACAGGTTTCGGAACGGGAACGACAATAGCTTCCCGCCATCGCCTGGGAAAGGTACTGTCGGTCCAAATTCGATTATAAAGGCGAAGGAGGTGACGCAGGCTATGGGTTGATAAATGCAGCAACATTTGGACATGGATACCATCCGGTCCTGGGGCGGAGGAGCGAGAAGTAGAGAGTGCATGTTGGAGTTCGCGCATGGAGAAAACAGTATTGTAGCTTTCGCGATTTTGAGAGGAGAAAGCAAGATGCCGCACTTCTGCTGCACGTTTCTTCGGGAGAAACGCTGGCGGGTAATTTGAAGAGCTCGAAATCTCAGCAAAGTGCTGACCCAATGAGTTAGAAATTGCGACGGGGTCCACTAAGGTATCATGCGCGACAGTGAGCCCAGAGACCGGGGAGAAACTAGGCGCGCCTGAGAACCGTCGAAGCCGACTCCAAACTTCCGAGGAGGGAGTGAAGTTGTTAAATGAGCTAGTAAAGAATTTCCAGCTTGCCTTCTTGCTATCGCGGATGACGCGACGGCATCGCGCACGGAGCTGCTTATATCGGATACAGTTGGCCAAAGTTGGATGGTGACGGAAAATGCGAAGAGCACGTCGCCGCTCACGTATTGCGTCACGGCAGGCCTCGTTCCACCAAGGAACTGGAGGGCGCCGGGGCAATTCGGAGGTGCGTGGTATTGAACGTTCCGCAGCTGTGAGAATAACGTCGGTAAAATGTGTGACCTCATCGTCGACGCTGGGAAAGCGACGGTCATCGAATGTCGCTAGAGACGAAAAAAGTGTCCAATCGGCTTGGGCAAACTTCCAGCGTCGCGAGCGCATATATGGCAGTTGAGGCTGCAGTCGAAGAACACATGGAAAGTGGTCACTCGAGTGTGTATCATCAAGGGCGAACCATTCGAAGCGCCGAGCTAGCGGAACAGTACCGACCGCAAGGTCCAAATGGGATAAATTTGCCGTGGAGGCAGACAAAAATGTAGGGACCCCAGTGTTGAGGCAGACTAGATCCGCTTGGTGGAAGACGTCTAGCAATAGTGAGCCACGTGGACAAGGATGTGGAGATCCCCAAAGCGGGTGGTGGGCATTGAAGTCCCCAACCAGCAAATAGGGGGGTGGAAGCTGATCAAGAAGATGAAGGAGATCAGCTCGTGCCATTGGTGTAGACGATGGAATGTATACCGTACAAAGAGAGAACGTGTATCCAGAAAGGGAAAGACGGACGGCGACAGCTTGGAAGGAAGTGTTTAAGGGGATTGGGTGATAATGGAGAGTATCATGGAGCAGAATCATGAGTCCTCCATGGGCTGGAGTGCCTTCAACTGAGGGGAGGTCATATCGGATGGACTGAAAATGAGGGAGAACAAAGCGGTCATGGGGACGCAGCTTTGTTTCCTGAAGACAGAAGATGACCGGCGAGTAGGATCGTAAGAGGATCGACAATTCCTCCCGATTGGCGCGAATGCCGCGGATATTCCAGTGGATAATGGACATAGGGTGAACAGAAAATGGAGGAACGGCACCAAGGGTGCTGTCAACTCAACGACTGCTCAGAGCTTGCGACCGACAGCATGGAATGGCATTCAGTCGAAGGCAGAAGATCCTGATCCATAGGTTGGTCAGGAGCAGCTCCTGCCACCAACGATCGGCCAGTTGACCGGCCACCAACAGTGCGCCTCGGCGACACAGAAGATGGCCGAGGGCGATTTCCGCCAGGTGGTGCTGTAGATGGGACACGCCTTGGCGGAGAAGGAGAGGAACTGTGTTTCTTCGTAGCCTTCTTGGAGGTATGTTTAGATGACGGAGGAACCGATGGTTGTGAAGTTGCAGTACGTAAGAACTCTTCACGAGAATGCTCTTTTTTTGTAGACTTGGCGTCTGACTTTTGGGCTCGAGATTTAGCAGAACCCGACGAAGGGTGAGCCATAGAGTGGGCAGGCGAAAGAGGTGAGGTTGAACGGGCGATCTTTGCGCTGGCCGATCTGACGACCGTGGTACTAAATGTGAGGTCGCAAGTCTGCGTGGCCGCCTCCTTTGTTGGCCGAGAAGAAGCAAGGACAGCGCTGTATTTTCCTTTCTGAGGCACGGTGGGCTGTCGACTGGCGAGTAACTTTCGAGCAGCAAAGGTCGACACCTTTTCCTTCACTCTTATTTCCTGGATCAGCTTTTCGTCCTTAAAAACAGGGCAATCTCGAGAGGAAGCAGCGTGGTCACCCATACAGTTGATGCAGCGAGGGGATGGAGGTGGACAAGCACCCTCATGGGCATCCCTGCCACACGTAACACATTTGGCCGGATTGGAACAGGACTGGCTGGTGTGATTAAACCGCTGACATCGATAGCAACGCGTAGGGTTTGGGACATAAGGGCGAACGGAAATTATCTCATAGCCTGCTTTGATTTTTGATGGGAGTTGAACTTTGTCAAAAGTCAAGAAGACAGTGCGGGTTGGAATGATGTTCGAGTCAACCCTTTTCATAACCCGATGAACAGCGGTGACGCCCTGGTCAGACAGGTAGTGCTGAATTTCTTCGTCAGACAATCCATCGAGGGAGCGTGTATAAACGACTCCACGCGAGGAATTTAAGGTACGGTGCGGTTCCACTCGGACAGGGAAGGTGTGGAGCAGAGAAGTACGCAGCAATTTTTGAGCCTGGAGGGCACTGTGTGTTTCTAACAACAGGGTACCATTCCGTAATCTGGAACAAGACTTTACAGGACCCGCAATTGCGTCGACACCTTTCTGAATAATGAAAGGGTTGACCGTGGAAAAGTCGTGACCTTCGTCAGACCGAGAAACAACAAGGAACTGTGGCAACGATGGAAGAACCGTCTGTGGCTGAGACTCAGTGAACTTACGTTTGTGAGCAGACATAGTGGAAGGTGAGGAAACCATTGCGGAAGAATCCCCCATGATTACCGGCGTCTCCGATGGCGCGCTCCTCCCTTGTGGGGGCCCTCACCGAGGGCACACCCGCCTTAGGTGATTGTTCACACCTCAGGTCACACCTCCCGACATACGGACGGAGGGACCAATCGGCACTTTCGGAAGGTATCAGCTCGGGTAATCACCCCTCCCTGGGCCTGGCCTTTACCAGGGGGTACGTACGTGTCCTACCTGTCTACCCGGGGCGGGGAATTACGCGTTACCCCGTCACCGGCTACGCATGGAAGTGCGTGGGTCGGCCTTCAGACACGCACAGGGAGGAAGAAAGAGAAAGGGAAAGGAAAGAAGAGGGGGTCTCAAACGCCGCAGCGGAGAAAAGGGTAAAGAGAAGAGGTAAGGAAAGGAGATGGACAAAGGAAGGAAGAAGACATACAAGCAAGGAAGAAGAAGAATGCGGTACATTTACAAGCGTCCGTCTCCGGACGTAGGCGCAAACCATACTCCCAGAGGGGGAGAAAGTGAAGGAAAGATCAAGAGGTGAGGGGGGGGGGGGTGAAGACAGGGGATGGGGAAGGATGCGGAAAGGGAAGGTATGCAGCCCGGAAAGGAAGGAAGGCCACATTAGCTCGGGGCCCCGTGCTCGCTACGCACGTATCCACAAAAGAGTTGTGGATCCCCTGGGGGGTGAGGGTATTTCGCCTGTCTCGTACATCTTGCTCACCAGTTGGTAGAGTTTTGTCAGGACTGGCTCTCCCAAGGCTGTCAGTAGTTCTAATGGAATGTTGTCTACTCCAGTGGCCTTGTTTCGACTCAGGTCTTTCAGTGCTCTGTCAAACTCTTCACGCTGTATCATATTTCCCATTTCATCTTCATCTACATCCTCTTCCATTTCCATGATATTGTCCTCAAGTACATCGCCCTTGTATAGACCCTCTATATACTCCTTCCACCTTTCTGCTTTCCCTTCTTTGCTTAGAACTGTGTTTCCATCAAAGCTCTTGATATTCATGCAAGTGGTTCTCCTTTCTACAAAGGTCTCTTATTTTCCGGTAGGCAGTATCTATCTTACCCCTCATGAGATAAGCCTCTACATCCTTACATTTGTCCTCTAGCCATCCCTGCTTAGCCATTTTGCACTTCCTGTTGATCTCATTTTTGAGACGTTTGTATTCCTTTTTGCCTGCTTCATTTACTGCGTTTTTATAATTTCTCCTTTCATCAATTAAATTCAATATTTATTCCGTTGGCCAAGGATTTCTACTAGCCCTCGTCTTTTTACCTACTTGATCCTCTGCTGCCTTCACTACTTCATCCCTCAGAGCTACCCATTCTTCTTATACGCCAGGGTTCTTCCATGTATACCACCTCCTTTCATGATTCTTGAACCATGTGTTAGCTATGATTGAGTTATGCTCTGCACAAAATTCTACCAGGCGGCTTCCTCTTTCATTTCTCTCCCCCAACCCATATTGACCTATGTTTCCCTCTCTCCCTTTTCCTACTCTCGAATTCCAGTCACCCATGACTATTAAATTTTCGTCTCCTTTCACTACCTTAGTAATTTCTTTTATCTCATCATACATTTCATCAATTTCTTCATCATCTGCAGAGCTAGTTGGCATATAAACTTGTACTACTGTAGTAGGCGTGGGCTTCGTGTCTATCTTGGCCATAATAATGCCTTCACTATGCTGTTTGTAGTAGCTTACCCGTACGCCTATTTTTTTATTTATTATTAAACCTACTCTTGCATTACCCCTATTTGATTTTGTATTTATAACCCTGTGTTCACCTTACCAAAAGTCTTGTTCCTCCTGCCACCGTACTTCACTAATTCCCATTATATCTAATATTAACCAATTCATTTCCCGTTTTAGATTTTCTTACCTACCTGACCGATTAAGGGATCTGACATTCCACGCTCCGATCCGTAGAACACCAGTTTTCTTTCTCCTGATAACGACGTCCTCCTCAGTAGTCCCGGCCCGGAGATCCGAATGGTGGCCAATTTGACCTCCGGAATATTTTACCCAAGAGGATGCCATCATTTAATCATACAGTAAAGCTGCATGCCCTGGGGAAAAATTACGGCTGTCGCTTCCCCTAGCTTTCAGCCGTTCGCAGTACCAGAACAGCAAGGCCATTTTGGTTAGTGTTACAAGGCCAGATCAGTCAATCATCCAGACTGTTGCCCCTGCAACTACTGAAAAGGCTGCTGCCCCTCTCCAGGAACCACATGTTTGTCTGGCCTCTCAACAGATACCCCTCCGCTGTGGTTGCACCTACGGTACGGCTATCTGTATCGTTGAGGCACGCAAGCCTCCCCACCAACGACAAAGCCCATGGTTCATGGGGGGAGGAATACATGGTTATAAATACAAAATCAAATCGAGGTAATGCAGTAGGTTTAATAATGAATAAAAAAAATAGGAACGCGGATAAGCTACTACGAAGAGCAGAGTGAACCTATTATTGTAGCAGAGATGAACATGAAGCCCGCACCTACCGCATTACAAGTTTATATGCCAACTACCACTGCATATGATTAAGAACCTGAAGAAATGTATAATGCGATAAAAGCAATTATTCAACTTGCCAAGGGAGACGAAAATTTAATGGTCATTTGGGAAAGGAATTCGTTAGTAGGAAAAGGAAGGAAAAGCAGTCGGTGAATGTGGATTGGGGGTCAGGAATGAAAGGGGAAGCCGCCTGACAGAATTTTACACAAAGCATAACTTGATCATAGCTAACACTTGGTTCAAGAATCATGAAAGAAGGTGGTATACACGGAAGAGGCCTGGAGACACTGGAAGTTTTCATATAGATTATAAAATGGTACGACAGTGATTCTGGAACCAGATTTTAAATTTTAAGACAATTCCAGGGGCAGATGTGGTCTATGACCACAATATATTGGTTTTGAACTGTAGATTAAAATTGAAGAAACTGCAAAAAGGTAGGAATTTACGGAGATGGAACCAGCATAAACTGAACGAGACAGAGGTTATAGAGTTTCAGAGAGAGTATTAGTGAGCGATTGACAAGAACAGGGAAAAGAAACACAGTGGAAGAAGAATGAGTAGCTTTGAAAGAAGGAATAGTGAAGGCACCAGGTGATTAAGTAGGTAAAAAGACAAGGGCTAGTAGAAATTCTTGGATAACAAAAGATATTGAATTTAATTGACGATAGGATAAAATACAAAAATGCAGTAAATGAAGCAGGCAAAAAGGAATACAAACGTCTCGAAAGTGAGATCGACAGGAAGTGCAAAATGGCTAAGCAAGGATGGCTAGACGACAAATGTAAGAAGCATGTAGAAGCATGCATCACTACGAGTAAGATAGATACTGCCAACTGGAAAATTAAGGAGACTTTTTAGGAAAGAGAACCACCTGTATGATTATCATGATTCCTGAGATGGAAAACCCATCCTAAGCAAAGAAGGGAGAACATAAACGAGGAAGGAGTATATAGAGGGTCTTCAAAGGGGCGGTGTACTTGATGACAGTATTATGGAAACAAAAGAGGACGTAGATGAAGATGAAATGAGAGATATGATACTGGGTGAAGAATTTGACAGAGCACTAAAAGACCTAAATCGAAACAAGGCCCCTTGGGGAGGACCAGCCATGATAAAAACTCATGTACAAGGGTTGGAACTTTAATAGTGGCAACTATTTATTTACAGCTCGTAGAAAATTGAAATATGTATCTAAGTTTTACTGACCTTCAAAGTAGCCACCAGCATTGTGTATAAACCGTTGCCAGCGATGTGGAAATCGTAGGATACTCTTAGCAGTGCCAGTTGGGTTGACAGAGCGGAGCGGTCTATTGCTGGACGAATTTGTAGCAGTTCTGAAGCGAATGCCATGAAGTGTTTCCTTCAATTTAGAAATCGAATTGAACTCACAAGGGCTTAAATTAGGGGAGTGCAGTAGGTGGTATAGCACTTAGCAGCCCCATCAGTCAAAAAAATTAGTAACATCTTGCACTGTACATGCTTGAGCATTGTCCTGCAGGCAGAAAGTGTCATCGCTTCTGTCACTATGCTGTTCAATTTGGAACACTACCTACAACCAGCTTAGAGACAGAAGCGATGACACTTTCTGCCTGCAGGACAATGCTCAAGCATGTACAGTGCAAGATGTCACTGATTTGTTTGACTGATGGGGCTGCTAAGTGCTATACCACCTACTGCACTCCCCTGATTTAAGCCCTTGTGAGTTCAACTCGATTTCTAAATTGAAGGAAACACTTCACGGCATTCGCTTCAGAACTGCTACAAATTCTGTTCAGCAACAGACCGCGCCGCTCGAACTGTCAACACAACTGGCACTGCTAAGAGTATTCTAAGACTTCCACATCGCTGGCAACGGGTTATACACAATCCTGGTGACTACTATCAAGGTCAGTTAAACTTTGAAACACGTATCTATTTTGTACGAACTATAAATAACTATTTGCCACTATTATAGTTCAGTGTGTGCTTTAGTTTTCTTAGGTCTGTCCACATTCGTTCCTTTTAATGTGTGTCAGGGCACTGATGACCTCGATGTTGAGCGCCCATAAGCCCCAACACACCACCACACCACCACTATTGAAGTTCCAACCCTCGTACTTAGTGAGCAAGATGTAAGAGACAGGCGAAATACCCTCAGACTCCAAGAAGAATGTAATAATTTCAATCACAAAGAAAGCAGGTTTTGACAGGTGTGAAAATTACCAATCTATCAGTTTAATAAGTCACAGTTGCAAAATACTAACACGAATTCTTCACAGACGAATGGAAAAACTGGTAGAGGCCGACCTCGGGGTGCATCAGTTTGGATTCTGTAGAAATGTTGAAACACGTGAGGCAATACTAACCTTACGACGTATCTTAGAAGAAAGATTAAGAAAAGGCAAACCTACGTTTCTAGCATTTGTAGACTTAGAGAAAGCTTTTGACAATATTGACTGGAACACTCTCTTTCAAATTCTGAAGGTGGCACCGGTTAACAACTTTTTACTCGAGTACCATTGCAGGAATCGTTGTTGCTCATTAGCGAGAAGCTGGATGGGGAACTTTCAGACTTATTCCAACATGTGCTCACCTCGACTTACTTTTCATTTAATGGACAATACTTTGAACAGACTGACGGCGTCGCAATGGGTAGTCCCCTGTCACCCATTGTGGCTAATCTTTTCATGGAAGACTTCGAGAAGAGAGCCCTCCAGTCGTCGGATTTGAAACCTGCGTGTTTTTGGCGATATGTGGACGACACCTTTGTTATCTGGCCTCACGGCTTTGTATCGTTGAACTTTTTTCTTGAGCATCATAACTCGCTTCATACCGCATCAAGTTCACGATGGAGATGGAGAAAAACGGCGAACTTCCATTCCTGGACGTGTTGGTACGGAGAAAAGAAGATGGCACATTAGGTCACGCAGTGTACCGTAAACCAACGCACACGGACCTATACTTACAGGCCACCAGCTGTCACCATCCTTCGCAACCAAGTGGCGTACTGAGGACGTTGGTCCACAGAGCGCGAGCCTTATTAGACTTGGACAGCTTATCTAATGAGCTACCTCATCTGCGTACCGCTTTCCAACAAAATTGATACTCCGAACGGGAAATTCGCCGTGCCTTACAACCGAAGCGGGTTACCCAACGTGAGGAAGTGGAACAAGGCGAAGAACAAAGAGGAATGGTCATCTTGCCATACATCGGCGGTCTCTCTTCAAAAATAGGAAGATTATTGAAGAGGCATAACGTTAAATGTGTCTTTCGTCCGCCGGCAAAACTCAGAGCTCTCTTGCGCTCATCTAAGGACAGCCTTGGCCTAAGAAGACCCGGTGTTTACGAGATTCCTTGTAGATGCGGCATGCCGTACATCGGACAAACTTGTCGCACTGTAGAAGATAGATGTAAACACCGACGCTACATTCGTCTGGAGCAACCAGGAAAGTCTGCAGTGGCCGAGCATTGTCTCAGTACAGGCCATTCTATGAATTATCAACATACAAAAATTCTCGCATCGACGAGTTCGTACTGGGACAGTGTTATTAAGGAAGCAGTGGAAATACGTAGCTCGACGAATGTTGTAAACAGAAACACAGGCTTTCAGCTTAGTACAGCTTGGGATCCAGCACTGGCCATATTGAAGTCGCTTCGAGCAGAGAGGAGTACTATTGGTCATAAGACGAATGACGATTCGCAACCAACATAAATTTTTCTGTTGACAACAGGAGGATAATCAAGGCGCCTACGTGGACGCGCATTTTTGCTTGCGGCTTCCGACAGAGGTCGCTGGGGCGGCCGATGGCAGCGCAGAGCAGCGGCGGCAGCCTCCGCGCGTGCGTCGAAGTCTTTGGTTCTTCATCCTGTAGGTGGCGTTGCTGTCCTTCCAGCTATCGGTTGATATCGTCGCTATTGGCCATCGAATTTGGCGCCTCCACGCCTGCGCACTTCCTGCCCAATACTGGCATAAATAGGGAGCTCTGGTCCTGCCTTAGAAGCGTGCTCGTCGCACCTGAAGATGTCGGTCAGTTGCGCTGACGAAATATTGTGGAGTTTTCACTATGACATCCGATGTCTCGGCTGAGAACCATATATACAACATATCCGTCGGAAAAGTCTGAAGCAACACAGGGTTATACCTATCACCGATGTTATTGAATCTGTATATTCAGCAAGCGTAAAGGAAACACAAGATAAATTTGAAGTAAGAATTAAAACCCATAGAGAAGAAACAAACTCTGAGATTTTCCAACGACATTGCAATTCTGTCAGGGACAGCAAAGGACTTGGAAGAGCAGTTGAATGGAATGGACAGTGTCTTGAAAGGAGGGTATAGGATGTACATCAACAAAGGCAAAACGAGGCTAATGGAATGTAGTCAAATTAATTCGGGTGATGCTGAGGGAATTAGTTTAGGAAATGAGACACTTAAAGTAGCAAAGGAGTTTTGCTATTTGGGGAGCAAATTAACTGATGATGGTCGAAGTAGAGGGGATATAAAATGTAGACTGGCAATGGCAAGGAAAGAGTTTCTGAAGACGAGAAATTTGTTAACATCGAGTATAGATTTAAGTGTCAGGAAGTCGTTTCTGAAAGTATCTGTATAGAGTGTAGCCATGTATGCAAGTGAAACATGGACGATAAACAGTTTAGACAAGAAGAGAACAGAACCTTTCGAAATGTGATGCTACAGAAGAATGCTGAAGATTAGGTGGGTAGATCACATAACTAATGAGGAGGTATTAAATAGAATTAGGGAGAATAGAAATTTGTGGCACACCTTGACTAGAATAAGGGATTGGTTGGTAGGACATGTTCTGAGGCATCAAGGTAACACCAGTTTAGTAATGGAGGGAAGCGTAGAGCAAAAAATCGTAGAGGGAGACCAAGAGATGAATACGCTTAACGGACTCAGAAGGATGGAGGTTGAAGTTATTCGGAGATGATGAGGCTTGCACAGGATAGAGTAGCATGGAGAGCTGCATCAAAACAGTCTCTGAACTGAAGACCACAACGACAGCAACCACAGTAACACTCATACAGGATTCAGAAGTTCCATCATCTGAAACCTCACGATCCACACCAACGTTCTGAATTTTTTCTTGGGTTTCTGGCACAGATCGAAGTTGAAATGACATGCGGCCAGACAATATTCAGTGGAATGACGAAGCACATTTTACTTTACACTGAGCAATGAATAAACAGAACTGCTGAATTTGGGGCAATGTTAAAACGTGTGTTGTGTACGTAGAGCCGCTGCACTCGTCGTATGTGACTGGATGGTGTCGTTTCTTGACCAGTTCTTCTTTTCAAGAGAGTACACCAAGAGGGCCTGTCCGGTGTACTATGGCGTCTGCACGTTATCGAAACCTGCTGGTAGACAGAGCATGTCATTCCTGCTGTGGAAGAGCGCACCCATGTGGAAACCACTGTTTTCATGCAAGATGGAATAACCTCATGTCGCTCGCCCAGTGAAAGATCTGCTTAATGCAACATTGCAATAACGTGTTATTTTCACAGGTTTTCCAGATACATGGCCTGCAAGATCACCTGATCTGAATCTGTATGACTTTCTGCTCTGGGGCTTATCCAAAAGAACGCCCTTACGAGTTGAAAATAGGGTTTCTACATAATAAGGAGGCCATTACACAGGAACACATGGCTTAGATTCCACCAGGACTGCTGCGAGCACCTGATGTTCAAGTTATATTATGGATGTAGCTTCTCTTCGTCCTCTCCAGTGCTCATATTGAACAAATTGTGTAAGCAGCAGTTAATAATAAGATCCACATTATGGCTTCCTCACTTGTTTGACCTCGTCTGCCCACATTACGTTCCTAATCCACTACACTTCTATTCGTATTTCTCGCAGATTTGCACCTATGGGTAAAACTGGAATTAATGCCTTTCCGTTGTAAACCGGCTCCGCATTAACGCATTGGAATATCTATCAAATTCCACCGCCATATGACAATTACAGCCCACACTGGACGTCTGTGAGCAGCTGCACTTTAATTATACCCAAACAGTACTTGACAAGTTTGGTGCATTGATCTCAACAGTTCCTTATGTCCGATCCTTATCTGTCAAGAAAGTGGAGTACCGCGTCAGCCAGATCCTCGCCACTATGTCGTGAATCGGCTATCAATTCAGCTATACGTTCTACTGCTAACCATAGTTATTTGATATAGCACCACAGCTTAACTAATCATTGTGCGCAATATGAAGACTGGGGTCAACAATAACAATGTAATATTTAGCTGCAAAAATTACTGTCACTATTTGTTCAACTACTCTTCCCCATGATCCTTATTAAATCCTCTTATGTAGTGAAAGTCAAGTATGGCGTTTTTTCCTTCCCAGAATCTTTCTTTTGTGACAGATGCCTGGCAAGAAGTAATCCAAATTCAGCAATACGTTCCACGCCCATTAAGAAGCTTCCCTTCTGAACACTTTCACGTTCATCATCATCATCATCATCATCATCATCATCATCACGACGGAAAGGCAGAATTCGAGTACAAAGTTTGTTAACAACAGTAGTAACTCCTTGTAACATACGTTTTTATTTTAACGAATCAGTCTCTTTATTTTGTTTTATCCCGTTCATAGCAATGTAGTTCCATATTTTTCAGATTTAAAAAAACAAAAAAGAAAGAACGAAAAGTATCAACACCGTGAAACGTTCCTCGACAATGCTGGGCGGTCCATTTTCCAATTACGTATGATGAAAATGTAGTGTGTTCATCTTTAGTGTGTTTCCTCCTGGTCTTCTACAATTTCACTTGGAGAGTGCGTTTATTGTCTACCTGAATTCATTGAGGATTTTATAAAAACGTCGAGAAAATATCTTCAATGCTTACTTTCTTTTCCTTTTGCTGGAGATCAATACTGAGCCCCATTTAATCGTTTCTTCAGTGATTACCAAAATATTGTATAGCAGCACCCAGTAACCCTGCCACCCTGGGCAGTTGCCTAGTTTGCACCACCCACCTCATCCCCTAAACACGACCGTGACCATGTGCATTCGCAGGTTGACTGTTGCCAGGTGCATTAGAAGAAAGAGAGTGGTAACCTGAAAATGCGACATCATTCTGGAGCAGCAGCTCACGACCGGTGGATATTTTCTTTCAGTGATTAGCCCTCCATTCTTCAACGCACGACATATTCAGCAAGTTTTAAGCTTCACTGTTATCAGCAGGACAGTCATTCGTCTTCTAAGGAAAGCAGAACTGAGAGCAAGAAACACTGTTCTCAAAGAGACATTGTCTACTTGCTCAAGAGAAGCCTGCCCAGCCTTTGCTCCTGTTAATAGCGACACAACCCTCCACTTTTGGAGACGAGTGGTTTTCACTGGCGAAAACTTTCCTTTATGGCATCGACGGGAAAAGTACTTCCTTACCAGCCAAAATAGTGCTAGTTATGATTCAAAATATATAGTATAAGACAGAAAAAGACGCATCACGAAGTGGTCATCGGAATAGGACAGAAATCGGCAGATGTGTCGTACAAGTACAGACAAACAAATGAGTACTGTTTCAGAAAACTTGGATAATATAATCCAGAGAAAGAGTTTCACGAACTGAGGAAGTCAGTAACGCGGTTGTCTACGTCTGGCCCTTATGCAAGCAGTTATTCGGCTTGCCACTGATTGACAGACTTTCTAGATGTCATCCTGAAGGACATCGTGTCAAATTCTGTCACACTGGCACGTTAGATCGTCAAAATCCCGAGCTGGTAGGAGGGCCCTGCGTGTGATGCTGTGAACGTTCTCAGCTGACGAGACATCTGACGACCTTGCTGGCCAATGTACGGTTCGGAAGGCGCGAAGACAGGCCGTAGAAACTCTCGCCCTATGAGGGCGGGCATTATCTTGCTGAAATGTAAACCCAGAGTGGCATGCCAGGAAGGGGAACAAAACAGAGCACACAGTGTGGTCGGCGCACCGCTGTGCCGTAAGGGTGTCACGGTTGAGAACCGAAGGGGTTCTGCTATGAAGTGAAATGAAATGCCACCCAGACCACCACTTCTGGTAGGTAGGCTGTGTGGCTGGCGGCAGTCAAGTTGGTATCCCATCACTGTCCAGGGCGTCGCCAGACACGTCTTCGCTGTTCATTCGGGCCTGGAATCTCATTGACCGGAGTAGAATTTGTAAGTAGGCTGTTTAAGTTTTCTCTATGTAAGTAGGCTGTTTATGTTTTTTTTATGGTAACGCCACCTCTGTATGAAAATCACTGGCTGTGCTGTGTGCAGTCTGTGGCTGCTTTGCATTGTTGTAATACTCGACATTGTAGTGTTAGGCAGCTGGCTGTGAACAGCGCGTAGCGTTGCGCAGTTGGAGGTGAGCCGCCAGCAGTGGTGGATGTGGGGAGAGAGATGGCGGAGTTTTGAAATTTGTCATGAACCGCTATATTTATATATGATGATATCAAGGTAAATACATTGTTTGTTCTCTACTAATATCTTTCATTTGCTAACTATCCCTATCAGTAGTTAGTGCCTTCCATAGTTTGAATCTTTTATTTAGCTGGCAGTAGTGGCGCTCGCTGTATTGCAGTAGCTTGAGCAGCGAAGATTTTTGTGAGGTAAGTGATTTGTGAAAGGTATAGTTTAATGTTAGTCAGGGCCATTCTTTTGTAGGGAATTTTGAAAGTCAGATTGCGTTGCGCTAACAAAATATTGTGTGTCAGTTTAAGCACAGTCATATATAAATTGTTCAAAGGGGACGTTTCATATGTCGACCCTTAGCCTAGGATACCTCACTGGAATCTTCTGATTTTTCTTGTAGTTTGTGTAATTAGTGTAGATTTTGTTTATTGCTAGCGCGTAATTGTAGAGAGAATCTCCTTTGTAGCTGCAGTCTTTCATTGTTGTACAGTAAAACAGTTGTGGCATGCATGTAGATTTGCACCAAGTATTTCGCAGCTGCGCTGGCAATTAAGTAGACATTATTTCCATTGCTATGTTATTTTATTTTGCTCTTCAAATTGTGCTTTTCTGTGTTATCGTGTGAAATATTGTGACAATTATGGCGTGTGAAAAACGTAATACTAGGCTCCAAAGTAAACTGAGAAATGACAGTGAAGACGAAAGCAGTGTGTTAGCGCCGCAGAGTAATGAAGTAACTGATGTTCAAAGTAGTAATTTGATAATTGTGCATAGGGAAATGGAGCGGGCGGCAAACAATGGCGTGGACAGTGAAACAATTAGTGAAGAGGGAAGCATTATCGATCGATCGGTCGGCAATAGCTCGCCTCAGGAAGCCGAAATGACACGACACGATTTCGCAAATACTGTAGATTCAGGTTTTGGATCCTCACCGTTTTCTCAAATAAGTCAAGACACATTTTCTGCTTGTCAAAATGTGAATGTTTCCGGTGCAAATTCACTGCCGAAAAGCACTGAGGAACATGTTTCAGACACCAATGCATTGTTATTACAGTTAATACAACAAATGGGACAAACACAGCAAAAGCTTCAAAAGTTAGACACAATGGAACAAAATCTCAAAAAGTTAGACACAATGGAACAAAATCTTCGAAAGTTAGACACTACACTTGAACAAACACGTGAAGATTTAACCACTGAGTTACATAACATTGAATCGAAATGTCAGAAAGTGTGTAATGACGTAAAAACACAAATTTGTGAGCATTTTCTACCTATTTTTTTCGCGGCATGAAAATGCATTACAGAATCACGAAGCAGCCATAAAAGAACTGCAAGCCATTGTTCATGAAAATCATGAGACCTTGTGGGCTAAAATTGACTCAGTTGCATCTACCGATTCGGTTACGCAACTTGCAATAACTCAGGAAAACATAAAGGACACAGTAGATTCGATTTCAACACAAATGGACACTCTGAAACTTGGTTCAGAAAAACACACTGAGGAAATGTGTTCACTATCGGAGAAAGTAGCCGAACTTTCGGATCAGGTCACTAACTTATCTACAAAAGTAGATGATGATCTGAATGACACAAGATCTGTAGCCTTCACTGACACTGAAGAGTGCGAACAAATTAGGAAATTCAAACAAAATCAGAATCAGATTAATACGCAACACCAAAGAGAAATCCGGGAAGTACAAGATCAGCTGACACAGTTAATACAAGAATTACGTATTTCAGAGGATACTCGCGCCCCAATACGGGAAGAGGGACACAGAAATACGGAACAGCCACAAAATAATAACACAGGGCATTTCGGAAGTTATGAAAGAAATTGGCAATGTGCACCGAATTTTGAGATGGAACGGCCGACACGACCTAACAATGACCGATATGCGACTCGACGACATCATGATTTTGACTATAAGCTGTTCATTACTACACGTAAATTCAAAACATTTAAGAATTCTGACAACGACATTCATCCACAAGCATGTCTCCATCAATTCTCTCATTGTTTTCCTCCCAACTGGTCATTGGAGCACAGATTAGAATTTATGTGTGGCTACTTAGAGAATGAACCAGCTGTAAGAATGCGATCGGTCATTCACGATTGCCACAGTGAAGGAGAATTTTACCATGCCTTCCTCTCAGCATATTGGTCTCAAGCCACACAAGACCGCGTAAAACATGGCATCATAATGATGAAACATTTCGAACAATCTGAATTCTCCAGTCTTGTGAAATATTTTGAAGACATGTTGCACAGGAATCAGTACCTGTCAAACCCATACAGCCCCTCAGAACTCATCCGCATTTGCTTAATCAAATTACCTGAACATTTACGACATATTATTTTGGCAGGACGTTGCAAAGACGACATTGAAGCTTTTCAGGGACTGTTACAAGAACTGGAAAGTGACACTGACAATCGCGGAACACAGGAGCACAACAATTACAGATCACATCAGTCACAATTCCGCGATGAAAGAAATAATAACTGGACGCGACAAGGCTATTCTCACAACACAAATCGTGACCGAAACAGACACCACCCGTATTACAACCGTTGGCAGAGTAGTAATAATTACAGGGAAAGATCACCTCTCCGCGGTAGTGACTATCACAGAGACAATCAGAGAAACAGACAATTTGGGAACCAAAATAATTATTATCAAGGGAGACAGAATAACTTTAGACGCAACGGTCCAACGCGCAGTTACGATTCAGGGAGAAATTCTCCACCACTTAACCGACAAGAAAGGAACTACAGGAACTACCGACATGACGACAGACGATGTGATCGTAACGACAGACCTGAATTGCATCAGAACTGGCGGGATTTAAACAGAGCAGGGCCCTCTCGTCACGGTGAATTTGTAGAAGTTAGGTCTCCAAATCCCAATAACGACGCTCGCCAACAAAGAGACAATAGGCAATGACTCACACCGCTGGCAGCCACAAAACGTTCTTATGACACTAACGACGCAGCTGCCGTAGATAGTAATTACGTAAAAATGGAAGACATTAGGGACATCTTACTCCAGGAACACGACATAAAACATAACAATATTGCATATCCTGTGATTCACATTACAGTAAATGATGTAAAATTTACGGCAGTACTTGACTCTGGCAGTCCCATTTCAGTAATTAGTGAAACAGCCTTTAGCAAATGCAACAAATCGAACGATTGTCCCACACTTCCGTTACGTAAGATTAAATTACAAGGTGCAATCTTTGGAAAAAGTGTAGATGTACGCCAACAAACCAACTTAGAATTCTATTGTCAAAGCCACAGCTTCTCTATGAGCTTTCTCATTGTTCCATTATTGTCGACGGAAACTATATTGGGAGTAGACTTTTTGAATGAATACAAAGCAATCTTAAACTTTCACGATGCTGAAATAGGTTTAGAGAAGGAAGGTAAGTCAATAGCTTTGAAATTTGAAGATTGGCTCTCAAACCATGACGAAGAAATCAATCGGCTTTACCTTCTGTTGGACAACAATTCGGAATTTTCTACGGAACTAGACACTAACAATCACTCTGCAAGAACTGACAGGGATGATATAGACTGCATACTTGAAATTAATGAGTTAATTCAGAATAAAATTCAAACAATTGAGAATTGTAATGACACTGATAGGCAGGACCTTTTTGAGATTTTACAAGAACATTCCACAGTTTTTACTCACAAAACAGGAACAATCAAGGGATTTCAATACCAATTTCGTGTTCGTGAGCATACTAAATTTTGTCTTAGACCATACGTAATTCCGGCGCATTATAGGGACCGTGTTAGAACAGAAATACAATCTATGCTTGACAAGGGCATTATTGAGCCTGCAGTAAGCTCATACAACAATCCGTTACATGTTGTTGAGAAGAAAAATGGATCGATCAGGCTTGTCTTAGATTCGAGACAAATCAGTACTATCATTATTCCTGAAACAGACAGGCCGCAGACGATGGAAGAACTTCTTCAAAATTTTAATGGTGTAAAAGTGTTGTCTTCCATTGATCTCAGATCCAGCTTTTATCAGATCGAACTTCATCCAGAATGTAGAAAATGCACAGCTTTCCTTTGTTTCGGCGTTTGTTATCAGTTTCGGAAACTTCCCTTTGGTTTGAACATTTCTTCAGCAGCATTCATTCGCGGGCTAAATTCGATATTACCTGAGTTCTTAAAACGTCACATCACCTTATATGTGGACGATATTCTAATAGCAGAAGCTTCATGGGAACTACATAATCGCATCCTCAACAGTTTGTTACGTATTTTTGCAGAATCTGGAATTACAGTGAACTTGGAAAAGTCTGAATTCAGTAGGACAAAGGTGAAGTTTTTGGAACATATTATTTCTTCTGAAGGCATTCAGCCGGATCCTGAAAAGTTAGAAGCAATCAGAGCCATTCCAGTTCCATCCACAAAAAGACAAGTCCGCAGTTTTCTAGGTCTCGTAAATTTTTACCGTCGTTTTCTGAATATGCAAATTCTTGTTACACCAAAACTTTGTTCTCTCACTGGAAAAAATACTATTTGGAACTGGGACGAACAAGCACAGTTGGAATTCAATTCTTTGAAAGAAGCGTTACTTCACGCGCCAATCTTAGCTCATCCAGATCTGTCACAAGATTTCTGCCTTAGCACGGATTCTTCTAAAGTCGGTCTTGGTGCCCATTTATTTCAAGAAGCCATAGAAAATGACACTACCATTCAGAAAACCATTGCTTTTGCTAGCCGAGTGCTAACAAAATCTGAAAAAAATTATTCCGTTACTGAATTAGAAGCTTTAGCTATCGTTTGGGCATTTAACAAATTCCGTTTCTTTCTTTCTGGTAAGCACGTAAAAGTATACAGTGATCATCGTGCATTACAATTTCTTATGTCTTCAAAATTAAATCATGACAGGTTAAAACGTTGGGCATTGTTTCTGCAAGAATTCCGCTTCACAGTAGTCTACATTCCCGGCAAGGAGAACATTGTTGCGGACGCACTGTCACGCGCACCGGCTGGGCTTGAGAAAAGTACCACAGAAGGCAACCTCGAGAAAAATTTCAGTATTCTTTACATTCAGAAAGTCGCCTTTGAAAACTTCATCACCACATCTTTAAAGGACATTGCTCATGAACAAGATAAAGATCCGGTTTGGAAAGACATCAAGAGCAAATGGCATGAAAAGACACACACACAGATTCGGCATTATTACCTGGTTAGAAACAACATACTCTTCAAACGCTGCACTGTTGATGACAAGCTATGGGTACTTTGCATTCCAGACGATTTTGTTAATAAGCTCATTTGGTACATTCATTTCAGCTACGCACATTTTGGCCCACGAAAATGTTATCATATTCTTCGAACGACTTGTTATTTTAACAATATGGAAAAGCGAATTCGAAGAGTCTTGTCTATTTGTAAACTTTGTCAAAAGGCGAAACCATCTACTGTCTCACATCGTGCTCCGTTGTTTCCTATCATTCCTTCTAAATTAAAAGAATTTGCTGCTGTTGATCTCTTGGGACCGCTTGTCAGAACATCTAATGGATTTTCGTACGTTCTAGTCGCTGTTGAACTTACTTCAAAATTTGTTTCTTTCACTCCGTTACGTAAAGCCACTGGACGATCTGTATCCAACGCCTTTGTTAAAAATTTCTTACCTGAAGTTGGCCACGTTGCTAAAGTCATTTCAGATAACGGACCGCAATTTAGATCTGCTGTTTGGTCACGCACGCTTCGGAATCATAAAATCAAACCTGTTTTTATTTCATTGTACTCACCACATTGCAACCCGTCTGAACGGATTATGAAAGAAATCAATAAGCTTTGCAGACTTTATTGTCACAGAAAGCATCAGCATTGGGACAGATATTTACACTTATTTCAAAATGTGCTGAATGAAATGCCTCATGATTCCACTGCTTTACCACCTACTCTTGTACTAAAGAATGAAGAACCACCGAACAGAATCAGAGAGCTTGTACCTTTCCCAAATACACGTAAACTTCGACACAAAGACATAATTGATTTGGCTCTTAAAAATATAAAATCTGCAGCAGACGAAAGGAGAAAACTACACGGTAAAGCAAATGCAAAGAAATTGTATATTGGTCAGAAGGTTCTCATTAAAGCTCATGCATTGTCACATAAGAAGAAACACTTGAGTCACAAATTCTTTCTAGTTTACAATGGACCTTACAGAATCCGACGTATACCACATGATAATTGCGTTGAAGTTGAAACTCTGCGTACTAGGAAGAGTAAAGGTTTACACCACATTTCACATGTAAAACCGTTTATTGAAAGATAATCTGCTTTTTAACTTAGTCTTTGACATAAAATTTTTCGCTTCACATTACTAATATGCTTTGTCAGATTTAGAATCTGTTAACATGTAACAATGTTTGAAGTGAAATATCCAGTCAAGAACCAAGAGAACTTATTTAAACAGAAATGACGAATGCATTGTTATAGTGAACAGACGTCACAGTGTTATTGTGTGTGTACATTCTTGCTTGTTTGTTGCATGATTACGTAACGACTATGAGGCTCACATACTTAGAACATTTACCAGTACTGCTAATGAGATTTTAATGCAACATTTTGGTTTATTTGAAAATACATTCTGAATTTAAAGTGCTTTCTGAGAGATACCAGATGACACAGAGGTTAGTTTATGTGACAGCTACACGATTTTTATCACGACGCTACTAATGAGTGACAATTTACAATGTTGCTTTTGCGGTGTATCTGTTTTATATCTGCACAGTTTTCTGAATTCTTCTGGAAAGAAAAACATGTTTTAGTAGTAACTTTTGTGGTATAGCAACAATGAGACAGCCTTTTTCGTGGCACAACATTACGTTACTGTACAGTACTTTCTTCATCACGCCAATAAGCATAATAACTACGACATCTATACGCAAAGCATTTCACTTTTGTTTATCATGTGGTAAGTACATTGACTTCTGCAGAACTTAGCTTTCGGAGGACGATAACTACGACACTTCCACAGAGATTATGTTGCGACAAGATGCACAGTTTAGCGCTACAGTACACGCATTTGAGTGATTAATCTTATACTTAAAACACTTATTTTTAAAGATTTTTTTAATTACAAAGAAAGTTTTCCGTGATAGATTTCATTCCATTGCGGTAATTTGTAACACCTGGGAGTATAATTACATTTATCCTCAGGGGGGTACACGCTTGCTTTGTGTACCATGTGTTTGGCAAGCACAAGAAGCCCTAGCTAATATGGTATTTGCTTATACAACTTTACACATCGGTACCATATTTCTCTAACACAGAATTACACAGCTATCTGATTATTTGACAGAGAAACAAACATTCTTTTTACTATGTCAGTGACAGATGTTTACGCAATTACACAGTTGGATAACTTCACACTTATGAAATTGTATTTTGTCTGTACTTTGTGAAATGCTCATATTTTTTCGGAACCATTGTGATACTATGAGAGTTTTGAATGATGTATTTGGTATGGATTCATGATTTTTAAAGTACGTTTGAGGCAGATGACACTTTTGACATGAGCAGAGAATTTTTTAATTCTTGGAGGAAGCTACGACGATTTTGAGATTTGACTGAGGTGTTATGATGTTATTTTTTTACGACGACGATGTGTATTATGCTGCTGAGGTATGTTTATGATTAATAAGCTGGTGCTATATGAGGAATTTGGTTATGCTATGTATTTATTATGATGAAATATTGAAGTGTCGTCGCAAGGTTGACGTGTCGACGAATATAAATATGTGTAATAAGGTAAGGAGTAATGAATAGTGATTAGGGACTCTGACTTATGGAAAAGGATGTTGGAAACCAAGAATCGTACTTTAGAATTATGAAATGTGTGTACATGTGTGAATCATGTGTGAATGTATCACAATGCCACTGAAAATTTTTTTGGACACTTATATTCATAGGATTTTGTTTCTACACATTTGCAAAGTAAATTCTCTACCTGTGAAATTTTGTATATATGACTGTCACTGTAGCGGAAACTGCTGTCGTAAATATTTCCGTACGAAAGTTAAGTGACCACCTGCACATAATGCGTCGTGGGCACCCAGGTGTGTCAGACGCCTGGAGAACAAGCCATTAGTGTGAGTGCCTCGTCAGAAGCACAGGTAGAAAAAAAAGAAAGGGAAGGCCATTGTCCGCGCTACTGACATCTCCTTGTTGAAAGCATACTGTGGAGCTCGTAATTTATGATATTTACTGAAATGCCTAATGAAACGATGAGAAACATTTCACAGCTATTGCCTTGCTAGTTAAGAAAAATGCCATATGCCTTGCTTTATGTATTTATTTACACATTTTGTTTAATATCAAGTTTCTAGCTGCACTGCAGCATTGGTTAAAATAAAATTTAATAGATGTACTAATATAAATATTTTCTGTCTACAGATCGAGTATATAATAATTTTTTTAAAAAAAATGAGGGAGCACAAAGCGACATTTACCTTCACAGGAACTGCATTCATAATTTTCTTTTCAAGTACTTGGTAATTTCTTTTGTAGAATAAATTGTGATGCATCACTCTAATGTTAAGTTGTGACATAGGTATTAGACATGGCCATTTTAGTGTAATATTTTTTCTGCTTGCGCTATGTCATGTTTAGGTATAAGTTGCTGCTGTTTGCCAGGCATAGTGTTATTGAATTTGACTTTTGCTAATTTATACTGTAGCTTGCTTTGCAATTTTCCATTTTTTTCATTGCTGTTTATAATAATTGTTTTACGTGCTGCTGCATTGCCTCGTCCCTTAGTTTAGCATCTGAGCTCAGTAGATTTAAGTTAGCTTAAAAGGGGGTAGACTATATGAGAAACTGACTATGGAGAATAGGTAAAGAATGCATTGCGAAGTTATATAAAAAGGATTTGGGCCCAAATGAGTATTGTACAATCAGAAATAATTATTTTGAAAGAAATATGAACAGAATACAGAAAGCATGCTTGGATAAGATTTTTTTGGTGCAAGCAAAGGTTGAAATAAGACGAAAGATCTATAGAATGAAGTTTTGGGATGGACTGCGGTACCAAATGTTACACTGAAAACGAACCCTGTCCTTTCCTTTTGTGTTATCCCAGTATGTGTTTGTGTACCCTTGTGTATTTGTTTTCTTCCTGTCTCTGTGTAGTTTCATAGAATTTTTTTCTCTTTTAATATTAAGCTACATTCACTATGATATTCTGTTCTGTTCAATGCTCATGTGTAAAGTTGATGTTTCAAAAGTTATTCTGATCTTATTTATTTACTTATGTCATAATTCCTGTAACACTGATGTATATGTTTATTTCTATTCTTTTGTAAAGCCCCTATTACTACAAACGTTATCTGTATTATTATGTTTTAATGATGTGTTTTGTACCTATGTTATTGTATTCTTATGTTATAAAAATTGTAATTGTCACCAGTTCATGATATTATTAACTTGTTAGTTACATTTCACTGCACACGTTTCTGTTGGTCATAGTATATGGACAATATGTGAGAAGTAGGGACTGATAGTGTTTGCAAGTGTGTTAATGATTCAGCAAGGGACTGGATAACAGCATTGCTGGTTCTAAGGACAATTTCAAAAACTTTGTGAGTGCACAAGTGGTGGTTTATGGACTTGCTATATTATCCGCAAGACTCTTCAACGGTGATTTACCAATACTCTTCAAAATTTCGACTGACTCTGCTGTGGGTTTGCTCTGTTGTGGCCCATTACCTGTCTGCATGTCGAGAGTCAGCACTGTCTTTCCATTGGAAGGACAACACTACTTCTTCAAGACTGCATGGAAACCCACTACTTCCGTGTGCATTTTCTTCTACTGCTCAGACTTTGAGAAAAACACTATATTTTACCGTAATGAATGATCAGGACTGTCTTTATGGACTGTGACAAAATTTTAGCTTTTGACCACTGTTGTATCAATAAGTGTGTGCATTTGATATCTTTGTTATTGTAATTATGAAAAATTTTTTCAAATCTGTATTGGGCACTGCCCAAACCAATTTGTAAAATTTTTTGTGGGGAGCATGGGGGCTATGTAAGTAGGCTGTTTATGTTTTCTCTATGCAAGTAGGCTGTTTATGTTTTCTCTATGTAAGTAGGCTGTTTATGTTTTTTTATGGTAACGCCACCTCTGTATGAAAATCACTGGCTGTGCTGTGTGCAGTCTGTGGCTGCTTTGCATTGTTGTAATACTCGACATTGTAGTGTTAGGCAGCTGGCTGTGAACAGCGCGTAGCGTTGCGCAGTTGGAGGTGAGCCGCCAGCAGTGGTGGATGTGGGGAGAGAGATGGCCGAGTTTTGAAATTTGTCATGAACCGCTATATTTATATATGATGATATCAAGGTAAATACATTGTTTGTTCTCTACTAATATCTTTCATTTGCTAACTATCCCTATCAGTAGTTAGTGCCTTCCATAGTTTGAATCTTTTATTTAGCTGGCAGTAGTGGCGCTCGCTGTATTGCAGTAGCTTGAGCAGCGAAGATTTTTGTGAGGTAAGTGATTTGTGAGAGGTATAGTTTAATGTTAGTCAGGGCCATTCTTTTGTAGGGAATTTTGAAAGTCAGATTGCGTTGCGCTAACAAAATATTGTGTGTCAGTTTAAGCACAGTCGTGTATAAATTGTTCAAAGGGGACGTTTCAAATTGTCTTCAGTGAGGAGTCCCAATTCGAACTAAGTCCCGATGGCCAGCGAGTACACATCTTGAGACACCCTGGAGTGTAGTGGTATATCGACCTGTCTTCCACACTCCGTACAGTCTGACACAGTGATAGCCTGGGATGACATTTACTTTCGTAGCAGGAGCCCTTTCGTTGTCACCTGTGACACTCTTACAGCACAATGGCACGTCGACTATACAGGGCTATTACAAATGATTGAACCGATTTGATAAATTCACAGTAGCTCCATTCATTGACATATGGTCACGACACACTACAGATACGTAGAAAAACTCAAAGTTTTGTTCGGCTGAAACCGCACTTCAGGTTTCTGCCGCCAGAGCGCTCGAGAGCGCATTGAGACAAAATGGCGACAGGAGCCGAGAAAGTGTATGTCGTGCTTGAAATGCACTCACATCAGTCAGTCATAACAGTGCAACGACACTTCAGGACGAAGTTCAACAAAGATCCACCAACTGCTAACTCCATTCGGCGATGGTATGCGCAGTTTAAAGCTTCTGGATGCCTCTGTAAGGGGAAATCAACGGGTCGGCCTGCAGTGAGCGAAGAAACGGTTGAACGCGTAGCCCGCGGAAGTCGACGAATAAAGCAAGCAGGGAGCTAAACGTACCACAGCCGACGGTTCGGAAAATCTTACGGACAAGGCTAAAGCAGAAGCCTTACCGTTTACAATTGCTACAAGCCCTGACACCCGATGACAAAGTCAAACGCTTTGAATTTTCGGCGCGGATGCAACAGCTCATGGAAGAGGATGCGTTCAGTGCAAAACTTGTTTTCAGTGATGAAGCAACATTTTTTCTTAATGGTGAAGTGAACAGACAATGTGCGAATCTGGGCGGTAGAGAATGCTCACGCATTCGTGCAGCAAATTCGCAATTCACCAAAAGTTAACGTGTTTTGTGCAATCTCACGGTTTAAAGTTTGCGGCCCCTTTTTCTTCTGCGAAAAAAACGTTACAGGAGACGTGTATCTGGACATGCTGGAAAATTGGCTCATGCCACAACTGGAGACCGACAGCGCCGACTTCATCTTTCAACAGGATGGTGCTCCACCGCACTTCCATCATGATGTTCGGCATTTCTTAAACAGGAGATTGGAAAACCGATGGATCGGTCGTGGTGGAGATCATGATCAGCAATTCATGTCATGGCCTCCACGCTCTCCCGACTTAACCCCATGCGATTTCTTTCTGTGGGGTTATGTGAAAGATTCAGTGTTTAAACCTCCTCTACCAAGAAACGTGCCAGAACTGCGAGCTCGCATCAACGATGCTTTCGAACTCATTGATGGGGACATGCTGCGCCGAGTGTGGGAGGAACTTGATTATCGGCTTGATGTCTGCCGAATCACTAAAGGGGCACATACCGAACCTTTGTGAATGCCTAAAAAAACTGAGTTTTTGTATGTGTGTGCAAAGTATTGTGAAAATCTCAAATAATAAAGTTATTGTAGAGCTGTGAAATCGCTTCAATCATTTGTAATAACCCTGTATTCTATTCCCCTTTCTTCTGACCTTCGTGGCAAGCTATTCTGTACTTGCATTTCAGCAAAATGACCTGCATGCAGGTAGAGTGTTACTTGTATCGTGTTTTCCAAACCCTACCTGGGTCAGCAATGTCACCACATCTCTCCCCAGTGGAGAAAGTTTGGAGTGTTATGGGCAGCGCCTTCCTAGCAGCTCGGTATTTTGACGATCTAACGCATAATTGGAAAGAATTTGGCTCGATATTCCTCAGGAGGACTATCGTTCCATGCCACGCTGAATAACTTCGCATAACGGCCAGAGGTGTACTAACGCGTTACTGACTTGCTCAGTTTGCGAAACCCTTTCTCTCCAATAAATTACGGAATTTTTCTGAATTTGTAATTATTAGCTTGTCTGTAGACGACGTAACTCTATAGTCATCACGTGAAAAAAATGGCAGGGACCCTCTCTCAGCCAATGGGAGCCCCAATCGACCAATGCGGATCAAGCACCTTTCCCCATTATCATTGTCATAACTAGCTCAACTGCCCATAGCCCTTTTCATTCGAGGTCTGAGCATCACGTGATAGAGGTGCAGATTTGTTATAAGCAATATCAGATTATCAATAGGTACAGCTGAAGTGGATGAGCCCAGTCAGTTGTACTCTGTAGTGAAAGGGTTTCTAATTAATAACATTCTTCCGCAATTTTTCTTAATTTCCCATATTTTGGTATCTTCCCCAATTTTACGCATTTTTCGCCAATTTTCGAAATTTTTTTCGGGCTTCCCAAAATTATAATTATTGTGTCGAATCACACAAGATCCACCCCACTGTTCCGACGTCGGGTCAATGTCTTCATGCCCTCAGGCGATGACAACGAAGCATAGGTCTTATTTATTTATCATTGCTAAGTCACCACTCCATCACTAGCATGTGTGTGCGCGCGTGCGCGTTTTTGGGATGTCATGGTGTATGTGTTAGAAACTAATGTATTGGTAGAAATCATGTCATAGCAATTTCTATAAGTGATACAGATGTCTAACCAAATATGTAACATAAGAAATACCACACTCCAATAAACAAACCCCTTCCAAACCACCACTACATTACTATATTGTGTGATGACATAATAAAATACCGACGCCACCAACGGAAGATACTGTTTCAGACGCTGTACAGCGCTATCAAATACGCACCTAGAGATACAACCGTCCAATAACTGAAAACACCTCAGCGAACATCAGTTCGCTGACGGTAACCCACTCCTTTGACTGCAAACTGTGGATGGATAGCCGCGGAAACTGCTGCTTGGAATATGACCGCGGACATGCGGAGCAACTGCTGAGAACGTTGGGGTGTAGTCATCCCCAGCCTGGTGGCTCACACTGCTGCCGTATCAGTTTTGGTCGAAAAGTCTCCTGCCCGCTGTAATATAAAAGCAAACAGATCCCAACATGTCGGTGTAAATTCAAAGAACGCTACAAATACACACCTGGATGACGAGGATCTCCTCCCCTGTGTTCACTGGATAATGCCAGCAGGGTACCGAACTCCATGTGCGGTCAAGGCCACAGAGTCGCGAATGGGAGAGCACTGCATGTCTGCCTAACAGTACACCAGACGGTGTATGCATGTCTGCCTAACAGTACGGTGGAGAAATTTTCGTTATTTAAACAATACGTATCTGTGCACACGCAAGAGACCTAGTGGCTGCCACAAATAGCACTCAGTCACTGGGGGAGAGGACAGTCTGCCACAGCAAACCTGTCGTAATGTACCGACGCCCTTGCAGATAAATGTTGCTAACAAATTTAGCGCCGAGTACTCCCTTTCCCAACCCCTTTTCTCTAGACCAATCAGAAACAGGCTTGCTCTGCTACCGCCTACCATCATTCTTTTAAAACCTCTGTGGGCTACTGCCATTGTTGTGTCCATTTTCCATTTTATATGGCTTTATGACAGATGGATTACATATACAGGTTCTTTTACACAATCTGGTGATGCTACAAAAGGGTGAAATGCATCGTCGATGTTAAATAATTTCGCATTCCAGTTTGTTGTTATGCTGAAATTGCATGGGTGACTCCATTTTCAGCCAGGTGGACCCCCATGTTGAGTGAAGATATTTGATTACGGTGTCTAAACAAAGTAAACCCTGCAATATTGTTTGTATATGCGGCGGAAAACCAGAGTTTGATCATTGCTACTAACATTATTTGACTGATCCATAGAAATACAAAGACACACGCTGGACAGCTAGTACATTGTGGTATTTAAACATTTCTACAAAAATTTATCTGTGCATGAATATAATGAGTTGTATTCTCCAACAGTTTATTGGACGTAACTTCTTCTACAATACAATAGCTGGCTGTACAATAGATGTACATCGATCGAGTCAGATGTGGTTCCTCTCAGTCGACTGGTACTTCGATCGGCGGTGCAGTACAGCGACTTCGGTGATACCTTCTCGGAGACTGCTACAGCGGTTGCCATTATCAGTGGACGAAGACTGGTCTTCCTTCGACTGGCCGGGCCTATATAGTGAGCTGGAGCCAATAGAAACCCTGTGCAGGAATCCGTGGCTGGCTATCTCGCGGTGACCTCTGCAAGGAAAGGTTCCTATTAATCGACTGGAATCTTTGGCGTGTTTACCTGACGTCTTCGGCTGTTGGTTTGTTTCCCTCATAGCGTGGCTGTTATGCGGTGCTGCCTGCCATTAGAGGAACCCGATGGCAGACAGTACACACCACTCTTCCTGGGGTTGGGGGGGGGGAGAGGAGGGCGACATCGTCCTGCTCGGCCATGGCGGCTTCGTGGAGGAGGCGGTGAAAACTCGCCCCAGCAGAGTAGGGCGCGGCGCGGTGGGCCAGACGGGCGGAGCTGCGTTGCGGAAGATACGGGGATGCCGGCCGCGACGGTGCCACGGGCATAGGTTCGTCGACGTCCGCGGGATGCTTCCCGGAAAATGGACTGCGCGGGCGTCGCTGGCTAGGCTGCGACACCGGCGGCGGCGGTGCCAAGGGCACGGGGGCATCGTCAACGATGGTGGATGGCGCAGCCGGTCGGGCCGGTGGAGGAGCCGGTGGAGCCAGCAGCCGCTGTGGAGACGACGGCTGTTGCTGCTGGACGGGGTCTGGCGGCCCTGCACGCCGACCACGGGTGGAAGGGAGCGCATCCAGGCGGCTGGAAAAAGGCGGCGGAGCTGTTTGCTGGAAAGAACAGGCGGTCGGGAAACCCTGATACCAGCGCCTGAGTTGGTTGCGGTGGCGGCGGACCACTTTGTCAGCGATGCAGACATCAAAGAGCTGATGGCCTTGCGGCCGGACGATCACCCCCTGAATCCATCCAGCTCTCAGGCCGAAACCTCGCGCCCAGATAAGGGATCCAGGAACAAAGGGACCCTGTGCAGTCGGAACCTGTCGTTTGGGTCCAGGCCGGAGGAGGTGCCAAAGGGTATGAGGTTGCCGGCCGTGCAAAAGTTCCGCTGGACTACGGAGGCCGATGGGCGTCGACCGATAGGAACTGAGGAACAACGTGCGCGACTCGTCCAAAGTGTGGGCGGAGGCATAATTTGTCACTTGGGTCTTAAATGTCCGGACGAGGCGTTCGGCCTCGCCGTTCGATTGCGGGTGAAAGGGCGCAGTGAGGACCTGATGGATGCCATTGGCAGAACAAAATGTCGCGAATTCCTGGCTCCGGAATTTAGGGCCGTTATCGGTAACAATAGTTAGCGGCAACTCATCCGAGGAAAAACTTTCTGGAGAGCAGTGAGGGTCGTTTCCGAAGTGGGAATTGGATAGAAAAGCCACTGGACGTTCTGTCCCATTCAGAAGCTTGTGGGAGAGGACAGCCCTGAGCCCGTAATCAGACGTGTCCGTGGCCAGGAGTAATGGCAGAGACGGATCATATGGCATCAGGTGGGATTTTTTTTTTTTTGTGGTTTTAGGGCGCACAACTTCAATGGTCATTAGCGCCCTGACTACTCTAAGAATGCACCGCGAGGCACAAGTTGACCACAACAACTAAAAGGGAAAACACGATAAAACGATAAAAGACAGACTGACAGGCATAGGATTAAAAAACAGCATCATCAAATGTCCTTAGCGAGGTTTGTCAAATGGATAAAACGAAGAACACGAGCAGCTGCTCGTGGGTCATCCGCTAAAATGGCATCGAAAGTGTTTGGCAGGTTAAGATCGAGGCGCAGTGTGTTAAGATCTGGACAGGACATTAAAATGTGTCTAACCGTCAGCAAGTGCCCACATGGGCAGAACGGCGCCGGCGCAGCCGTCAGCAGATGGCGATGGCTGAACCGGCAGTGTCCAATTCTTAACCGGGCTAAAACGACCTCCTCCCGCCGAGAAGGGCGTGAGGAGGACGTCCAAGCCACGGGAAGAGGTTTTAAGGCCCGAAGCTTGTTGTCGGTAAGTGCAGCCCAATCGGCATGCCACAGCGATATGATGCGCCGACAAATGACCCTGCTAAAATCGGACGAAGGGACACAACAAGAAGCTGTCTGAGGCTGGAGGACCGCAGCCTTGGCCGCGGCATCTGCAGCTTCGTTCCCAGGGATACCGACATGGCCAGGAACCCACATAAAGCTAACTGGAGAACCGACGTCCACAAGCTGCTGAAGAGAGCGTTGGATCCGGTGTACGAAAGGGTGAACCGGGTACGGATCACTGAGGCTCTGGATGGCGCTCAGGGAATCTGAGCAGATGACATAAGCAGAATGTCGGTGGCGGCAGATGTAAAGAACAGCATGGTAGAGGGCAAAGAGCTCAGCTGTGAAGACCGAACAATGGCCATGGAGCCGGTATTTGAAACTTTGTGCCTCAACAATAAAGGAACACCCGACCCTGTCATTGGTCTTAGAGCCATCTGTATAAATGAAAGTCATGTTGATGAACTTCGAACGGAGTTCCAAAAAACGGGAGTGGTAGACCGAACCGGGGGTGACCTCTTTTGGGAGCGAGCTGAGGTCAAAGTGAACGCAGACCTGAGCCTGGAGCCAAGGTGGCGTGCGGCTCTCGCCCACTCGAAAGGTTGCAGGGAGTGAAAAATTAAGGCGTTGAAGGAGGCGACGAAAGCGAACTCCAGGGGGTAGCAGGGCAGTGACATACAACCCGTATTGACGGTCAAGAGAGTCGTCAAAAAAGGAACGATAAGACGGATGGTCGGGCATTGACAGTAGCCGACAGGCATACCGACAAAGCAGTATATCGCGCCGGTAGGTGAGTGGCAATTCGCCAGCGTCAGCATGAAGACTCTCTATGGGACTGGTATAAAATGCTCCGATCGCAAGTCGTAAACCCCGATGTTGTATGGAGTTGAGGCGGCGTAAGATGGATGGCCGTGCAGAGGAGTATACGAAGCTCCCATAATCCAGCTTGGAGCGGACGATCGACCGATATAGACGAAGTAGGACGGTTCGATCCGCTCCCCACGACATACCACTGAGAACACGGAGGACATTTAAAGAACGGGTACAACGGGCAGCCAAATATGACACATGTGGAGACCAGCTAAGTTTCCTGTCAAATGTAAGGCCTAAAAATTTGGTTGTCTCCACGATTGGGAGAGCAACGGGACCGAGTCGTAAGGACGGTGGGAGAAACTCTTTGTAGCGCCAGAAGTTAATACAGACCGTCTTCTCGGCAGAAAAACGGAAGCCATTGGCGACACTCCAGGAGTAAAGACGGTCAAGAGAACGCTGAAGACAGCGCTCCAGGACACGTGTACACTGCGCGCTGCAATAGATGGTAAAATCGTCCACGAAAAGGGAGCCTGATACATCAGCTGGGAGGCAATCCATTATTGGATTGATCGCGATGGCGAAGAGAGCGACGCTCAAAACTGAGCCCTGTGGCACCCCATTCTCCTGGCGAAAGGTGTCGGACAGGACAGAACCCACACGTACCCTGAACTGTCGATCCATTAAAAAGGAACGAATAAAAAGAGGGAGGCGACCGCGAAGGCCCCATGTATGCATGGTGCGGAGAATACCCGCCCTCCAACAGGTGTCGTAAGCCTTCTCCAAATCAAAGAACACAGCCGCGGTCGGGCGCTTCCGCAAGAAGTTATTCATAATGAAGGTCGACAAGGTAACCAGATGGTCAACAGCAGAGCGGCGCCTACGAAATCCACATTGTACATTGGTAAGTAGGCGTCGAGACTCGAGCAGCCAAACCAATCGAGAGTTAACCATTCGCTCCATCACTTTACAGACACAGCTGGTAAGCGAGATAGGTCGATAACTGGAAGGCAAGTGCTTGTCCTTCCCCGGCTTAGGAATCGGGACAACAATAGACTCGCGCCAGCATGTGGGAACATGTCCCTCAATCCAGATGCGATTGTATGTACGAAGAAGAAAACCTTTACCCGCAGGAGAAAGGTTCTTCAGCATCTGAATATGAATAGAATCTGGCCCTGGAGCGGAGGACCGTGATCGGCCAAGTGCGTTTTCGAGTTCCCGCATGGTGAATGGGGCATTATAACTTTCACAATTCGAGGAGCGGAAGTTAGGTGGCCTAGCCTCCTCTGCCTGTTTGCGGGAGAGGAAGGCAGGGTGGTAATGAGCGGAGCTCGAAACCTCTGCGAAAAAGCGGCCGAAGGCATTGGAGACAGCCTCAGGGGCCACAAGGACGTCATTCGCGACCTTCAAGCCAGAAACTGGTGAGTGGACCTTAGTGCCAGATAGCCGGCGCAGGCTACCCCAGACAACAGAAGAAGGAGTAAAACTGTTGAAGGTGCTTGTGAAAGCAGCCCAGCTGGCTTTCTTGCTTTCTTTGATAATACGACGACACTGAGCACGTAATCGTTTATAATTGATACAATTCGCCACTGTAGGGTGGCGTTTAGCATCAGGTGGGAGGCTGATTGCAACTGGCGTTTGAGGGTGGAATAGGCCGTCTCACAAGCAGGGGTCCAACTCAAGGAGACATTTTTGCGGCATAAGTGATATAAGGGGGCCGCCACCTGGGCGGCCGATGGAAGGAACTTCCGGTAATACGATATTTTTCCAAGGAAGGATTTCAGCTGATGGATGTCCCATGGGGGAGGCAGGCGGCGTATGGCGTCCACATAGGAAAATGACGGAGAGATGCCTTTATGTGAAATAACCTGTCCTAAATAGGAAATAGAAGGTTGAAAGAAGGAACACTTCACCTTATTGCATTTTAGCCCAGCCTGGCAGAGGCAAAGAAACAGCTGAAGCAAATTGGTAAAATGGGCTGCAGCAGTAGGGCCCGTAACGACAATGTTGTCGAGGTAATTAATGCAACTGGGAATGTCCTGCAGAAGTTGTTCCAAGAAGCATTGGAAAATGGCCGGGACGCTAGCCAGGCCGAACGTGAGGCCAGCGGGCATATTCAGAACAGTGAGGGCTTGAGAAGCTTTGTCCAAAAGAACCTGGAGGTACGCCTCAGCGAGTCAATTTTGGTAAAGTAACGACCACCAGCCAATCGATGGAAGAGATGATCAGACCGAGGGAGTGGAAAGTCGTCCACCTGGAGCTGGGTGTTGAGGGTCGCCGAAAAGTCCCCAAAGAGACGGAGACACCTGCCTGGCTTTTGGACGATGACGAGAGGTGTTGCCCAGGGGCTGAACTGAACAGGCTGTAGCACCCTTTCCCTTTGCAGACGGTCCAATTCGTCGTGCAGTGGCTGCTGGAGAGCGACCCGGACCTGCCTAACCTGGAAGTATCGAGGGCAGGCTGACTGCCAGAGGTGGAGCGTTGCTGCAAACCCCTTGGCGCACCCGATGCCGGGAGAGAAGCTATCCTGGAATTCGGTGCAGAGGGAGTCAACTTTGGGAAACGGCAGCTCTGAAGAAACCAGATGTACATGATCATCGATCCTGAACCCGAACATTTGGAAAGCATCCAACCCAAACAGATCGGTAGCATTGGAACTGTTGACTGCCAGAAAAGAAATCGTATGACTGACAGATTTGCAAGAAACCACCGTCGTGAACTGCCCCAACAAGGCGATTTCCTGTCTGTTGTATGTAAGTAGGCGTCGAGGGGCCGGATGAAGGCTTGGCGCTCCTAAAACGGTCTAGGTAGTGTAATTGAGCAGGGATACCGCAGCCCCTGTATCCACCTGCAGTCGAACTGGCTTACCCAATAGGGTGACATCAATATACAGTTTTGGGGACGCCAAAGACACAACTTGGTTGATGTCCACGGACGCCTTGGTGTCAGAGTGCCGGGAGATTGGCGCCGTGGCAGAGCGACAGACAGAGGCAAGGTGCCCGTCCCGACTGCAACGGCGACACGTCGCCCAGCGGTCAGGACAATCCTCCTGTTCATGCTGGGAATAGCATCCTGGACATGATGGAAGGCACAGGGGTTCTCTGCGGCGGCGTTGCTGGCCCCGTGAGAGCTGCTGGTTGTCTTCCTTGAACGACCGTCTTTTTTTGTTTTCCATACGCCGAGAAGATGCCGGTGCGGTGCGCTGGGGAGTGCGGTGTGAAGGTGCGTATACGGCCGCAATGTCCTCCTGGACGTCGGAAGTCTCTTCTCGGACGACTGCGACGTCGGTCCACGTTTCCAATCTGTGGTCAGCTGCAGTGGGAACTTCAAACTTGAATGCAAGGTCTATGATTTGATCTAGCGAAGGGTCCTCCAACTTTAAGGCGTCGTGGCAGAAAGCCGCGTCTGGGGCAGCTTGGATCAGGTGATCCCAGACCACGTCATCTGCGTAAGATTCCCGGTATATGCGGGCGTCAAAGTTGCACTTCCGAGAGATACCTTTGAGTTCAGCAGTCCATTGTCGGTACGTCTGATCGGGTTCCTTTCGACTCTGGTAAAATTCCACTCTTGCTGCCATGACGTGATATCTGCGGCGATAATAGGGGGTGAGACACTCACATATGGCTGTGAAGGTAAGACTGTCAGGATCACATGGCTTGAGTTTCGTCAGGAGCTCGTACATACGGGAGACATTCCAAGAAAGAAAATAGGCTCTCTGATCATTTTCCTGGGATACCTGATGAATCCGGAAATGTTGACGAATCCTCTTTTCATATGTTTCCCTATCTTCAGCGTCTTCATCGAATGCTGGGAACGCTGGCGGTGTCGGTGGTGAAGACTTTGAATTTCAGCAATCAGTTGCTGCTGCAGTATTGCGAAATGTTGAAAAAGTTGATTCAGTACCTGCTGCACTGATAGATTCTGCTGCTGCAGTTGTGATTGTGCTTGTTGTTGTTGTGGTTCCATCTTCTTTGGGTTGTCGAATCCTTACTCATCGCTACTTTTGTATTCTCCAACAGTTTATTGAACGTAACTTCTTCTATAATACAATAACTGGCTGTACAATAGATGTAGACTTCCGTCGATCTAGCCGGAGCTGTGGTTCCTCTCGGTCGACTGGTACTTCGATCGGCAGTACAGTACCGCGGCTTCAGTGATATCTTCTCGGAGACTCTGCTACAACGGTTGCCATTAGCAGCGGACGAAGACTGGTCTGCCTTTGACCGGTCGGGCCTATATAGAGAGCTGGAGCCAATAGAAACGCGGCGTAGGTATCCGTGGCCGGATATGTCGCGGTGACCTCTGCAAGGAAAGGTTCCTATTAATCAACTGGAATCTTCGGCGTGTTTACCTGATGTCTTCAGCTGTTGGTTTGTTTCCCTCATAGCGTGGCTGTTATGCGGTGCTGCCTGCCATTTAGGGGAACCCAATGGCAGACAGTACGTGAGTGTCCTTCAGTTGTGAGCAGGACCAGTGCAGCTGACGTATTACCCCACTACACGTCAATCATACCGGGTATATCGGGAGAAAATTTAGCGACAAAACATAGTCCTGGAATTACGTTGACGGTGGGCTGTATCTTCCCGTGTTCCCAGACAGAATGTAAAAACATGTAGCTCTCACAATATTACATCGCTATGTCACAGTAAGACTCATGAACAGATGCGGAACTACTCCGAAGTAAACGCGTCCTCACCACACACAAACGAAACTGAGTAAAGACCACAGTGTAGGAAAAAGAAACTATTTACGTACGCGAAGTCATATACTCACAGAGTCACAGTACAATAAATCGCGAGCTTAGAGAGTTGCAGAGATTGAGGACCGTTTGTCGATAACACTATTCTCCAAAGACTGTGTGGATTCAAACAGCGCACAACACACGCACAATGAGCTCTGTAGAAACAGGCTGCACATACCCGATAACACTGCAATCGGCACCATATTTGTGATGAAATGCTGTTCCTCTCTGCAGGTGCTACTGCTGCAGCAGTGAACCATGAGGTTTCACGTTGCCATTGCGAGCCTGTGGTCAGCCGTGGGAATACTGAAGGCGGCAGCCATTCGTCACATCTCCGAATGTGTTGCCGCTACCTCTAAGCTGGTTGAGAGAAAGTGTTGGAAGCGGCCTACGCAAAACTGGAAAATTGGGGGGACTCAGCGACCTGTGTGCGTCATTAGGAGTAACGGACAAGAAATTTCTTTCATATCCACCTGTGTGTCAGAAGACTATGGCTCCAAGGCGGCCGATAAGGAGCCATATCTGAACAACACCCACACACTAGCGACGCGCTCCAATCGCAGGAGGATGTTTCGATAAGGTTAACAACGTGGCACCTGCCGAAAGTACAGAGAATTCTTTATCAATAAAAACGCACTGAAATTAATGATGCATTAAAACTACACCCTTTTACAACATCTACACATCCATCTCAACGTATCAGATGTATTCCAGTCTCATGAATCATAACAATAAAAAGACGTCACGGTCAACAACATCTAATCGAGTATTACTGCCCCAGTAGACAAAGTGCAAGAAGATCTTTGGGCTACATGTCTTTATATGAAAGCTTTAATAGGTAACGGCCTAAGTCTCCTCGACAAACAATTCCAACGTAACCTATCAGGAAGGTATAATTTGGTCTATATCGTAACCAGTAATGCAGCCACGAATTATCGTTGCGTTATCAGAATTATTTTCTAAATTTTTTTGCCATATTCATCCACATCTACAGGATTACTCTGCTATTCATAATAAAGGGCCTGGCAGAGGGTTCAATGAACCTCCTTCAAGCTGTCTCTTTACCGGTCCACTCTCGAACGGCGAGCGGGAAAAACGAGCACAATTTTTTCTGTGCGAGCCCTGATTTCTCTTATTATATCATGATGATCATGTCTCCCCATGTAGGTGGGTGCCAACAGAATCTTTTCGCAATTGGAGGAGAAAACTGTGGTGTCACCGCCAGACACCACACTTGCTAGGTGTTAGCCATTAAATCGGCCGCGGTCCGTTAGTATACGTCGGACCCGCGTGTCGCCACTATCAGTGATTGCAGACCGAGCGCCGCCACACGACAGGTCTAGAGAGACTTCCTAGCACTCGCCCCAGTTGTACAACCGACTTTGCTAGCGATGGTTCACTGACAAAATACGCTCTCATTTGCCGAGACGATAGTTAGCATAGCCTTCAGCCGCGTCATTTGCTACGACCTAGGGAAGCGCCATTACCAGTTACTATTGATACTGAATCATGTACAGTCAAGAGCGCCGCTCCTCATTAATGGATTAAAGTTAAGTATTCCACCAGCAACGTCCGTTTTTCTGAAGTCTAATTTCCTTGGCCTGTTCCAGACCTCACGCCAGCCTGCGTGAGCTAAAACGCGTGCCTTTCGGCTTCCACTAATAATACGGTGTTGGCTCTCCTGCCAACCCACAACAAAAACTTGTGATTAAAATTTCATGAGAAGATCCCGCGCAACGAAAAACGCCTATGTTTTAATGATTGCCACTCCAATGTCTGTGGTACTATCTTCTCTATTTCGCGATAATACAAAATGAGCTGCCCTTCTTTGAACTTTTTCGATGTCATCCGTCGGTTCCACCTGATGCGGATACCACACCGCATAGCAGTACTCCAGGATAGGGCGGAGAAGTATACCTGCTACACCTTCTAAGTGTTCTGCCAATAAATCGCAGCCTGCCGGAGTGGCCGAGCGGTTCTTGGCGCTAGAGTCTGGAACCGTGCGACCGCTACGGTCGCTGGTTCGAATCCTGCCTCGGGCATGGATGTGTGTGATGTCCTTCGGTTAGTTAGGTTTAATTAGTTCTAAGTACTAGGGGACTGATGACCTCAGAATTTAAGCCCCACAGTGCTCAGAACCATTTGAGCCAATAAATCGCAGTCTTTGATTGCCTCTATTCACATTTTCTATGTGATCGTTCCAATGTATTTTATTTGAAATTGCAATCTCTAAGTATTTAGTTGAAGTTACAGCCTTCAGATTTGTTCGACTTTTGGGGCAATCGAAATTCAGCGGATTTTGAGAGCTCGTTTCTCTGGATGGGGCAGGATAAGGTTACGATTGTGGATGGGGCCGTAATCAGTTACTCTCGGTTGCGCAACAAATACGTGAACTTTATTTAAAGAAATTATAATTTTAAAACAATCTCTTAAAGTCACAATTGACTATGATAGCACAGAAAAAAATTCCACAATTTTAGCCCCGAAGGCCAGCAACAATAACCTCAAACAACAAACGGCTGAAGGCCTGAAATAAAAGTCTGAAGAACAATTCTAAATAGCACTTTTAAAATAAATAGCTTGCTTTTAAAATAAATAGCTTGCTTTTAAAATAAATAGCTTGCTTTTAAAATAAATAGCTTGCTTTTAAAATAAATAGCTTGCTTTTAAAATAAATAGCTTGCTTTTAAAACAGATTTGCTTAAAAACCTTACTGTAACATGTCTGAAGGCCTTATCACCAAAGAAGTGAAATTATTGCTCGGCTGAAGGTCATATCAATAATAAGAGATTTACAAATATCTTTAAAACAAACATCACAATCTAAGGAATCAAGACAAGCGGTTCTCAGCAAGTGTTCCAAGGGCCTTGGAAGGTAAATCAAACGTAAGGTACGGTGAGACAGGCAGCCAAGAGTTGTATTCACGTAACAGGATGACAACTAAAACTACTGAAACTAGGGGCACAAACGCTCCGACCGAAAGACTAACCAGTCTGCCTAACGTCCAATCACCGGTACAACGATGGAATATTTTTAGGCAAGGGCGAAGAGACAGACAGCACTACGTCTTCAGAAAACACCCAAGGCCGAAGGAAACACCAGGACCGACGTAGTAGATCTCTGCCCCCCCCCCCCCCCCACACACACACAAAAATATGCACAGTACAATACAAGAAGTTGTCAAACTACACGCCGTGTCGGACAGCATCAACACGACGAGGAAAGGCACACCACCTCCAGGGCAGGTAACTGGGGCGTTAGCGGCCACAAGGCAGAAAATACCACTGGTTGTACTTCACTAACAAGAATAATACTAAATTCAGTGATGAATAACAAATAGGGAAAGACGGCTGCAATGTTTCACCGCCTCTGAACACTTCACTTGTTGGCGCCAGGGTCAGCGGCCCTGGAAGCAACAACCCGCCTGCAAAAGTCGAGATCTCAGAATAGTCAAGGTTGCATTAGCAGTTAACTCTTCACTCAAACGTCCAGGGTTCGGTGTGCAACGAAGTCGTCGCTCTCGCAGCTACCCCTCATCGATCCGGCAGTGGCAGCACGCCGCCAGCAACCCCGGCTTGCCCCTCGCGCTGCATGGACCTGCTCGCTGCTGCGCCCCCAAACGACCTCATGTCCGTTCACCCTCCCACTCACACCAAATCCAGTACGCAGACAGCATTAAAATAACTGCTCATTCAAAACCACGAGATACACACGGAGCCCGGAAAACAATTACGACAACAATTCACAATACTAAAACGAGTCACTATGAAACAACATGGACGAATTAGAAGTCGGCACGAACACAGAGAAGCCAGAAGCGGTCGGAAGACCAAATGTACGTCGTCCGCTGCGACGACCGACCGAACGACCAACCAACAGTCGTCTCCACTCAAGTCAGGCACAGGAAAGATTCCAGTATAAATCTTCGACTGACAACTTATTTCCATGAGATCACTTCGACGGCCACCCCCACCCCCCCCGCACACACACACACACACACACACACACACACACACACACACACACACACACACACACGTGGAAGTTGCACTACTCAAATATCACGACCCATTCAACTAAAACTCGCTGAATCCGGTCCTTGACGTGGTCGTGCACTCTCGCGACCACACCCTTCCGCCGGACATTGGATGTGTGTCGCCAGCGGTCGGGCGAGCACTGGCTGTCCGGACCTCACTGCTGCTCTCTCCCAAATCCTCTTGTTCAACACACGACGGCCCGGAAATACTACAGGCTGCCCCAAAGATGGTACCACAGTAAGCGCTATCGATAAGCGCTGCTGCTGCTGCTGCCACTCACGGACAGACAACGCGAGCAAACGTAAAGGCGCCAGTGAACACAATAAGAAAACGAGGCGCCACTATCGCTATTACAAGATGCCAGGCTATGATCCTGATCAGTTACCGCTTAGCAGCCAGCTATTGTTGCTTGAGCATCACATTAGCGAAGCTGTTACTTCACGTCATCAAGAGAAACAAGAATATTCATATCTTCAGTATCATTGTCGTCCAATTGTTTTGATTGTGATTATTGCGTCTGCTGACTCATCAAGTAAATATAATAGTCGTAGTGATGGGTGTGCAATAAAAATTAAGGTAATTGCGGGTAATGCTGTTCAGATAGTTTCAATTAAATGTCCATGATGTATATTTCGGTTTGTATAGCTCTCTGTGGATCGGAGTATGGAAACAGATCCCTTCATCTGGCAGGTAGGTTAGAAAATTTAAAAAAGGAAATGGACAGGTTGAAGATATAGCAGAAATTAGAGAGGTTTGGTGGCAGGAGGATGAGGGCTTCTGGTCCGGCGAATAAAGGGTTATAAATACAAAGTCAAATATTGGTAATGCAGGAATGGTTTAGTAACGAATAAGATGGGTGGTTGTTTGAGGTTTAAGGGACCAAACAGCAAGGTCATCAGTCCCTTGTTTCAAATATGCTCCATTCCGCTAATGCGACATCTCAGGAAAGTCAGAACAATAAAACGGAAAAAGGTAAATACGTAAAAGGGCAGACATGTTGTCATTGGTAAAAACAAAATGAGGGAAGTCGGCAAGAGAACGAACCCAACGCTATGCTGAAGCAGCATAGGCAAGACCACCTGTGACTTAAAAGGTGCAACCGCTAGAATGTAGAAATACGTATGGGAAAAGGAGACTAACCAATCCTTAAAAAACAAAGAGGTAAAAACAGAGTAAAAGGGGAAGAAAAGAGGATCTCGGTCAGGGAGGTGAATCGGGAATCTCCCAACATGGCTTACAGTGGGAGACACCCAAACACTCACCGCCCTGCCCCAACACCAGAGAGAGATTAAAAACCTTAAAACTGAGAATAAGAACCACTTTCCCAGAGGAAACCGAGAACCAGAGAGACCATCCGGGAATCGTCAGCCAACATCAAAGGTAAAGTGCAGGGGAGTCTGTACTTAGCACGCAGAGCCAAAAGAAGGGGGCATTCAACCAAAATGTGGGCTACTGACTGGAGGGCTCCACAACCACAAAGTGGGGGTGGCTCATCACGCAAAAGAAAACCATGGATCAGCCTGGTATGGCCAATGCGGAGACGACACAGTATGGTTGAGTCCTTTCGGGAGAGGCGAAAGGAAGAACGCCACGGGCCTGGTGTCACCTTAATCGCACAAAGTTTATTAGACAGGGGAGTAGCCTCCCAAGAATTGGCCCATGACTGTGCGAAGTGGGATTTTACATGAAGCCGTAAATCCGCTGCAGGAGGGGCTACAGAAAACGGGGGTAAGTAACTGCTCCCCCAGCCAAACGATCAGCGAGCTCATTACCCGGGATACCCACATGGCCAGGGACCCAAAGGAAGTCAATAGAACAAGCAGCATGGTGAATATCAGCAAGATGTTCATGGATGGCAGAGACCAAGGGATGGCGCGAAAAACACCGGTCAATAGCAAGAAGGCCACTCATCGAGTCCATACATAACAAAACGCGGTTGTGTTGGGACTGTTAAACAAAGCTAAGGGCCTGGTAAATTGCCATCAATTCCGCAGTAAACACCCCACATGTGGGTGGCAGCAGATGATTTTCCGTTCCAACAGAGGACTTGAAGGCATACCCAACATGATCAGCAGACTTAGAGCCATCAGTGTAAAGAACAACAGGATCACGAAACTCCCATAAAATTTGGCGGAAAAAGGAACGCAACACCACCAGGGGGATGGAATCCTTCGCACCTCCATGGAGATCCATCCGAATTCGAGGCCGAGGAACTAACCAAGGAGGGGCGGAGGGGAGGGAGCGAGGAAGACAGGAAAAAGAAGGAAGCTGAAAATCACGGCAAAGAGACGCAAGGCGGAGCCCAACCGGTAAACCCGCCCAAGGGCGGGAGTCGGGTGTGCGACGTCCATGGTCTGGGAACAGGATAGAATAGGAAGGATGATTGGAGAGGAACCGATAGTGAGTGCATAAGACATCAAAAGCTGGGACCGCCGAACAGAAAGGTGGGAGGGGGGGATCCCAGCTTCAACCAGGAGACTATCAACAGGGCTAGTAGGGAAGGCACCGGTGGCCAAACGGATACCACGATGGTGGACTGGATCCAGCACGTGCAGTGTGGAAGGAGCAGCTGAACCATAAACTTGACAACCACAGTCCAAGCGAGACAGAAATAGAGCATGATAAAGACGGAGAAGGAGGGAACAGTCCGCACCCCAAGAGGAGTGGGCAAGGGAGCGAAGGACAGTGAGTTTACGGAAACATCCTACCTTCAGGAGTCTCATAAGGGGCAGCCAAGTGAGCTTGTTGTCGAAAAAAAGACCCAGGAAACGAAACTGTGGGACCACAGGCAATCTCTGTGCAGCGACATAGAGCTCTGGATCATGGTGGACCGTAGTACGGCGACAGTAGTGGCCCACCCGCGATTTTAAAGGAGAGAATTGAAACCCATGTGCGAGGGTCCATGCAGGGGCACGCCGTATAGCCACGTGGAGCTGCCGTTCTGCAGATGCCATCGAGGAGGAACTAACCCAAACGCAGAAATCATCCACATTCAGGGCATGGGCGACCAAGGGACCGACAGAGGCCCCAAGTCCATCGATAGCAATGAGGAAAAGAAGGACACTCAAGACAGAACCCTGTGGGATGCCCGTCTCCTGGGTCCATGGAGAACTGAAGCAGTACCAACTGGAACTGGCGGATAAAAATCGGGAGTGGGCCCCAAAGACCCCACTGATGAAGGGAAGTAAGATGTGATGGCGTCAAGCCGTGTCATAGGCCTTGCGAAGGTCAAAAAACACTGCAACCAAATGGCGGCGCTGGGAAAAAGCCTGCCGAACTACGGATTCCAAGCGAAGTAAATTATGGATTGGAGGCCGTCCCTCTCGAAAGCCACACTGGTAATTGGACAAGAGATTCCGAGATTTGAGGACCCAATTGAGCCGACATGCTACCATCCGTTCAAGTAACTTACAAACAACATTGGTCAAACTAATTGGCCGATAGCTGTCAACAGATAGGGGGTTCTTACCAGGCTTAAGAACAGGAACCACAATGCTATCCCCCCACTGAGAAGGAAGTCATCCTGGAGCCAGATATGGTTAAACACCTGAAGAAGATGTTGCCGTTGTGGAGCACTGAGATGTTGAAGCAGTTGGTTATAAATGGAATCTGGGCCAGTGGCCGTATCATTAGAAGAAGATAGAGCAGAAAGAAATTCCCATTCAGCAAAAGGTTCGTTGTAAGATTCTGACTCACAAGGGGTGAAACATAAGGTGGAAGCTTCAGCTCGCTGTTTTTGGTGAAGGAAAGCAGCTGGATAGGAGGCTGACGCTGATGCCACAGCAAAATGGGTCGCAAGATGTTCTGCAAGAACTAATGGGTCCGTACAAATGCCATCTGGGAGGTGAAGGCCTGGGAGGGTGGACGGCCGATGGCAACCTTGGAGACAGCGAAGTGTAGCCCATACCCATGATAGAGGAACAGTAGAACCAAGGGAAGAAACGAATCGTTCCCAACATATGCGCTTGCTCTGTTTGATTAAATAACGGGCTTTAGCGCGGAGGCGTTTAAAGTTAGTAAGGCTGGATATGGATGGGTGCCTCGTAAGGTGTTGCAAAGCTCGACGGCTATCATGGATGGCAATGGCAATGGCCGTACTCCACCATGGGACTTGCCAGCGACGAAATGGTCCAGAAGAGCGCGGGACAGCAAGACTAGCAACGCCAAAAATCGCCTCAGACACGTCAGGTAGGACGTCATCAATACGACCCGAAAGAGAGGGAGAAAACACGACCTTTGCAGTGTATAGAGGCCAATCGGCGCGTCGGAAAGACCGACAAGGTAACCTGTCCATCGGGGAGCGGGAAGCGATAATCAACGGGAAATGGTCACTATCCAAAGGTCGTCGTGTGGCGACCAGTGTAATGAAGGGAGGAGAGAGTGAGAAGAAAGACAAAGATCAATGGCAGAAAATGTACCATGACCGGCACTGAAGTGAGTAGGGGAGCCATCATTAAGAAGGCACAGGTCGTGGTCTGCAATAAATTGGTCTATAAGATGACCTCGTCTAGATGGAAAGGCACTGCCCCACAAGGGATGATGAGCATTAAAATCCCCAAGGAGGAGGAAGGGAGGAGGAAGTTGCTGAAGAAGGGCAGTTAAGGCAGCAGGTGTAAGAGTGCTGTCAGGAGGGAGATAAAGATTGCAAACTGTGACCGCAGAGTCTAAGTGGACCCTAACAGCAACTGCTTCCAATATAGTTTGAAGAGGAATCCACGTGCTAGCAATGTCTGTACAGACCAACGTACAAACGCCACCAGAAGCCCACAGGGGTCCAACCCGATTTCGACAGAAAACACAGAACCCACGGAGGGTCGGTGAGTGAGCATCAGTAAAATGAGATTCCTGGAGAACCACACAAGCTGCAGAGTAGGACGAAAGAAGGGATTTCAATTCCAGAAGGTGACGATAGTATCCATTACAATTCCATTGGAGAACCACAGAACGATGGTTTAAATGGGGGCTGAACACGCTAAATCTAGTCATACCGCCGGGTCCCCACCCGTCACCGACAAGGAGGGGGCGACATCCATGAACGACAGGTCAGAATCCGGTTGTGAAGTCGGGGAAGGGACCTCCGGTGACACCAGAGGCTCTTTGTCCCGGGACTTATGTTTCTTCTTCTTTTCAGGCTGAAATCGAGGAGGGCTGTGTGGCATAAAGGAGCCAGCTGCAGCAAGATCAGGAACAGAAAGAGACCGGGCGACCTGGGGGCCGACAGACCGCGGCTCTCGCGGTCGTCGCGCGGCAGCAGACCTTTGGTTGGAAGGTGCCGGGAAGGGGCATCCCGGGAGAGGCGCCCTTGACCGGCAGACGCCGAAGGAGTGGGACACTTCTCCGGCTGGGGAGGGGGAGCAGCGCCCATAGGAGGAGGTGTGGGAGCCGCAGGGGAGGGGGGGAGGAGAGGGGTCCGCGATGGGGGTAAGGAAGGGGGAGGAAGGGTTGTAGGTGTAACCAAGGCATAACTAGATGTCATGGACACAAGGTGAAGTCGTGTATATTTCTTACAGACCTCTGTGTAGGTTAAACGATCGAGGGACTTATACTCCTGTATCTTCTTTTCCTTCTTATATACTGGGCAATCTGGTGAACGTGGAGAATGACTACCATGACAATTTACACACACAGGAGGGGGAACACAGGGACTCATCTCATGGAGTGGACGTCCACAGTCACCACAGAGAGGGGCCTGTGAACAGCAGGAAGACATGTGGCCAAAACGCAAGCACTTAAAACACCTCATAGGAGGTGGGATGTACAGCTTCACATCACAGCGATAGACCATAATCTTAACTTTCTCCCCTTCAAAAGCCAGGATAAAGGCACCAGTATCAATACGATTGTCTTTAGGACCCTTCTGGACACGCCAAACAAAGTGAACACCACGCCGTCCGAGATTGTCCCGAAGTTCATCAGTTTGAAGGATGAGGTCCCTGTGAAAAAACACACCTTGTACCATATTTTGAGACTGGTGGGGGGTAATGGACACAGGAATTGTGCCAAGATGGGTACAGGCACGAACGGCCGCAGATTCGGCAGCTGAAGCAGTTTTTTTCGGCAACGAACCCGACCGCATCTTGCTCAGGGAGTCCACTTCGCCAAGCTTGTCTTCAATGTGTTCCACAAAGAATAAAGGTTTGACACTGGTGAAAGTATCTCGATCAGTCCTGGTGCAAACTAGATAACAGGGGAAAGGTTTTGCCCCTAGCCGATGGGACTGACCCTCTTCCCAGGGGGTAGTCATGGAAGGGAAGGCCAAAGGAGCAAGAGAAGCAGCACTTGAGGAATCAGTTCCATGCAGAGAGATGGCCGCAGAATAACAGCCTGAGTTCTGGACCCGTACGCATTTCATTTGCATAGCGTCCGCCCACTCTGATCAGGGGCTCTCCTCACGGGGAGCACCCAGCCACAGCAAGGGCCGTCTGGCACGCCGGCCATTGCTGGGGGTTCCGATGCTCCAGGATGACGAGCAACCACTCCAAGGCATGCATGAGGAGGTCACAGCTCAGGTATCAGAAGTGTGATCCCTGTGTGTTCAGGGGGCTCAACCAAAAGGGTACATAGCGACCCCACCACACGGGCTGGCTACCGTGCTGGCTATGCACCCTAGTATCAGACAACGACGTGAAAGAAAAGGTGGAATGTACTAGGAGGGCGCACGTCGGAGACACTAGGTAAGATGCTCTTCCCAAATGGCTCACACTATGGAGGTGGCATTTTGTAATGGAGGTCAAACCCCAGAGGAGACCAAGGAATGCCAAAAGGAGGAGACGATTATGCAACGAAGCCGAATTGGAAAACCAAAAGAACCAGGAGGATAGCGGGGGCCAACATAAGCAAGGACACCAATAGAGGGAGAGGAGAGGGGGAGGTGAAGGGAGAGAGAGAGGGGAAAAAAGAGGGGGGAGAGAGGGGAAAAAAGAGGGGGGGGGGAGGGGAAAAAAGAGGGGGGGAGAGGGGAAAAAAGAGGGGGGGAGAGGGGAAAAAAGAGGGGGGGAGAGGGGAAAAAAGAGGGGGGGAGAGGGGAAAAAAGAGGGGGGGAGAGGGGAAAAAAGAGGGGGGGAGAGGGGAAAAAAGAGGGGGGGGAGAGGGGAAAAAGGAGGGGGGGGAGAGGGGAAAAAAGAGGGGGGGAGAGGGGAAAAAAGAGGGGGGAGAGAGGGGAAAAAAGAGGGGGGGAGAGAGGGGAAAAAAGAGGGGGGGAGAGAGGGGAAAAAAGAGGGGGGGAGAGAGGGGAAAAAAGAGGGGGGGAGAGAGGGGAAAAAAGAGGGGGGGAGAGAGGGGAAAAAAGAGGGGGGGAGAGAGGGGAAAAAAGAGGGGGGGAGAGAGGGGAAAAAAGAGGGGGGGAGAGAGGGGAAAAAAGAGGGGGGGAGAGAGGGGAAAAAAGAGGGGGGGAGAGAGGGGAAAAAAGAGGGGGGGAGAGAGGGGAAAAAAGAGGGGGGGAGAGAGGGGAAAAAAGAGGGGGGGGAGAGGGGAAAAAAGAGGGGGGGGAGAGGGGAAAAAAGAGGGGGGGGAGAGGGGAAAAAAGAGGGGGGGAGAGGGGAAAAAAGAGGGGGGGGAGAGGGGAAAAAAGAGGGGGGGGAGAGGGGAAAAAAGAGGGGGGGAGAGGGGAAAAAAGAGGGGGGAGAGGGGAAAAAAGAGGGGGGAGAGGGGAAAAAGAGGGGGGGAGAGGGGTGACGGGGGGGAAGGGGGGATGGGAGGGAAGGGGGGACGGGAGGGAAGGGGGGGACAGGGGGGAAGGGGGGGACAGGGGGGAAGGGGGGGACAGGGGGGAAGGGGGGGACAGGGGGGAAGGGGGGGACAGGGAGGAAGGGGGGGACAGGGGGGAAGGGGGGGACAGGGGGGAAGGGGGGGACAGGGGGAAGGGGGGGACAGGGGGAAGGGGGGGACAGGGGGGAAGGGGGGGACAGGGGGGAAGGGGGGACAGGGGGGAAGGGGGGGACAGGGGGGAAGGGGGGGACAGGGGGGGAGAGTGGGCAAGGGGGGGAGAGTGGGGAAGGGGGGGAGAGTGGGCAAGGGGGGGAGAGTGGGGAAGGGGGGGGGGAGTGGGGAAGGGGGGGAGAGTGGGGAAGGGGGGGAGAGAGTGGAAGGGGGGGAGAGAGTGGAAGGGGGGGAGAGAGTGGAAGGGGGGGAGAGAGTGGAAGGGGGGGAGAGAGTGGAAGGGGGGGAGAGAGTGGAAGGGGGAGAGAGTGGAAGGGGGAGAGAGAGTGGAAGGGGGGGGAGAGTGGAAGGGGGGGGAGAGTGGAAGGGAGAAGGCTGCACTGGCTCGGGGCCCCGTGCTCGCCACGTACGTATCCACAACATCGCCTGCAGCGCCTCTCCTGGACTAGTGACCATTTGAGTTGGATTCTAAATGACTGGACAACTGTGTCGTGGTCGGATGAGTCCCAATTTCAGTTGATAAGAGCCGATAGTAGGATTCGACTTGGGCCCCACAGACCCAAGTTGTCAACAAGGCGTTGTGCAAGCTGGTGTAACGGTGCAGGCTATGTTTACATGGGACGGACTGGGTCCTCAGGACCAATTGAACCTATCAGTGGCTGTAAATGGACATGTTTGGCTACTTGCATATCATCAGCAGCCACTGACGGACTTCGAGGTCCCAAATAACGGTCAAATTTCTATGGATTACAATGCGCCACGTTATTGGGCCACAACTATCTGTGACTCGTTTGAAGAACATTCTGGACAATTCGATCGAATGATTCGATTGCCCAGATCGCCTGACACGAATCCCATTTAGGGGACATACAGACAGATCAGTTCGTGCACGAAATCCTGCAATGGCAACACTCCCGCAATTATGGGCGTCTATAGAGGCAGCATGGCTAATTATTTCTGCAGGGGACTTCGAACATCGTGTTCAGTCCATGTCACATCCAATAGCTGCATTACGTCAGGCGGAAGGAGATCCGACAATTTTAGGAGGTATCCCTTGACTTTTGCGACCTCCGAATAGTGACGAAGCCCACACCTCTCTCTGAATTTTTAGTGAATGAGAATATCCTGGGAGAAAACTGGTAAGCATAGTTTTCCCAGTATGTCACGGTAAGAAACTTATTGGCTGTTGTACCCGTCCGCGTCGGGCGCGAGGAAACCATAGACGACAAACGTAAGCAAAAAGTATGAGAAAATGAAATTAATTACAGTACTGGCCATTAAAATTGCTACACCACAAAAATGACGTGCTACAGACGCGAAATTTAACAGACAGATGCTGTGATATGCAAATGATTAGCTTTTCAGAGCATTCACACAAAGCTGGCGCCGGTGGCGACACCTACAACGTGCTGACATGAGGAAAGTTTCCAACCGATTTCTCATACACAAACAACAGTCAACCAGCGTTGCCTGGTGAGACGTTGTTGTGATGCCTCGTCTCAGGATGAGAAATGCGTACCATCACATTTCTGACTTTGATAAAGATCAGACTGTAGCCTGTAGCGATTGCGGTTTATCGTATCGCGACATTGCTGCTCGCGTTGGTCGAGATTCAATGGCTGTTAGCAGAATATGAAATCGGTGGGTTCAGGAGGGTAATATAGAACGCCGTGCTGGATCCCTACGGCCTCGTATCACTAGCAGTCGAGATGACAGGCAGCTTACCCGCATGACTGTAACGGATGGTGCAGCCACGTCTCGATCCCTGAGTCAATAGATGGGGACGTTTGCAAGACAACAACCATCTGCACGAACAGTTCGACGACGTTTGCAGCAGCATGGACTATCAGCTCGGAGACCATGGCTGCCGTTATCCCTGACGCTACATCATCACAGACAGAAGCGCCTGCGATGGTGTGCTCAACGACGAACCTGGGTGCACGAATGACAAAAAGTCATTTTTTCGGGTGGATCCAGGTTCTGTTTACAGCATCATGATGGCCGCATCCGTGTTTGGCGACATCGCAGTGAACGCACATTGCAAGCGTGTATTCGTCGTCGCCATACTGGCGTATCACCCGGCATGATGGTATGGGGTGCCATTGGTTACACGCCTCGGTCACCTATTGTTCGCATTGATGGCACTTTGAACAGTGGACGTTAGATTTCAGATGTGTTACCACCCGTGGCTCTACCCTTCATTCGATCCCTACGAAACCCTACATTTCAGCATTATAATGCACGACAGCTTGTTGCAGGTCCTGTACGGGCGTTTCTGGGTACAGAAAATGTTCGACTGCTGCCTGGCCAGAACATTCTCCAGATCTCTCACCGATTGAAAACGTCTGGTCAATGGTGGCCGAGCAACAGGCTCCCCACAATACGCCAGTCACTGCTCTTGATGAACTGTGGTATCGTGTTGACGCTACATGGGCAGCTGTACCTTTTTTTTTTTTGTGGTTTTAGGGCGCACAACTTCAATGGTCATTAGCGCCCTAGCTGTACCTGTACACGCCATCCAAGCTCTGTTTGAGTCAATGCCCAGGCGTATCAAGGCCGTTGTTACGGGCAGAGGTGGCTGTTCTGGGTACTGATTTCTCAGGATCTATCCACCCAAATTGCGTGAAAATGTAATCACATGTCAGATCTAGTATAATATATTTGTCCGATGAATACCCGTTTATCATCTGCATTTCTTCTTGGTGTAGCAATTTTAATGGCCAGTAGTGTATTTCTGATAACCGATGCAAATTAAGCATCTGTTTACATCACCGTCGAATAACATCGTGAAGCAGAACACCACCGGTCCACTGAAACGACAACCTGTGTCATTGTCTCACGTTAATGGACCGATCAGCTTAATACTATTCTTATGTAAAGATATACGCAACAAATGAAAAGAAATGATCGGCAATTTGATCTCTGAGTGGTTCGACCTGGAGATATTCAAGTAAGTAACGAAAGACACGTAATATATCCGGTGGTTCTACCCTCGAACAATTCTTCAGTTATATTTTATTTACTGGCTGTGAATAGTGACAGAAATATTCGTACATAATCCTAGTTGTTATCACAGGACTCAAGAGGTGTGGTTTTTCTAAATAAACGCGATTCATACATTTCCCTTAATATCGTATGTTTAACTAAATACGAAGGACCACAGGAGCAGATGCTTACCCTCTGTAGAATCCGACAGAGAAAACGCCACCATCAGGCGAGGATAGATGAAGTACGTAACGATCGCTTATTTCTTCACCGTCACTATGTATTTTGCATTTGCCGCTTCGCTCACTTACCAAGTGTCTATCCAAACGATTTTAATTACAAAACATTTCTTTGTATAAAAAAAACAGAAGACATTTTTCGGTACTATAAATTACAGTATTAATAGACTTCTATAAATACGTTTTTGAAATCACTTTGGGGGCAAGGCATAAACGTCTTTCACAGATAATGAGGATATATTATGTGTTGTAAGCCCAATGAATGAATGAATGAATGAAGTTATATGATGAACAGAACATACTTTATGCATTCAATCAGTTACCAGCTAGTACTTAATTGTTCGTTTAAATATTTTTCAAAATAATTTTACTCTTTTTTTAATGTATTGGTTATGTATGATTTTCTGATGGCAAATTATTTTCAGAAATATTCTCATTTGCTTGAGTTGTATAATAACCAAATAAAGTTTACTTGCGCACTGATCAATAAACTGTCATTATTATAAGGCTTAGTTTTCAGGATTGGATGAGAACTTTTTTTCAATATTTACATTTGACTGAGGCAAAAGTGAATAGTTGTGTTTACGTGGCATTATACTTTGTTTCCATTCCTCCCAACGGGAAAAAACTCAGCGAGGGATAAAATTTCCATCCAGTTTTGTTTAAAATAAAGTTTGCTGCATATTTACAACCGCTACGTAATAGAATTACACACAAAATTGTTTTGCTTTAATTATGTTATCAATATTATTGTACTGATTGTTTTCAAGTCCGAGCTATTTTTGGCTCAACAGTTTACAAACTGCAGTAAAGTTCTTAAACTTTAGTGTGATACAAGTCAGCGTTGAAGCCTTAATTGTAAATTTCATTTGATACGACTCTCTATGTAATTGATACGGAGCTCACATCACACGGTCGGCGGCTCCTATCATCTGTTCTGTTGCGGCTCTGCCGCTACACCAACTGCTTCATAGGAACAAATGCCTGCTGCTGGTACCAAGGTTAGCACGATGTGTCGCGGGCTGCGCTTCTGCTTTTCACCTCAGCATCGTTTATACGAAACAAATTAAGTGCAGCATCACAGAGACAAAACATTTGTTATCCACTATACGGCACTGAAAAGAGTTTTGCTTAGCATGTTTGTCTAGTCAGTTGTTTAATGTAGTTTATACGCAGTTACTACTGTTCGTTCATTTCAAAGTAACAACACGTTTCCTTGTTGGCAACACTGTCAGCGGTCAGAGCGCTGCATGACATCCACTACACTACAGAATTACTGGTAGCCTGTTGCACATAGTTCAGCTCTCAGTGAATCATATTATAAAACTGTCTACGACAAACGGTAGTTTAGCGTTCTTGTAGGGCACAGGTTATTAATCAGTCCTTAAAGTTTTTGTACTTTAAACGCGCACAACCATACGTGACAATTGTGGACTTGTTAAGCACTGTTACTGAATACCACAACGGCAGACATCAGTTCGCTTTGTTAGTACCACGTTTATCAGACGCGTTTATTTGTGGTTCGGTGCGAGAACACTTATGAAGATACACTTGGTTAAAAGCGTTCGTGCATACTTCATCCGATTACCTCCATAATCCGACGCAGCAGAGGTGAGTACAGATTCACGTACTACTATGGGCTTTCACATGTTGTATTTGCTTATGCTTGCGTAGCCTTTCAGTATGTGCTGAGTTCCACAGTGGGTTTTAAACTGCACTATCTACAGAATCATTGTGTCTCTTTTCTCAGGAGCTTCTGTGTACGTTGACAATCAAATAGTTGCTGTGCAAGTATTTTGTTCTCATGCAAGGTGAAGCTTAATACAACACTTGAATTATTTGTATATTAATATCTCTCTTTTTTGATTTTAGCGGTGGAGCTATGTAACAAGATTTATATGTTCTCATAGTACTCGCTCATGTACTTAGTTACTTGGTTTAGTGGCCTGATGTTTACATGTGAAATATATTTCATAAAAGAAAAACTTTTTTCTTTTCGTACATGGCATCGCTATACGACCTTTACTTCCATAGAAATTACGGTGTCTACGCAATAAGCGAAAATTACCACAGGAAAAAAATGGGTAAATAAACCGTCCGCCGCGTGCGCGAATCAAACATGGGCATCCAGACACACACACAAAGAGAAATTTTGTGTAACTACGAGATTGACAAGACTCAATAAGCAACTCATTTCCTAGATTTTTGTATTAGTACTATGTGCTTGCTTTATTTATGTAGAAAAATTCACAAGAAAATAATTACTGGCTCCTGCCAAAACTTAGCAACTACGTTTGTAAAAATAAGCTAAACATAAGCCATACACAATTACAGATTTGTGCCTTGCTTGCATAGCTAAAGATTTTTATTTCTCTTGCTTGCTGGTATATCCTACCCATACTGGTTGTGCTTACAGTAAAAGTGTGATTTTATGGTGTACATTTTAATATTCATTCCCATACCATGTATCTGTCATAAATTAGTACTTTCCCAAATTATTTTGAATTAACTATTGTACTGTTCAGAACATATTTAAAATTCCTAGCTTTACACGCCACTGTGGTTAAACCATGAAACAGAGCGTACTTCTACTGCTTCAAAGCTTGTGTCCAAATCTTGATCAGTTGTTATACAAATATATTTGCATATATACATTAGTCCATGAGATTAGTACAGCCGATCATCTGTCCGAGACTGTCATGAATTAAACAGAAATATTTACTATCTATAATTACAAGAGGTTCACTTAACTTTGAAGGATCATGCTTTAAAATTAGAAAAGTTTTTTTTCATTTTTAGAAGAGAAATTCGCCGGACTGACTACAAAATGCCATCCTAACTATTAATACTATATATGCAATAGAAATTGCACCACCTTTCCTTAGGCCCAGGGAAAGCAATATGTCACATGACAGTACTGTATGTGCAGACGAAGTTGGTAGTCGGCGCATGACTGGTGTGAATGACCTGAAGGCATTTCGCAATTACAGTTGCCACTGCGCGCAGTGTCAACTTAGTTTGCGCCTATGATACATCTGATAAGGGACTACGTGCGCATGATATTCGTACCCCTTGATACCAGGATTATGCGGTAAGACATTTGAATATTTATTCAGCAAATCAGCTAGTTCAGCCTTTTGTTGTTCTGTTAAATGCCCTGATTCGCCTATTTTCGTTTGAATATGGGATAAAATATCCATGGCATCTCCTGTATTCTGACATTCTAGTGCATTATGAACACAGTACTGCCCACCACTAGTGGACAGAGCCTTAGTTTTTATCAGTTTGAGACATTGGCCTTCACTTTTTCGCAATACCTACCATGACATGATGTTTTCCTTAAGAAACTTACAACTTGTTCCGTTCAGATGGTCGATCTTTGCGTCCCCTCTTCGCAGAAATCCCATGCCTACCAGACAGGAAACAGACAAATTCTTGACAGTGAGAAACGTTGAGCCCGCGCCGAATAATGCTGCGCGAACGGCTGGGCACGTTTGGGGAGAGTGGTGGTGGTGGTGGTGGTGTTGGTGGGGGTTACGGGCACGCCCTGTAGAGGAACTTCACAGCGCTGGAGGGGGAGTGCGTTCTAAACTGAAGCGTACGCTCAAAATTTTCGTTTAGTATTAAGTGGAGCCCTCACTTGTATGGTGACCATTCGAAAAGCTCTGCCACCTCTGCTTTCGTTAATATCAAAAAAGAATTCCGCTGAATTGGTTTTCGCCTGGTTTATTAACCATTTGTAATTTTCAGAGAAGCATCATGAGTGCCGAATTTTAATAATACCTGTACTTTTCACTTGTTGCCCTGTTAAAACCTGCTTCTTTTGCCAGAGCACAGCAGAGTTTACAGTTTCACCTCACAAACATGTTGTGCAGAGAGAATTCCGAAACAGTGGCTCATGAAGTTTAAGTAAGGAACTGAGGAAAAGTAAGATCGGTAGCTTATGAAAAACCACACCCGCGGTATAAATATAAACGTGTACTGTCTAATATTGTTCCGAAACCTATAGCATGTGCTTTCTTCGAGAAAGTCCAGTTCGTGGAATAACACGGTAAATGAAGTTCTGCATAATAAACATAAGGAAAAATAGTCTCTTTGCGTTTTATCATTTGCCAAAATCTCATTTCGATATCTCAAACAGTTGAGGAAATATAAGAGATGATGTTGATATTACACTGTGGCTTCATTGATACGTCAGAGCAGTTTTTTCGAGATCCATGACAGACACCAAGTCCCAAGTCTAAACAAAAATTCAGTATGTTAGCTAAATTTAATACACCGCTATAATATAATGTAGTATGCACCGAAAGTTAACATCATAGCGACTCTTGTTTTTCAATGCAAACTTTTTTGAAATTCGTGCAGCGCCTTACTTCCATGCAAATATTCAACTATGACTATTAAGGAAATTATGTGCACACATTATGTAGATGATACTACTGTTCGGACCTCACGTTCCACAGTCACCTAACTAATTGTCCCTTGGCACCAGTAGCACCGGAGACTACACAGTTTTGGAATGGCATTATCGGTACACTAGATTTACTAGTTACACTTTTGAAAATTTCACGTCACGGACGTTAATACCTGGTCCTCTGTCCAGTACAACTGTCGTGGGTATGCTCTCCACTACAGCATTCACAGCTGCCTGAACTAGTTCTTTAAGTTTCATGCACGATTTAAAATCTCCTCACAGTTCTTCTCGAATATCTGTATCCTCTTTATATCGTAGCATACGAAACTTTTCATCAGGTTTCCTCGTAGGTGTATGTTCGGGGTGGTCACAAATTTTTAAAGTCAGTTAAATACACAAGTGTGAAATTAATAGCATCTACTGTAAAACAGTTATGCTTATCAAGATATTTGTACAACTTCCGCCGCTGTCTATAATAATAATAATAATTTTCAACTTGTCTGAAAAAATTTATGTATGTGGAATTTTGTTATTTTGTATATTATTTAGTGCAGTTAATGGCAAGAATGAAACAATGTTTAGTCTTTCACTACTCTCCATTTCATATATTTGTGGAAGTGGCAGTTTTCGCACCTTTTTTAGTTTTTCTGAAAAATGTGCAATTCGTGCCTGTGCAATTCATGCCTGTGCAATTCATGCCTGTGCAATTCATGCCTGTGCAATTCATGCCTGTGCAATTCATGCCTGTGCAATTCATGCCTGTGCAATTCATGCCTGTGCAATTCATGTATTAGTTAATGAATTGATTTCCAGGCCGATAATCGGGAATTATTACGATGCACGCGCACAGCTTATGCATATTATACACTTCTTTGTTGAATGTTCGCTTCTAGTCACGCTTATTTGATTTCCTCACTTTCTCAAACAACGAATGTCGTCTGAGAGGCCCTGCTTCCTTTTCCTGGTGATTCTGTTTTCTGTTAGCGTTTAATACAGGTTCAAGGGGCCCAGGTTGGATTCCCAGCTGGAGCAGAAGATTTTTCTCCATTTGGGGACTGGGTTTTGTGTCACTATCATTTAGCCCAATGTGGGCGTCGAATGCAGTAAGCACTTGCCCTCGGCTGCCGAACTTCCCCAAATGGGGGACTCCCGGCTCACAATGCTGTACGCTCATTACGACAGGTTCAACAAAACTGATGTTGGCACTGCACAAGAAAGCCGATTCCTGCGCAGTAAACAGCCAACTCCAAACACACACTGCCTTTCACAGAAATTGTTAAATTCAACTAGTGCCATCTACCAATGAGGTCACTTGACCAGAACACGAATAAGGCGCTGAGAGCCACGAGGGCCAAAAGCACACTGTCCTTGACCCCCAAATTTAAGTGAATATCAGAGAAACCAGTGAGACAGCTTTTCTTGAATGTTCAGATATACATGTAATGTGGGCCTACAGTGCCGATAAACCTGACCCACCGAAAGGTCAACAGATTTCAGAAGCATTGAATAAATGCTCTACACTCACAATTGACGATGATGTGCTTTATGGTTCTGAGTGCCTCAAATGGATTACTGTAGGATAAAATCCAGAACTTAATGTATTGTATCTCATTCAGAATCTCACAAAGTAGGTGTTTTTTGCCAGTATATCTATAAAATACACCAATGTCCGATCTAATGTTACCATATAGCGGGTGAATTGGCGTATCTGTGCAGTGTGCCAACTGCCTAGTGGGATTTATGCCAAGCAAACGACTGCTGCAGTGCGCTGTCACCTGGTGGCATTGATGTAAACTTGTAGATGAGTGCTGTGAACTGTGCACATTGCTTATCAAATCCGTATGTATTCGGCCCGTGAATGTGCGCCCGTTATCGTGATCCAAAGTTTCAGTTTCACTGAGTCAGGGGAACAATGTAGCGTAGCGCGGTAGGTGTCATTTATTTCGGGTTACCCCATCTACATTATGTTTAAAGCGTTCAAAGAAAAATAACCAGTAAATCAGCAAGGTGCCAAATGGTACGGTGTTCATGTGCTCTTGTGCTCTTACCCAACAGCTGCCACTGCTCTTCATGCCGTCTATCACTTCCACTCGCCCCCCTTTCTGACGGTCGTAGTGAGTACGATGGGGGCGGTTTTAGTATGACCCACCAGCGTTGCTTGAGGACCATTCCTGGGACACCTCTAAAGTGCTCACGGCATGATTTTGCGGGGGTGGCGTCCAGTTAGGCGCAGGCCCCGTGTTTTGTCCCGATATACTGCGTCCATTATTTCTGTCATTGTTATTCATCGACAGTTTCCTAGAATGTGATTGCAACCTATGAATTGTGTTCCGAGAGCAGTTATACCCTGGAGTAAATCAATGTCCAATATTTTGGTTACTATGTCGGCCGTCTGCATGCGACGGTTAGTGCATATGTTATTATCTATTGTGGCGTTCATTCGCGTGATACGGCACTGCGCCGTTGCCACACACACCCTAACAAACAGTATTTACAATTAGTCCAGTAGAATTAGCATTCCAATCGGAAATAATTGCTACAAAAATTTTATTGTTTTAATGGCTTCGTTTGTGTCCCAGTATGACTATCCTAGGTTTTCCCCCACTGCCGAGTTGTGGAAAAGTGCGGGGGGGGGGGGGGGGGGGGGGGGGGCAAAAATGTACCCGAGAAAGTGGTATTTTTCGGTTTCGTGGTTATATCTCGTAAATGACTCACAAATCGAAAACATAGTGCAATTAAAAATTGTAGGGCATGAAACTCTGCATTGAACGAGACCATCCGTATATTTCTTGGACCACCCGTTTCCATACTAGTGTTCTTCAAAATTGGACCAATTTCACATATTCATAAAAATTTTTCGTTTTAACCTCTGTTTTTTGGTATTATCGTAGAAACTAACCCACCTATCAATAGTGTCGTTCAGAAAAAAAGATATGGAGAGAGAAATTTGGCATTCGATGAAACCAAAAGTGAATTTATTGAACCACCCATTTGTGTACTGCTCCTCATTAAATTTGGACCATTTCTCATCAATTTCAAATGTAGTTCTTCAGTCATTCTTATGTACAGTCTTTTAAACACAGAACTATAGCAACCAATTGTCTTGTACTTATGTAATATAGTAATAGAATAAAATACTAAAATTTTGTTAAATTTGAAAAATATTAAAGTTTTTCATATGTCGAGGGTTAAGAACTGAGACCTCGTATCTGACAGATGTCAGAGAAAGTTCTGACTCAAAAAAATTGGAAGTGGAAAAAATGCATGTTATAACAAAATGATGCAAAAAATACAATGCACAACCTGTGAGTAATAAGCGATTATCTCTAAATAAAAAATCAAAACAATCAAAATTTTTATTAAAGGTTATTTTTTAGCTCCCCTGTGAAATTTGTCTTGTCAGGTACGTGGTATCCGTTCGTAACCCTCAATATAATATAGTGATACCCATTCAACTGATATGAAGGACACAAGAAGAGAGAGACACTCCTTGAAATTAAGTAGTGATTATTATATTTCGTAATTACAGAATTTTACGTGAATGTATGAGATGAGAAGGTAAAAGTAGGTATGTACACAAATTTCACATACGTCAACGTTTGACTGTCTTGTTGAGAGAAGAGACTGTGGAGCTGGTTCTTTAGAGCTGGTTCTTTGGAGGTAGGAATGAGGCCAAGACAAACTCTGAAGCCTGCCATCCCCAGAGGAGCGGATCCATCTGGTGTCCTATCCACATTTGTACTTGTAAGTAGGTCCACAAGCAATGCTGGCGATCTGCTTCCGACGTTGGTGGTAGGGATGCTAGGGTGAATCTGAATTTCATAATCGCTTTGGAAAACAGGTCGAATCGCAAGTTGTCTGAAGTCTCTCCTGCCATACCTCCGTAAATCGGAGGTCAGCTTCGACAATAGCTTCAGCTTGAGTGTCATGCTTTCAGAAATGTATGATATCTTCCAGAAGACATTTTTGACCAGTAGATTGACCACCTTCTTCTTGCCCCGACCGAAGGGTGCTGAAGTTGTGTCACATCCACTTATGGGGTAAAGAAATATGAGTGACCTGATCTTTGCCAGTTTGAAATTGTTAGAATCAAATACTTTTGATGAGGTCTTTCCTCTTCCAGGTTTCAAGAAATATATATTTGCTGATGGTGTGGCTAGGGCATTGAGCATGATGAGAAGGTCCGTATCCTCACCAACAACCACAACCTTCTCATGCTCCTGTGAAACCTCAAGCACTGTGGCAACAATTAGGTGGTCTGCGTCTTCAGTAGCTTGCCTTACTGAGAAGCCTTCATCTTCGAGCCTCGAAATAAGCAAGCCAATGAGATGTACTTTATTTCTGGAAAGGAACTGCTCCTGAGTCATAGTCACCATCATTAGCTCGGTAAATATGACCTCAGGAGTAGTGTGTCTTTTGTTTCGGCAGAGGTGCTTAGCATATTTGATTCTCTTGGTGGGCAAGTCTTCTGGGTAGCCATCGACCACCACACTTGTCGCACTTCCGCTGTAGTGTCTTCTTAAGTATTCAACGTATTTGGTTAGCATTAACTTAAGTGTTTCACCATTCTTCCATACAACGCACTGGAGAAGAAATCCATCGATGACAAGGGTGCCATCTCATATTGGAAGAATTCTTTAATAAAATGAACAAACCGCCTTCAGTCACAAGTTGCGTTTATTTACTGCACTATGCATTTCGAGCACTGGAGGCCACCTTCAGGTGCTTTTTAGTGATTTACATTAGGTTTTTTAGTTGTTTGCCTGTTGATATTACATTTTTCTGTTACAACATGGTATATTATAGATGTAAGTCTAACAGCGTTAATAATATGAAAATAACTTACAGTTTAACATTGCATGATGTCTGCTTCTGTTGTGCAGTTGGTATACACAATATACGTCTTTAATTTTGCAGTAGATACTGGGATATATACATAGTCACACACTTTCTCGCACATTGTAGTAGCAGAACGTAAACCTGCCACAGATTCTCGTTCATACAGATGTTCTACTTATAAATATAATCGATTTTCTTGTTTCACAGAAGATAACGTGATAGTATTAGTACACAGGTATTATTAAAATAATTATTTGGCACCATGTTGTAGGTTGTCAGTTGTTCGTACTATTATGGATTTGGTTTCTCAGGAAAAAATAAACTTTTGAAGGTGTAAAAAAAAATTGTGGCTGTTAAACTCTGTTTGTTCATTCAACAAGTTTTCGGAACATTTTTCTTTGTGTAGCATTATTTCTAATTGTTCTAGTAGATTAAATTTTTTACTGTTGGGTTCTGTGTGAAGTACAGTTAGGCTGTTGTGGATGTCGTCAAGTCTGTTTATTAATATACATGTTGTTAGTTATTGTAGATTTTTCAAAATGGTGTAGTCGAAAGGTGTCTGTGTGTTCTTTATACCGTGTGTGGAAGGTTCTTCCAGTTTTTCCTATGTAAAATGCAGGGCAACTGTTACATTGTAATTTATATATTCCACTGTGTTATGTTATTGGCTTGTTTGTGTTCCCTGCGTGAGGTAAGTGGTATCCAAGTTTGCCGTTTATGGAGAAAAATATTTTAATATTTTTTTAATAAGTTAGCTACTTTTTGTGATACTATGCCTAAGTATGGGATGCTTGTGAAGATTTGTTTGTGTTTGTAGCTTTCTATCTGCGCCTAAACTTACTTGCAACCGTGCAGGATGACAGAAAGTGGATGGAATGACCGGTTGAGATGAGTTTGTAACGAAGTATGATCTAATGGTAGATGATTGAATGGTAGATGCATTCTAGAGAGAGGAAGATGTTGCGTCAGATCATTTAAAAATTTTTTTCCCTTCTGTTAGGGTGCATCAGTTGTGTGGCATAACCTGTGTTCGACTCGTATTCAACTGTATGTTATGTTTGAGGCTTAGAGCACTATCTACTCGCGATCTTTAACAGCAGATCTGCCATCAGAGGAGTTCCATCTCATGTGTGTGGTTATGACGACGACGACGAAACACGCCCATCTTGTTTCGGCACTTTCCTCTAGATGAACGAAGATATTTGCAAGGTACTCCATTAACCTGCCGTATCTTTGGCATAAAATCGAGTCTTCAGTTTCATAATTACATTGATTCTATGTTAGTGACAGTTTGTGAGATACTGAATTCCCATGGATACATCTGCTTGACAGATGTTCTGTTTACAGATTTAGTGGCGGCATGTCTTGTAATTTCACATGTCGAACATCGTTGCTATGCGTTGGTCAGTTTCCTTGTGAGAGGTATTCTCCGTTACTAAAGATCATTTTGTATGGGACTGATGCAGGCATAGTATAATTTCTAAACCGTGATCGGATATGAACAGAGGATGCCATACACCTCTGCGAAACTATATTGTGCATGTATCACAGGGAATCGATGTCTTAAGGAAGTAGTTTTTTTCATTTTACAGTTTATCTTGTTACAGTTTTAGGGCGCAAAATTGCTACGGTCATTAGCGCCCACTCTGCGACTTAGGGAAGGGTACAAAAACCAAATGGGAAATCTGCAGCAATGAAAGCTAAACTCAAAAAGAGGGGAAACTAAAAAACCAAAGGGAAACTTAGGAAACCACTGTAGGAGAGGGGGTTGTTTTTCCCAAAAAGAGCTTCAAATGACCGACGTGATCTCATTGACACTGATAAGCTCGAAGGCACGATCAGCTGAGCGCGTGTCATCATCTAAAATGGAAGGCATATCAGGCGACAGCTGTAGATGGGCTTGTAGTGGAGTAAAATAGGGGCAGTTGAGAGCAGTGGGGATAAAGTGGGGGAGCATCGCCACTTAAAAGATGTCAATGGCGAAAAAGTCAGTCCCCTATCCAGCGTCTAGTTAAAATTACCTCCTCCAGATGACAAGTTCGGGAGAAAGATGTCTGAGCACTGAGAAGAGGTTTCACATCCCGCAATTTATTAGCGGGAAGTGTAGACCAATGAGCGTGCCATAAAAGAGCAACACGACGAAATAAGACACAATGCAGATCGGTGAAGGGCACCACGCGAACAGTGGGCTGAGGAAGGGAGACTGTAGCATTGCCTACTATATCGGCTGCCTCATTTACATGGATACCAACAGTAGGGGGACAAGGTATGTTATATCCGACATTCCATTGTTGCAAATTTATTCAAAATGACGGCGATGACGTCATCCAAGATGGCGGCTCTAGACTTAGCAACAGCGCATGACGTCATCCAAGTTGGCGGAATTTGGTGAGAAGTTTGAATTTTGGCTGGAAGATAGGTCAATTGCGCTACCTCCACTAACCTAACCCTCCAGAAAAAAAATTGGTTGGAAATTCAAATTCCAGCAGGATAATGCATCACACCACGAAAATGGCAGGAAAATAGACCACTTGGGGTACGTCCACTAAACTAACCCCCAACCCCGTAGAAAATGGCGGCAAGCTCAAATTCCAGCACAATAATGGCAGTAAAACTTGACTTGTCTTTATTATTACTTCAACAATATCATGCAGGTGTGTTCGCCACAAGGTCCAACTGGCTAAGTCACATAGCCACCAGCAGTGGGCGTCATTCAAGATGTCGGATTTTGGCGGGAAGTTTGAATTTTGTTGGAAAGAAGGCCAACTGCGTCACGTCCACTCAACTACTGTCATCAAGGACGGCGACTTATTTTGTTTCACCACTCAGATGACCTGATTGGCGGTGCACATTCAGTCTTTGCTGTGTTGTCACCGTCAAAGCATCGTCACATGTTTGATCATCAAGATGAATGTGAAGGATGTAGACATTTGAGGGAGGACTAGCCACATTTCACTACATCATTTATAGAAGAGTATGATAATGCAGATGGCAGTTATAAGAATCGAGGGGCATGAAAGGGAAGCAGTGGTTGGGAAGGGAGTAAGACAGGGTTGTAGCCTATCACTTATGTTATTCAATCTGTATATTGAGCAAGCTGTGAAGGAAACAAAAGAAAATTTCGGAGTAGGTATTAAAATCCATGGACAAGAAAAAAAAACTTTGAGGTTTGCCGATGACATTGTAATTCTGTCAGAGACAGCAAAGGACTTGTAAGGTCAGTTGAACGGAATGGACAGTGTCATGAAAGGAGGGTACAAGATGAACATCAACAAAAGCAAAACGAGGATAACGGAATGTAGTCGAATTAAGTCGGGTGATGCTGAGGGAATTAGATTAGAAAATTGAGACATTTAAAGTAGTAAAGGAGTTTTGCTATTTGGGGAGCAAAATAACTGATGATCGTCGAAGTAGAGAGGATATCAAATGTGCTGGGGGTCATAGTATTTTCATGCAGCACTCGACTGTTGATAACTTATTCAATCTAGACATGGCAGTAACTAGTACTAAATAGATGGCGCCCATGAGTTCAAGCTGTATACAGTAACATCATTAACTGGCTTCAGACATGTAGCATTCACATAGAAGATATAGACCATTGTCTTAGCACCTGTATAACGGCAGCGCCGAAGTCTTGTGCTATTCCTCAAATAAGTGTTGTGAATATTGAACTCAAATTTACTGATGGCATACCCAACTATTTCAATGGGTCTATAACATTATGAGATACATTTGCTTAATTTGACGGATATAAGAAACAACTCTTTTCGAAATACTGTACTTCTGTTGCACCATTTGAAAAAGAATGAACTTATTGTTTTCCATGCTGATCATAATTTTATGTCTCGAGTAAATAAATATATTTATAATATTAAATTTCTCTTTGTCTTTTTCATTTCTCTAGACAAAAATGTCACAATTGTTAATGCACTTTAGTACACCTTAATGTACGTTAATGTATGTGACACACTTCCCTTTAAATACACCATGTGGAATTCATTCTGTCATGTAGCCGTTTTAGTTCAGTTCGTAAGGTGATTGCACTATAGTGGCTACACACACACACACACACACACACACACACACACACACACACACACACACACACACTATTTATCATATAAAAGCCTATTGCACGCCAGTACATAGCACAATAGGTATCATGGCAGGCTGGGTGATGCACACTTGCTGCAAGGACTTTATTGTTGGTGACTGGTCCTGTGATGATCAAGACCAGAAGACCAAGTAGTAGTAGTAGTAGTAGTAGTAGTAGTAGAAGAAGAAGAATGGAGCACTCCTTCACAACAGCATACGAGTTATAATTGTAGGTCCTTCCAACTGTGGTTAGACAAATGTCTTGATGGCTCTGTTAACACACACAGACTGAGTCCGCTTCAAGCACCTTTTCGTCTACTCTGAAACACTGCTTAAACCCAAGTACCAGTTACTGCAGAAAATGTTAGATGGGGTAGACGGCTCTTTTTTTGTTTTTTTTGTGGTTTTAGGGCGCACAACTTCAATGGTCATTAGCGCCCAGACTATGTTAGGAATGCACCGCAATGCACAAGTTTAAAACAGCAACTAAAATGGAAAACATGATAAAAGACAGATTGACAGGCATAGGATTAAAAACAGCATAATCAAATGTTCTTAGACAGGTTTGTCAAGTTGATAAAATGAAGTACGCGAGCAGCTGCTCCTGGGTCATCCGCTAAAATGGCATCTAGAGTACATGGTAGGCCAAGATCAAGATGCAGTGTATTAAAATCTGGACAGGACGTTAAAATGTGGTGGACCGCCATGGACAGAACGGCGCCGGCGCAGCCGTGAGCAGATGGTGATGGCTGAACCGGCAGTGTCCAATTCGTAACCGGGCCAAAACTACCTCCTCCCGCCGAGAAGGGCGTGAGGAGGACGTCCAAGCCGCGGGAAGAGGTTTCAAGGCCCAAAGCTTGTTGTACGTAAGTGCAGCCCAAACGGCATGCCACAGCGACAAAATGCGCTGACAAATGACCCTGCTACAATCTGATGAAGGGACGCAACAAGAAGCTTTCCGAGGCTGGAGGACCACACCCTTGGCCGCGGCATCTGCAGCTTCGTTCCCAGGGATACCGACATGGCCAGGAACCCACATAAAGCTAACCGGAGAACCGTCGTCCACCAGCTGCTGAAGAGAGCGTTGGATCTGGTGCACGAAAGGGTGAACTGGATACGGATCACTGAGGCTCTGGATGGCGCTCAGGGGAATCAGAGCAGATGACATAAGCAGAATGTCGGTGGCGGCAGATGTAAAGAACAGCCTGGTAGGGGGGCAAAGAGCTCAGCTGTGAAGACCGAACAATGGCCATGGAGCCGGTATTTGAAACTTTGTGCCCCGACAATAAAAGAACACCCAGCCCCGTCATTGGTCTTAGAGCCTTCTGTATAAATGACGGTCATATTAATGAACTTCGAACAAAGTTCGACAAAATGGGAGTGGTATACCGAACCGGGGGTAACCTCCTCTGGGAGCGAGCTGAGGTCAAGGTGAACGTGAACCTGAGCCTGGAGCCAAGGTGATGTGGGGCTCTCGCCCACTAAAAGGTTGCAGGGAGTGAAAAATCAAGGTGTTGAAGGAGGCGACGAAAGCGAACTGCAGGGGGTAGCAGGGCAGAGACATACAACCAGTATTGACGGTCGAGAGAGTCGTCAAAAAAGGAACGATAAGACGGGTGGTCGGGCACTGACAGTAGCCGACAGGTATACCCTCAAAGCAGTATATCGCGCCGGTAGGTGAGTGGCAATTCACCGGCTTCAGCATGAAGACTCTCGATGGGACTAGTGTAAAACGCTCCGATCCCAAGACGTAAACCCCGATGTTGTATGGAGTTGAGGCTGTGTAAGATGGACGGCTGTGCAGAGGAGTATACGAAGCTCCCATAATCCAGCTTGGAGCGGACAATCGACCGAATAGGCGAAGTAGGACCGATCCGCTCCCCACGACATACCATTGAGAACACGGACATTTAGAGAACGGGTACAATGGGCAGCCAAATAAGACATGTGGAGACCAGCTAAGTTTTCTGTCAAATGTAAGACCTAAAATTTTTGTTGTCTCCACGAATGGGAGAGCAACAGGACCGAGTCGTAAAGACGGTGGGAGAAACTAGCGCCAGAAGTTAATACAGACCGTCTTCTCTGCAGAAAAACGGAAGCCATTGGCGACACTCCAGGAGTAAAGATGGTCAAGAGAACGCTGAAGACAGCGCTCCAGGAAACATGTGCGCTGCGCGCTGCAACAGATGGTAAAATCGTCCACGAAAAGGGAGCCTGATACATCAGCTGGGAGGCAATCCATTATTGGATTGATCGCTATGGCGAACAGAGCGACGCTCAAAACTGAGCCCTGTGGCATCCCATTCTCCTAGCGAAAGGTTTCTGACAGGACAGAACCCACACGTACCGTGAACTGTCGATCCATTAAAAAGGAACAAATAAAAAGAGGGAGGCGGCCGCAAAGGCCCCATGTATGCATGGTGCGGAGAATACCCGCCCTCCAACAGGTGTAAGACTTCTCCAAATCAAAGAACACAGCCGCGGTTGGGCGCTTCCGCAAGAAGTTATTCATAGTGAAGGTCGACAAGGTAACCAAATGGTCAACAGCAGACCGGCGCCTACGAACTCCACATTGTACATTGGTAAGTAGGTGTCGAGATTCAAGCAGCCAAACCAAACGAGAGTTAACCATTCGCTCCATCACCTTACAGAGACAGCTGGTAAGCGAGATCTGTCGATAACTGGAAGGCAAGTGCTTGTCCTTCCCCGGCTTAGGAATCGGTACAACAATAGACTCACGCCAGCATGCGGGAACATGTCCCTCAATCCAGATGCGATTATAAGTACGAAGAAGGAAACCCTTACCCGCAGAAGAAAGGTTCTTCAGCATCTGAATATGAATAGAATCAGGCCCTGGAGCGGAGGACCATGACCGGGCAAGTGCATTTTCGAGTTCCCACATGGTGAATGGGGCATTATAACTTTCACGATTCGAGGAGCGGAAGTTAGGTGGCCTAGCCTCCTCTGCCTGTTTTCGGGGGAGGAAGGCAGGGTGGTAATGAGAGGAGCTCGAAACCTCTGCGAAAAAGCGGCCGAAGGCATTGGAAACATCCTCAGGGGCCGCAAGGACGTCATTCGCGACCGTCAAGCCAGAAACTGGTGAGTGGACCTTAGTGCCAGATAGCCGACGCAGGCTACCCCAGACAACAGAAGGAGTAGAACTGTTGAAGGTGCTTGTGAAAGCAGCTCAGCTGGCTTTCTTGCTTTCTTCAATAATATGACGGCACTGCGCATATAATCGTTTATAATTGATACAATTCGCCACTGTAGGGTGGCGTTTAAAGGTGCATAAAGCACGTCGACGAGCACGTAAAGCATATCTACATGCTGCAGTCCACCAGGGGACCAGTACGTGACGTGGAGAAGAAGTAGTGTGAGGGATGGAATATTCAGCAGCAGAGAGAATGACTTCCGTGAGGTGTGCGACCTGACTATTGCAGCTTGTGAAGGTCTGATCCTGAAAGGTCGCCCTGGAAGAGAAGAGCCCCCAGTCTGCTTTGGAGATGTTCCAACTAGTTGAGCACGGCGAGGGGGTATGATGCAGGAGATGGATAACACACGGGAAGTGGTCGCTCGAATATGTATCAGAAAGTGCATACCACTCAAACTGGCGTGCAAGTTGGGTGGTACATATAGAGAGGTCTAAATGGGAATATGTGTGAGATGTGTCCGAAAGAAAAGTAGGGGCGCCAGTATTGAGGCAGACAAGATTGAGCTGGTTGAAAAGGTCTGCTAACAGGGAGCCCCTTGGGCCGGATGCTGGAGAGCCCCAAAGGGGATGGTGGGCATTGAAGTCTCCAGTTAACAAAAATGGTGCAGGTAGCTGAGCAATAATTTGCATCATATCTGCCCTGGTAACGGCAGATGACGATGGAGTGTAAACGGTACAAATGGAAAATGTAAAAGTGGGGAGAGTAATTCGGACGGCAACTGCCTGCAGGCCGGTGTGCAATGTGATGGGATCGTAGTAAATGTCATCCCAGACCAGCAACATAACCTCTCCATGAGCCGGAATACCTACCACAGAGGGTAGGTCAAAACGGACAACGGTGTAGTGTGCCAAGGCAATTTGATCGCATGGGCGTAGCTTCGTTTCCTGGAGGGCTACGACGAGCGGATGGTGCAAGCGGAGCTGCAACTTCAAGTCGTCTCGGGTGGAGCGAATGCTGCGAATATTCCAGTGAATAAGTGCCATCGTGAGAAGAAAAGGAAGATGAAGGAAGGGGTCACCTTGAAGGCCGCTGAGGGCCTGGCTTCGAGCGAGCACTGCCGCCGCTATCAGTAGGCGGACAGTCATCGTCAATTGGTTCTATAGGTTCATCGGCCATCTTAACAAGATGGCCGATGGAGGGGGAGCTTCCTCTGCAGGTGAACGGCCAGATATTCGGCTACCAGTGGTGCGGCCAGGCGAAACGGATGACGGCCTGGGGTGGCAAACACTGGGTGGCGCAGGAGAAGAAATGTGCCATGGCGGAGAAGGAGAACTGTGCTTCCTATGAGCCTTCTTGGAAGGTTGTTTAGTGGAAATACTGGTCGATGGCTGGGAGTTCAAGGTACGTAGGAAGTCTGCACGGGACGGTTCCTTCTTGAAGGCCCGTGCATCTGACTTCTGGGTCTTCGTCTTGGCAGAAGCTGATGAAGGTGCTTGTGTCTGAGGGGTGATGGGAGGAAGAGGAGACGTCGACCGAGCGATCTTAGCACTGGCCGAACAGACGACCGTGGTGCTGAAGGTCAGATCGCATGTCTGCGTCGCCACCTTCCTGGTAGTCCATGGAGAGCCGAGGACAGTACTGTATTTGCCGCTGGGAGCAGCGTGGGCTTCCTACTAGCAAATAGCTTGCGAGCAGCCGAGGTGGACACTTTCTCTTTGACCCGAATTTCTTGGATACAGCGTTCTTCCTTGTAGATGGGACAGTCACGGGAGGACGCTGCATGGTCACCCTGACAGTTCACACAATGAGGAGACGGAGGTGGACAGTCACCCTCATCGTCATCCCTGCCATGAGTGACACATTTAGCCACATTGGAACAAGACTGGCGAGTGTGATTAAAATGCTGACACTGGTAGCAGCGCGTAGGTGTCGGGACATAGGGGCCAACAGAAATAACGTCGTAGCCCGCTTTGATACGTGACAGCAGCTGAACACTATCAAAGGTCAAGGAAAGTGTCCGGGTCGGTACAAGGTCATTGTTGACCTTTTTCATGACCCTATGGACAGCCTTCACGCCCTGCTCAGCGAGGAAAGACTTAGTCTCCTCGTCAGTCAATCCGTCAAGTGATCGAGTATATACCACACCACGAGACGAATTCAAAGTGCGGTGAGCCTCCACCCGAACAGGGAACATGTACAGGAGTGTGGCCCGAAGCAATTTTTTGTGCCGGAAAGGCGCTCTCAGTTTCTAGTAACAAGGCACCATTATGCAACCTGGTACACGACTTGACAGATCAAGCTATGGCATCTACGCCCTTCTGGATAACGAAAGGTTTGACAGAGGAAAAATCTTTGCCATCCTCAGATCGAGAAACTACGAGTAACTGTGGGGCAGGCGGTAGTACTTTTGTTACTGGTGGCTGGTCAAGTTTCCGTTTATGGGCAGAAGGTGCGAGAGAAGAAGAAGTGAAATCCATTGCGGAGGAATCCCCCATGATTGCCAGCATCTCCGATGGCGCCCGCCTTAGGTGAATGTTTACACCTCAGGTCGCACCTCCTGAGAAACAGACAGAGGGACCAATCGGCGTGGTCAGAAGGTATCAGCTCAGGCAATCACCCCTCCCTGGGCCTGGCCTTTACCAGGGGGTACGTGCGTGCCTTACTTGTCTACCCAGGGCAGGGAATTACGGGTTACCCCGTCACCGGCTACGTGTGCGAACGCGTGGGTCGGCCTTCAGGCGCGCACAGGGAGGAAGGAAGAAGAGGAAAAAGAAGAGAGAGGGAGAGAGAGAGAGGGAGAGAGAGGGCAGACTGTCTCAAACGCCGAAGCGGAGACCAGAGAAGCCAAGGAGAGGAAGCCAAGGAGAGGAAGCCAAGGAGAGGAAGCCAAGGAGAGGAAGCCAAGGAGAGGAAGCCAAGGAGAGGAAGGCAAGGAGAGGAAGGCAAGGAGAGGAAGGCAAGGAGAGGAAGGCAAGGAGAGGAAGGCAAGGAGAGGAAGGCAAGGAGAGGAAGGCAAGGAGAGGAAGGCAAGGAGAGGAAGGCAAGGAGAGGAAGGCAAGGAGAGGAAGGCAAGGAGAGGAAGGCAAGGAGAGGAAGGCAAGGAGAGGAAGGCAAGGAGAGGAAGGCAAGGAGAGGAAGGCAAGGAGAGGAAGGCAAGGGAAAGAGTAAGTGAGACAGTGAGATGGAGAAGAACAAAGAAGGGAACCAACCAAAGGAAGGAGGAAACGAGAAGAAGCGAAAAGCCAAAATGACCGCAAATATAGGCCGTGGAACCGTCCGTCTCCGGACGCAGGCGCTAACTACCCCTTGAGGGGGAGGGACTCCTTTCAGTCGCCTCTTTCGACAGGCAGGCATCAGGAATACCTCGGGCTTATTCTAATCCCCGGACCCACATGTGGGGGGGGGGGGTGGGGGGGTGGGTAGATGGTGTAATGTAAGAGCATTCAGTGAAAGCGACGACATCCCCCCCTCCCCCCACCTGAAAAGGTAAAGCCTAACACTGTCTTCATATTTGACTATGTGGCTGTCGAAAAGCAGGATCAAATTCGTAGATATTTCTGCTTTGGTCGTCATATGGGTGTTGACGTATTTTATCTCAGACGTATTCCAGGATCCCAGAACAGTTGGTGAGGGATAATGCCAACCTCATTATAGCCTTCAAACAAGACAATCTCAATTTAACATACATTTACCAGGCTCATGTTGGGACTGACATGTCATACAATGAATTTGTAAAGATATGTGCTGATTGTTGGAATCACTCACAATCCGGTTTTCTCGTTGTTGATAAAAGGCGGAAACTGAATGATGGTAGTTATAGCCGGAACTTCCAGCAGTTTCTCCATATATAAATGTACAAAATAGCTGAGTGCGTCAGTAGATACTACACCATGGACAAATTCGCACGCTTGGCGGATGCTCAATCTGAGAGATTAGGTGTGCATATAATGCTCACGTGTATACCGATATGAAATTTAAGAATCTTGAGGCAAGACTCGGTAAGCTTGCAAGGGAATTAAAGGACACTCATAAACTTCTTGCACTTAACCAAAATTGGCTAGAGAATAGATTTAGCGCAATTGGAGAGAAGATAGAAGCTGAGGTGGTTGTTATTGAAGGAGGAGGTGTAGGGAAGAAGAAGAATGACAAAGCATATATAAAACCACGCGATATGAGCAGCTCTGATTAGTATGCTCCGAGATGTCGACAAAGCATAAAGTCATTCAGCCACGCAAAGCAGCTCCAGAGAAATTACGTTAGCTGAGGATGGGGCATATGGGTTGCGAGCAAACATTACGAGAAACTTTTAAACCTGTTACCGAATCTATCAGTAAGATGGCTTCGCGTGATAATGATTCAATCGCAGAATTCACCAACCAGTATTGAGCGGGTAAGACAGAACATTTGGTGTCAGTGGGGAGAGACCGTACATGCTAGGCTCAAACTGTAAGTTTATATGATAGCACGAAACGCATCGGGGATACAGAGTTTAAAAGAACACCTGGCTTAATGAATCTTATCTTCCTAAGGCCCTCAAAAACTTGAAATACTCTACCAATAATCGCAAAGTATATGGTGAAATACTGCAATTGACTGAGCTGTATAAAATTCCTGACATAACACTGAGAAACCTGCAAAACTCTAAATACAGAGCCATTATACAACCTTTACTGAATGAGCATCCTAAAAGCATTGGTGAAGGTGTAGACTTTCAGCATAAAGGCGTGAGCAATCAACTCCCGCAGTATATATATTACAATGAGCCGGATGAACTAATAGACTTCGACTGTTGATGGCTTCGGCTGCTGCAGGTAGTACAGCTCATTCGAACGAGGTTCTTTCGATAATCTCTGAGCTTTGAGAGAGAGGTATTATTTAATAAGTATGGAGACGGTAGTTCGAGAATTGCACAAGCCACCACGCGAAACATATCCTCTGAGGCATGTTATGATTAAGCGGCTGGATGACTTGTGGCAGGCCAATCTTGTAGACATAAGTCAATATTCACTTGAGAATAATGGATTCAAATACATTTTAATGGTTATTGATACATACTCTAAATTCGCATGGGCATTACCTGTCAAAACAAACCGGTAGAGATGTTGCTGTAGTGTTTGAGCGTTTGCTGCAGACAGGATCAAATCGATGCCCAGACAATCTTGAAACCGATCATGGTGGTGAGTTTTACAATGAATATTTCAAGACTGTGATGGAGCGGTACGGGATACACGACTACTCGACGTTTACCCACCTGAAAGCTAGCTTCGTGGACAGTTTGAACAGAATGGTCAAAGCTCAAATGTGAATACCTTTTAATCTTCGCGGTTCTTACAAGTGGCTAGATATCATCCCACAAATAATTGCGCGGTATAATAGAACCAAACATAGTACAATAAAAATGAGACCGACCGATGTTCGCTATAATTCACTCATGGACAAAGTATATTTCCACATCAAATGCTGGACCCGCGCAAAAAGAGGTTCAATGTAGGCGACTTAGTACATATTTCAAAATACAAGACAGCGTTCGAGAAATCGTACTTACCAAACTGGTGAGCGGAGATATTCACAGTATCCAAAGTGCACAGAACGAACCCTAGGACATATCTTAAAGGATGGCAAGGGTGAAGAAATGGCTGGATGCTTTTACACAGAAGAATTGCAGAAGAGTTCTGAAGCAGATGTATTTCTCATCGAACGCGTGATAAGACGTCGCGGGAATAGAGCGCTAGTTAAATGGTTCGTATTTCCATCATCAGAAAACAGTTCGATTGACGCTGACGAGTTAGTGTATAACAGGGAGCGTAGACCTCTGTCTCCTCGGTAGTGTACCATACATGATAGGCAGCACACCATAATAAGAGGTGGAGGTGGAATTTTTGAAAAATTGCCTTTTGAATTGCACATTCCGGGGTACAACTTCTGTGGGCCTGAGACAAAGCTTCAGAAACGCCTGGCACGCGGTGGTAGCGGTATTAACCTACTAGACGAAGTCTACCTTGAACACGACCTCGCATTCGCTGCAAATAAAGATCTCCCAGCACGCCACGTTGCCGACCGAATATTAGCCGATAGAGCTAAGCAAATAAAGCGAAGAAAAGATCTCCGAATAGGTCAGCGCGTTGATGCATTCGTAGTTGATAAAACTATGCATGGAAAAATTAAGTTCGACATGCAGGTGATGAGTTGCAAACGAAATATGAATGCAGCGCGAACAACTGTTGGGGCGAAGAAGAACGAACCAGGCACTTTGAAAAACTGTATTCTCACTTCGATGTGTGCAGCTAAACGTGTGTTGAAGGAGGGGGGGGGGGCGAAGGGGAAAGCGAAGGAGACGAAGACGACGACTGCAATTAAACCACCTAGAGTCCTACCACTACCAAACACATCAGGTGGAATTATTCCGTTCCTCGTTCCAGACCTTTGCAGCTCTGGCGGCGGTAGGTTCACTTACAGGTGGAGCTGCAGCTGTAGCCAAAACGTCAAAAACACACAGAATGCACAGGCGCATCTAGAGGAAGCCAGAAGACATAATCTGGCCACGGAAGCAGCAGCTATCGGTAAGGGTCTCTACTTGAAACCATACAGAAAAAGACTAGGTATCTTCATAAATAAAAAAAGTTCGTTAGTTATCCTACCTGATCGAACGCTCACGAATAAAGGTATCATTAATATTGTTAAAGAGAAACTTCACATTCCTGGATTCCGTTGCGTCTTTATGCGGGATACATTACCGAAGAGTATGTGGCGGACTAATGAGTGCGGAATTGTAAATTTAGATGTTGCTGGGGGTCCAGGGATCCATTGGGAGGCGTATGTCAAGAAAAGTATAAATACAGTACAATATTTCGATTCATTTGGGGATTTACAACCGCCTGAAGATTCACAACGCTACTTCACCAGCAAAAGTTGTGTTTCCTACAATTTACGGCGATGTCAGGACTAACACATACCTGCGCGGGCATCTCCGCATTATGTTCCTCATCACAGCCATGGCAAATTAACCTTCGCCTGCATCAGCGAACTTCTGGAATGCGCGCTATATTTAGACAGAACGGTGAGAAGTCGAATGCGCGCTTTCTCCTCTCCTTGTCAGAGCCGGTGTGCGAACATCCACACATATGAAAGAGCCATAACTGAACGCACGCCCATCATTTGAGGTTTAGATGCAATGCCATACACTCTGACTTTAAAAGAGCGAGTATCAGCATTACGTGCAAATTACTTTCCGCCGATTTAAGTGCAGGGGACTGGAGTATTGCCCTGATTCGTCTGGAGGCGTATAACAGCATTCCAAATATCACGAAGAGCATCTGGAAATTGACGGTTGGAAGGAGATTCTACAAATACAACTTGGTGCCTACGATATTGATGATTTAAACGAAGTCTTAAAACAGTAAGGAAAAGGTATTGACTGCGGGCAAACATTAATATCCTTAAATCAAATACGTGCAGAGTGCTACGATCGACTTTAGACCGAGATTCAATAGGTCCACTGCTAGGTTTTGCAAATGATCGTGTTTTGTTGTGGGACGCCAGTAAATTTTATGCATCGGATCAAGCTGTAGATGTACTACCAGTCAGCACAATCCACGTTGAGTGCAATATTGCCACAAACTCATACCTCAACGATAAGTTGATTCATCCCTACAGTCGGTACTGGGTACAAAATAGTTCAAGCCCCCACAAACTATATATCTTCGAGTAACAGTTAAAAACATTGGATTACCTAGAACTGCGTATTGTTGACTAGAGTAATCAGCTTCTTACCTTTCGAGGAGAAGAGATCATTGTACGCTTGCACAATTATTGAAAGTATCACAACACATGGTGCAGAGTTGTGGTAACTAACCCTGAAGCAGAAAGATCGCCTGCTGGCTGTCGAGATGGATTCCTGGAGACGAAGTTGTGGATACTCCAGACTTGACCATATTAGAAATGATACGATCAGAGAGGTTATGAATGTCAAAAGCACAATCCTAGACTACATAGAAAGGAAGCGCCTACTGTGGTATGGTCACTTACAGCGTATTCCAGACAAGATGGCAAAAACGGGTATGGTAATGGACTCCACATCAAAGAAGGCGGCGCGGTAGACCTGCGAGATGTAGGAAAGACGACGTCAACGAAGCAATGGGTGCGAGAGGTCTTAATGAAGGAGACTGGATACACCGTGAACGATGGAGATTGGGATACGAGAGGGGGCGGCAGCCGTAGAAACCTTTTTCATGACTGCAGCGCCCACAGACCGTTCGGCTACTCCCCAGCAACGATTCCAATTTTATATAAAAGTTTCGTACTACTACTATCGATCTCATGCTTGGGAAGCTGGAGCGTATGAATGAAATGTGAAACTACTTCCGAACATAAAGCTTTTTGCTTGTAGTAAGCCTGACAAGCATTTGATATTGGTACTTCGTGAATTATATTTTCTCGTGTTATAAAAATGACCATTTGTGCCAAAACTGTCTCGTTTATTTGGTGTTTGTTACAATAGCTACAATATTAGACAGGCCTATTTTGTTTTATCTAGCAGACAGTGACAAAAACACGTAATCAGATTGAGAAATCACACAAGTCTTTGGTACTGTTTGTATTAACGGCTTTTTCAGTATTAGACAAAGAATTTCTTTTTTCATGTAGCAAAACATTTGACGATCTTTGATTAAGTAAGATTCTTTCCCAGAAAGGAAACAAAGTTAGAGAGAAAAAAATGCTACGTTTAAAGACTGAAGAAATGTGTACTGTCTTGCTTGTCTCTTCTACTGGTTTCATGTATCCTATTTTTAATTTTATCTCACAAAAAAGCGAGTTATTAGCTATAGGCAATAAAGAATGCAAATCTTCTGAAGAGTTCTTGTTCTCCCGGTTACAAAATATCCCATCCAATATTGATTGCGATTTTTTTTTTCTGATGCACATAGTCTCAGTTATAGTGGGAAAGATGATAATCTTCACGTGACCGACGTTTACGTTCAGTGATTTTGCTGTTTTCTCTTCGTTTATTGCTCTCACGTCAAGTGAAAACAAAATGGATTTCTGTGGTTGGGAGCTATCAAGTGAATTAAATTAAAATACATTGACATGAGTACGGAAGGCTAAAATATGTTATTAGTTTCAGATTTTATTTTATTTCCACCTTTCTGACAGTCAAGCATCAATAGCCTTACAGAACAATCAAGTTATTTTTGTCGTTTTGCTAAGGAGATTTGGCTTTTATTAATCTTTTCCGCTGAGGCAGTCAATTTATTTGAAACGAACTGTTTAATTCCACACTACTGGCTGGTTTCAACTGTTTGCTGCATTTCAAAAGTGCATGTTTTCACCTTCTAGCACGTATGAAATTATTTTATAATGAAGAACCAAAGATGAAATAATACATTACTGGTACTCCAAGAAAATTTACATTCGAATCTGGACATACGAATGTGCACTTCAAGCCGAATTACGCGTTTTAGTGTGGTTCACGAAATTCCGATGCTCTTTGCGTATCCTCTGATTTCTTTCTTTTATGACAATGTAAGATCTTTTAATGTCTTACACCTACGAACATACGAGCTTCCAGAATCCTAGTAGCTGCGCAAGCGCGGTGACGCCTGTTATCTGGCGCCTGTTATCTGGCGCTGGCTACTGAGACTAACCTATTTCTAACAGGTCGCGGGAAAATATTGCGAATGGTTATTTGAAAAGCGTTAGTTTCAAAGTAAATTTTCTTTTATGTAAGATGAACTATGTGCGAGAATTTACGATGAATTCCTTAAATCACAGAGCGTTTGACTCATTTAAAAATCAAGTCTGGTACGAACATTTAGAAAAATTTCGAGCTCAGAAGATCAGTCATGTCCTTGTTAAAAATTTTACTGGCACATTTGTAGGATGTGTCTAAGTGTAACGTGCGCAAAAAAGATCAACATGATACGTGAAAGCTTAGCTTCTCTTGCAGCTTATTAATCTTAGAGACCAAGATTATATGTGAAAACTCTGCTTTTCTTGTAGTAACAACATGTATATTAATTTAAACCATTAACGTTTCCTATCTGTGTGCACGCACTACTTAACGGTGGTATTGCTATCACGTGTCCTATGCTCGAATATTCGATGTCCTCGGCTGGCGAGATCACGTGACATGAGCTATGACTGGCTACAAAAGCGCATTGCAAGCTTGATTTCAATGCTTCAGAAAGTGACATGCGGAATTTAAGTTTACACTTCCGTAACACGAAAATATGCAGCATACACGTTTCCAATTTTTTTTTTTTTACTGAATGTGGTTTTCTAAAGAGCCGAGAAGTACTACACTGATGTATAAAACCATAACCATTCAAGGGATTGATAAATTTTACAGTTTCGAGGAAAAGTACCCTGTCACTTCACAGGGAAAAAGTGTATTTTCACCCGGGAGAAAGTGTAATTTTAACCGAGAAATCCGGTAATTTTTTTCTTGTCCTCTTATACACCCTGTATTTACTACTGTCAGCTTAACGTCCGGGAATTCGGTTATTAATAGAACGTTATTCACAAGAGACAAATCTGTGCTTACGTAATGTGCTGTGTCAAATAATGCACTTTTTATACCAGGGCCGGCCAAACGCTGCACAATGTGCAGACGTGCGGAAGTGCTGCACATGTGCGCACATGTGCGACAGTGGCATCTGTTATTAGACATGTGTCCTAAATGAACGGAGGGGGCTCCACTTCCGTGTTTATGTGGTACAAGCAAGAGCGCAACATTCCCAGTCTCGTTTACCCCTGGTAACCGTAACCTTAACAGAGAAGTACTGAGAAATGGCAAATACTGTGAAAAATTAAATGACGGGAGATCTATGTTCTCAGTCGTTTAAAAATGACTGGGAACTGCAATTCTTTTTTGTAGCCGTTGGTGAAAACTCAGTGTATGCTGTGCCGCCGAATAATAAGCGGCTAGTGTAAGTTTTCAATTGAAAGACACTACAATACATATCACAAAGACGAGTGTAGTGTACTCAACAGTGAAGAACGGCAAGCAAAATTAAATGTGCTTAAGAAAATGGATGAGACACATCAACTCGGTTATCATTTCTCATGACCAGTGATAAACGTGTTTGGATTTATTCCTTTCATAATTAAAAATTATTGTTTACTAACTGTGCATCATTGCCTCATTCTGTTCCACGTTACATTATTGTCAGGAAAATTGGTCATTAAAGCGATTCTTCCAATGTATACTTACATTTAGGTTTTTTTTTTAATGTGTGAAGGGCTACGCTCAGCTGAAGTCGATAAAACATAACATTCATCTAATTGTCGGTTATTATGCAGATTTCAGACGTAACTGATGAAAGATATAGCAATAATGGTATTGAAATAACAGGTGATCATCGAGAGGTCTGCTGTTATTCTGTTCAGAGGTCAGTGAGGCAAATTATGTGGGTGTAACTGAGGGCACCGAGAATTAGTTATAGGAAACTTTGCATTAGTTTAATGTTATCTTAAATCATGAATAAGGTTCTTGGGAGTCTAAGTACTCTCTTTCTTAAATACTAGATCAAAAGCATTACGCGTATTTACGTGCCGTCAGTCAAGCTGCCTTAATAAAAATCCGCGGTTGTTAACTGTATTACTTGTCTTACTGAGTTAAACTGTTAACATAAAGGTAGACGTCTCAATGAGTAGATTGTGACAGTATTTTAAATGTTTAATACGCTAAACACCTTCCCATGGTTGGCCTGCTAGCTGTGGAAAGAGCACTAGAATGCGCCGGTACAGAGTATCCCAGCAAGTGGATAAAGCGACATCTGTGCGTAGAAACATGCACTACATGAACGCTGACTGCTGCGGCGTGCACGCTGTGACCCGAAAGTTGCACATGTGCAGGAGCACCGCACGCGTGCAGAATTTATGGCCGGCCCTGTTTTATACCAATCAGTCCACGCATATCAACTGTCGTAGACAATTTTTTATTAATAACTTAATAACAGAAGATCTTGTACGGTTTCACACTGCAAGAAGCCTCTTCTTTGACATGCACACTTACAGTAGAAATATTTGACGTAACATCTGAAACGCTGAGTTCTCGATAATTTGCAACTTGATGAATTAATTCTTAGCCTATTTCTTTAGAACTGTCATCAGAAACGCCTCTCACCTCTAAAACGTGTCACCTCTTTAGCACACATTGCAACAAACTTCGTTGTTTTTTTATTACAACCTACATTCCTGAAGGAGATGTCAGTGTGGAATTTCATACAACTGTATTTCTTTAAATGAGTTGCTCGCGACTGGAAAAACAGAAACGTTGGTCAGCTTACGCGTGACACGTATGCTGTAGAATTTCTTTAGTTTACAACAAATATTTATTCCTTACTTCTCTTTTTGGACACTCCCGTTTCCTCTACGTTTACGCATTGGTTTCAGTTTTACTTGTTACTGCAAATACTTCCTCACTCTGCATGATTACAAATACACCACGAATGAGAATCCTGTGCTGGATGTAGTTGCGCAGGGATGAAGGTACGTTTAACGTTTTTGGAACTAACATTACGTATGACTTGGCTATGGCCTCTACGCTCGGCCACTGTTGACTGGTTCGGGCAGGCTGTCCAGGCAGTCTGTGCTCGATTACTCCGTCATGCAAAACTAGCCCGCCTGAACATCAACTACTCTTCTACACAGTTTATTGACCGACCGACAAATTTCGTAACAGTCTACACAACGCACGTCCCGACCGACTTCATTTCAGGGCCGCCCTGCTCCTAGAGCTGGTTATGACGTTCTGTTCTACGCGATACCGCTTAGAAGGGAACCTCCCCATCGCACCCCCCTCAGATTTAGTTATAAGTTGGCACAGTGGATAGGCCTTGAAACACTGAACACAGATCACTCGAGAAACAGGAAGAAGTTGTATGGAACTATGAAAAAAATAAGCAAAATATACAAACTGACTAGTCCATCCGCAAAATAAGCAACATAAATGATAGTGTACGCTCAGGATCGTTGTGTTCCAGTTGTTAGCGTGTGCTGCTGCGGCACAAAAGGTTCTTGGTTCAAGTCTTCCCTTGAGGGAAAATTTTACTTTATTTTCACAAAGTTATGATCTGTCCGTTCGTTCATTGACGTTTCTGTTCACTGCAATAAGTTTAGTGTGCCCCTCCAATGGGAACCGAAAACATTTGATCGCAAGGTCATAGGTCAACCGATTCCTCCACAGGAAAACACGTCTGATATATTCTATACGACACTGGTGACGGCATGTGCGTCACATGACAGGAATATGTTGTCGACCCACCTAACTTTTACACTTGGCGAATGGGTAAAAAGATTCTTCTACCTTGCCCGATTTAGGTTTTCTTGTGGATGTGATAATCACTCCCAAAAAGTGATGAAAACATAAGAGTTTGTCACAAACTGCAACAAATGAATGCAACAGTTTCACAGTCGCTAAGTTTTCCCTGTGCTCTGTCAAAACATATGTTTTTAACGTTTTCAAATTTTTCCGTGTGTAGACAGTCAAATCCTGCATATGTCCAAGCAAATCTGAACATGTCTTGGAATTTTGTAGATCGAAGTTGATTTTGTGTGAGTGCCTGAACTGAAAATAAAAAATTACCATTCACTCTAGGCAAGTCTTCAACCAAGGCTCTGTCGTTTCGCAGCTGCTCACGCTAACCACGAGACCACGGCGCTCCTGAGCTCACACTATCCGTGATGCTGCCTATGTTACACATGGACTACTCAGTTTGTATATTATGCCTATTTTTTCCTAGTTCCACACAACTTCTTCCTGTTTTCTCCATTGATCTGTGTTCAGTTTTTCAAGGTCTATCCACTGAGCCAACTTATAACTAAATCTGAGGGGGGTGCGATGGCGAGGTTCCCTTGTTAGTATTCCACAGGAAAAGAATTGGGATTTGGCTTGGCTGTTCGAACTAACAAAGCCAGAAAAAGCCGTGATAAAGCTGTAGGTAAAGAAATGGCTATTGCAATGGACCAAATGCACCTACGCTTTGTTACTTACGGAGCAGAGACCCGAAGATTTTCGGAATTATTTAAGAATGGATGAAAAATGCTTTTCGGAGCTCCTGAACGTCGTCAAACGATAGCCACATACGATTTCTAGCCACTGGCAGAATTTACGAGGACCTCAGATTCAGCGCAGTTAATCCACAAAATTATTATCTAAAATGATTCTTGAAATCTGCAGGGTGATTCTTAGTTGCTTGAGGAAATATTCGTGATAAAGCAGAAGCGAAACGAAAATTATATTCATGTAAACTTTATGAATTTATGTTCGTATGTAGTAATATCCCCTGTAATTTCAAGAAACTCCTTTCAGATTCGGACGACTGCAAATGGCGGCGGCGCATATTATAAATTCAGCAACATATTCATAAGAAGTGAAGCACTTAACAGTTGTTAGAAAAGAAAAGTACTTCACTTTGCTCTTCATAGCAGAACAGGCGACGATAGGTTGGATTTTTGTAACACTTCTAATAATGAACCAAGTGGATTTCATGAATGAAAGTCCGTGTACTGTCTATAATTCGGTTTTTAGTTCCTACTATCGATACGTATCTGAAACGAAATAAAAATCCAATCTGTCTCTATTTAACGTTATCTAACTTCATTTCCGGTGAGTATTGGAAATAAAACCGAGAAACGGACAGACGACTAACCATTATTCGCAAAACTGTGTATGTTTTATTTTCTCTGTTTGCCACATGAAACTACTACAGATTTGTTAAAAATGAAAGAAGCACTTCATTGCTTACCCCTCTATTGCTATACTGCTCGCGCGGCACGTCCCACAGACATCTGAAGACTCGAAAACTTTCCAGAAACTCTGTCATAAAAATTTCGTCTGCCTCGCACACTACCGTGTTAGCCACATTCGGAGTGCGCTGAACCCCGCGCGTGGTGACTGAAAAGGAACTGTTGTGGGGCGGCTTGCAGGACAGACTACACAATTTGTACGGTGAATGGGGCCGCGGGGAGGCGGGTGCGGCTGTCTGCTAGTCTTACCTAACAAACCAACCGCAAAGAAAAATCGCTCTTTAGACCAACAAGCCTACAGGCGTACAGTTGGTCGGTCGGTCAACAAGCTACACACGCACAATTTATGGGTCGGTCGGTCGGTCGGTGAACTGGGCATGTGTAGGATAGGGTCCTTTACTGACAGTGGGACACTGATAGTAACTGAATAAGAGAAAGAGCTCGAAAATCTAGATTTCGCAGTAGCAGATTCCGATGTCTCCTAACAGGCTTCTGACTTCAGTGTTGAAGGGTTTCAATACTATATCTTACCAGGTATGTAGTATACCGAAGCAACATTACGACAGATCACTGGCAACACACTATGGGGAGTTACTGGCAATGCTTGAGGAAAGTTCGGTTGGGTGGCTGACCACGGTTTCTCTCGGAGGTTTGCTTGTAACCTCAGAATCGTTCCTTCAAACTACTATGAAATTATCGAGTGGGGTAACGCAGTGGTTAGCACACTGGACTCACATTCGGCAGGTTGACAGTGCAAACCTGCGTCCGGCCATTTAGGTATAGGATTTCCGTGATTTCCCTAAATTGCGTACTGAAAATGTCGGGATGGTTCCTGTGAAAGGGGACGGCCGGCTTCCTAGTCCACCCTTCCATAGTCCGAGCTTGTGCTCGGTCTCCAATATCCGCATCTCGTGGTCGTGCGGTAGCGTTCTCGCTTCTCACGCCCGGGTTCCCGGGTTCGATTCCCGCCGGGGTCAGGGTTTTTCTCTGCCTCGTGATGACTGGGTGTTGTGTGATGTCCTTAGGTTAGTTAGGTTTAAGTAGTTCTAAGTTCTAGGGGACTGATGACCATAGATATTAAGTCCCATAGAGCTCAGAGCCATTTTTCGGTCTCTAATGGCCTCGCTGTCGACAGCACGTTAAACTCTAACCTACACCCCCCCCCCCCCCTCCCTACGAAATTGGAATTAATTTGGTCCAGATATAGGGAACCACAATTTGTCCACGAAATTGGTGTCACTAAGAACCTGTGCTCCGTACTTTGGGAACAATTGTCCACTTTTCAACCGGAAGTAATTAAAATTAGCACCAGAACGAAAAGATTTATCCAGCTGCGCTGGCTATCATCAAAGACCAGGCAAAGGGAACAGAGACAGCTCAGCGTCGGAAAGCAGGAAATACGGATTTGTCATCGGTTTAGGGTCTAAATGAACAATATTTGAGTATACAAGGCTCCTGCACTTACACACTAATTTATCGGATGACAGAATGACCAAATTGATCGCAGCCTACACACGTCCGAACCGACTGTACTCGGCGATTATAGTGCCGCCCTGTTGTTTGTTTTATCTTCAGTTCACTGCGTTTTTGTTCTAAGAGATCCGGCCTGGTTTTTCATAAAAAATAATAACGGGGTTTGCATTGGCTGTTTTAAAGGTAAGAAGGGAAAAATGCAGAAAGAAAGCTGTGGGCGAAGAAGTGGCCAATGCAAGGGAAGAAATACACCCATGTTCAGGCTGGGAGCTTATAATTTTCCTGATTATTTTAGAAGGGTGAATAATGCATTTCGAAGCTGCTGGACATCATAAAACGTTTGTTAAAGGAAAAATAATGCAGTCCTGAGAGAGGTGCTAAACTTCGAGGAGAGACTGTTAGCTGTATTACGATTTCTCGCCACTGGCGGCAGACCTAAGATTCAGTACTCTCATACCGCTACAATTATTAACTAAAATTATTCGGGAAACGTACAACGAGATTTATAGCTGACAGAGGTAATAAATCATGATAAATTAAAATAAATAAAACAAAAGACGATCACGAAAACGTTATTAATTTACTTACGGATGTAGTACAAAAGATGACCTGCAAATTTCAGAATCTCATTTCGTATTTGAACAAGAAGGACTACACATGAGGGCGGCGCGCATCATCTAGTAAATACATCTGCTACATCTACATCCGTACAGATACATAAGAAATAAAACATTTTGTGACTGTTAAAATTGTTTGGTTGGGTTGGGTTGTTTGGGGGAAGAGACCAAACAGCGAAGTCATCGGTCTCATCGGATTAGCGAAGGACGGGGAAGGAAGTCGGCCGTGCCCTTTCAAAGGAACCATCCCGGAATTTGCCTGGAGCGATTTAGTGAAATCACGGAAAACCTAAATCAGGATGGCCGGACGTGGGATTGAACCGTCGTCCTCCCGAATGCGAGTCCAGTGTGCTAACCCCTGCGCCAACTCGCTTGGCGTTAGAATTGTAATAAATAAATAAATAAAAATGAAAGATCCCACACTTTGGACTTCAGGGAAATTAAAATGTAAAAACAGAAATAAAGAAGATAGACAGGCTTAATCACGTGTTGCACATAGAGAAACCACTATGGATTCGTTAGAAAATGAAAAAAGTGCATCATTTCTTGCATCTCTATTGTTATACTCCTCGCACGATGTGTCGCGAAAACATATGCAGTCTTTGAATTTCACTAAAAACTTTGTCCTTAAAGTTTCGTCCGCCTCGGACGTCGAAATGTATATTACAACAGTATTTAATTCCGAGAGCTTTGTCAGAACAGGAGTTTTACTCATGCGATTGGCACGATCGTGCTACACACGACACAATTTCTTGGTTCGGTTGTCGACTGGTCGGTCGCGCCCGACATCCCGACAATAAAAGTTCGTCGGTCGGTCAGTCAAAACACCGACACACTGCCAATTTGTCAGACGGTCAGTTGGTGGGGCGCCACAAGAGGCGCTGTTATCGAGTCACGTGATCTGCCTGACGGCTGCAACGGATGACACGAACAGCTGAGGGTTATTCGTCTTACTTGATTAGAGAAGTAGAGATCGAAGTATTACGGCGTTGTTTTGTTGGTGAGAGGAGTTTTGTTGTTGAGAGGAGTTTTGTTGTTGAGAGGAGTTTTGTTGTTGTTGCTGCGGTTGTTTTGAGTTTTGTTGCTGTTGTCTTGAGTTTTGTTGTTACTGTTTTGAGTTTTGTTACTGCTGTTGTTTGGGGGAGAGTTTTTGTTGTTTGACAGGAAGGAGAGTTTTTATTGTTTGGAAGGGAGGAGAGTTGTTGCTGTTTGCGAGAGGAGGAGAGGTTTTGCTGTTTGCGTGCGAGAGGTGGAGAGTTTGGCTATTTGCGTGCGAGAGGTGGAGAGTGTTTGGTGTTTGTGTGCGAGAGGTGGAGAGTGTTTGGTGTTTGTGTGCGAGAGGAGGAGAGTGTTTGGTGTTTGCGTGCGAGAGGAGGAGAGTGTTTGGTGTTTGCGTGCGAGAGGAGGAGAGTGTTTGGTGTTTGCGTGCGAGAGGAGGAGAGTGTTTGGTGTTTGCGTGCGAGAGGAGGAGAGTGTTTGGTGTTTGCGTGCGAGAGGAGGAGAGTTTTTGGTGTTTGCGTGCGAGAGGAGGAGAGTTTTTGGTGTTTGCGTGCGAGAGGAGGAGAGTTTTTGGTGTTTGCGTGCGAGAGGAGACTTTTTGGTGTTTGCGTGCGAGAGGAGGAGAGCTTTTGGTGTTTGCGTGCGAGAGGAGGAGAGTTTTTGGTGTTTGCGTGCGAGAGGAGGAGAGTTTTTGGTGTTTGCGTGCGAGAGGGGACGACTCTTTGGTGTTTGCGTGCGAGAGGGGACGACTCTTTGGTGTTTGCGTGCGAGAGGGGACGACTCTTTGGTGTTTGCGTGCGAGAGGGGACGACTCTTTGGTGTTTGCGAGAGGGGACGACTTTTGGATCAAGTTAACAGCCATGGTAAGTGAACTCTGATATTTCTTGTAAATTGTATTTTGCAGGGACGTTAAGTTTTAAGAAAATGACAGTGTTCCTGTTTTAGTTGATGTTCTTGTAAACATGTTATGCAGGTAAAAATAAAAATGGCCGATATTAAGGTATCTTTCACTCATTGAACCGGCCCTCTGATACAACTTGTCTAATAGCTTGCTCATTGTGAATATTTTTTTTACAGTAAACATCAGACATATTACATTATTATATTGCCTGTTTCGACTCAATAGATGGTTGATTTTTGTCAGCAGTGGCTGCGCTGTTTATTTTTGCATTACAGGTTTTCCTTCCATCATATGACTTCAGATTTCGTATCCATCCAACTCGAAAAGCTCTGGGTGAAGAGTGTTCGACCAATAACGGACGATTCTTTCCATTAATTTAGGAAGTTTTCTTGTTGGTATTTGGCAGTTGTTAGTGGTTGGTAGGTGTCGACATCAGTTTACCATTATTGGTTGGTCATATTTTTTGTACTATGTCTGGAGAGTTTTCGTTTGTTGTACTGTGGACTTCGTGTTAGATATGGTATGTGAAGGTTTACGTAATGGGTTTTTACGATTTCAATGTGTTTGTTTTCGTCACTATGGGCTTTTTTTTCTGCTATAATGACCAAGTGAAATGTGCGGTATCAGTTTTCAGAGATGTGTGTGAGTATCTGGTATGGAGGGTTTCGTTCAAGCAATACAGGTCAAGCGAAGTTACAATGCCACGGGTTTTGGTTTTGCGTATTTGGATTGTGCTTACTGTGCAGAACTTCGTGTGCTAAATTTTTTTGGTTAATATTGGTCTGGAAAGGTGTTATTATTCTCAGTCAGAGAGAGAGAGAGAGAGAGAGAGAGAGAGAGAGAGAGAGAGAGAGAGAGAGAGAGAGAGAGAGAGAGTGAGAAGGGGGGGGGGGGGGCGGCAATACCACGCTTTACCTAGACGAAACACCAAAGTTACAGGGCCTCCGTGTAATACGAGATCTTCAATATTTTCTAGCTGTATTCGTGCAGACTAAAACAAAATGAATAGAGCATTTTTGTAGCGTATGTAATGCAGTTCAATGTTTTAACGGTATGCATTTGTAATAGTAGTCTGTTCTCGAGTTGTTACAGAAACGCGTACAAAAGTGGTCTCCAACTACACTAACTTCCTCACACTCTATCCTCCCCCACCGCTTTTCCTCCTATCAGAATTCTTAGTATGTTGCTCACGGCGCTCCCTTTTACCACTGCTTGAAAATTTGAGACTAAACGAATTATTTCCATTTTCGACCGGCTCCGTGGACTATTTAATCATAATTATTAAGTTATGTACTTGATGTAAGCACTTCCATTAAATTTACGAAGGTTTATAGAATTTCTTGGTGTTGTTCTGCAATACAATTGTTCCATAATAATTAAATATGGCGATTAATAACACAGTGGTTGTGCAAGGAGTGTTAAAATTTGTTACGTAAAGAGTGCTTTAATCTGTCTGGTCGATATTTCTTCGTTCTCTCGGATGTTTTCTTTCTTCTTACGAGACGACTCTTCCTGTAGTTCTTCCCCTGATCTTCGTTTGGGGTCTCGTTTGCCTGTCTTCCAGTATTTTGATTTTTTAATTATCCTCTATAATTTGCAGTTTTTATGTCTTCCTAAATTTGTGTGACGCATTTAATGTTGCTCTTACTATTCCACAGCTTTTCTATTACTCCTGTACTAATTCTTTTCTGTGGTGTTCTCATAAGATGTCCAAAGAACGATACGCGATACTTCGTGATGGTGTTAGTTATTAGTTCTGTTTTCTTGTGTATTGTTTACTTCGGAGTTACTATCCAATGATTTTATGTATGTCTATGTATATTCTCCGATGCCCATTTACTGAGATATTGTTGGTCTCCTAATTCTTCTTTCTGTCTTTGGTCCATTTCTGCTGTAGTAATTTTGAAGATTTTTCAGCTGCATATAACATTTCTGGTCGTGTAACTGTTTAATAGTTTAATTTAGCATCTATAGACACGCTTTTTTGTTGTTTAGTAATGTATTTTTCTTTCAATTGCTGTATTTTGCCATTTTTAGTTCTCATTTAGATTGTTACGATTTCACCTAAATATTCAAATTTATTAACAGTTTTGGGTAAAAGCTGGGTATTGGACCCCCCCCCCCCCCCCCCCATCCGTTTTTCAATATGGCACAGATGTAGATATTAGTCTTCGCTACTAGGTAATTTGTTACCTCAGCCATACATTCTACTGTCACATTAGTTGGCTTTGCCACCTTGTAACATAAACTAGACAAAGGAATGTTCCACGAATCTTTGACGCCACGGCCACAAATTCAAGGGGGAGGGGAGGTGTCCAATACGTAACTCAGTTTCGATTCCCTGTTATATTGTAATTTAATTTGCAAGTCGGATAAGACAACGTAATCTTGTTTTCCGAATGATATTTTAAGGTCAATTTCCTGTGCTGTTTCTTGTAGCGATTTAACTTGTATTATTTCCTGAGTATTGTTGGCTAGGTGAGCAAGAGCATCAGCAAATCCCAAGAAGTTGAAACTTCATTTGTCGCACACACAATTCTTATTTTCTTTTGATTATCTTCTTACCATTCGCTCATTACATATTCCAGTGCACAGTTGAAGAGTAGTAGTGTTAGCCTGTCACTTTGTCTGAAGCCAGTTTTTATATGGAATGCTTCAGAAGTCGCCCCTGTGAACTACTTTCGATGTGGTGTTGGGTAGAGTAAGTACTGTTACCATCATTAAGCTGGTCCCTTTTCCAAACGTCATTCGTTAGTTGAGTGATCAGTTAATATAAACAATACATACAGTAGTGATACACAATACATTCATCTTTACATATTACATATTGCAATCGAGGGCCTTCAGCTTGGAATTCATTTAGTGCAAACAGGTATTTACTAGGAAAGCTAACCCCCTGTTTCACAGATTTTTAAAGTATGTGGCAGCTTGTTGAACCATACATACCATATTAAAATATGGACTATTCTTATATTTTTGTCCTCTGAATGATCTTGTTATCCCACTTCTAGTGTCGTAGTTGCGTGTATCACATTTGCTTGCTTTGTTTTTACTGTTCACAAAAACTATAGTAAGTTAATACAAATATAAGGAATATATTGTTAAATATTTGTCAGACAAGGATTTCACACGAGGACTCTCCGGACCTTAGTCTGTGCATTAACCTCATTGCCTTTATCTACAATACCAACAGTGTATTCACGTGTTGTCCTGCCACGCGGCCGCACACTTCAGTATCGTGATTAACAAATTATCCCATGTTTAGGGATTGAGCTCGAACTGTTTTTGCCACTTCGCGTATCAGGTGGAACCCACCGCTTATTTTCTCGCACACAGAATAGATGTGGTTTACGTGACGAAAATTTTTGTCCAGAAGGACACAAAGAAATTTGTTACCTATTTCTTCCTATTTAATATCACATATATTATTTTATCCTCATTAGAGCAAATTGTTTTAATGTTAGTAACAGATTTACTGACTTGAGGATTTAGGCCTCAATGTAGGAAAATACGTGGTTACTTCTGTCACTCCTTCAGTTTCAAATGCCTCTAATCCCTCAGCTTTGCTGGTAAAATAGAAGGGTGGTGGTGTCTTCAGCATAGCTTACCAGATGAAGGTGGAAGAACTGTCGTAGTAGTAGTAGTAGTAGTAGTAATTCGGTGCACTGCTTGCTATAGTAAGTTAACAGTGACTGAATGTTGTATACCTTAAATTTCATGAGCGACCCACGGCTGACTGTCAGAGGCTTTGGAATGATGTAATATTATACCTCTTCTCTTCATTCCTTCATCCATTCTTTCCTAAAGCCATGCTGCATTTATTTATTTAAAATAACCATTTCAAAAACCATATTAAATCTAGGGGACAATGATACTGAGCTCTAGTTTGAAGCCTTTATTGTAGGTTACTTCGCTTCTTAGCACTGGTTTAACAGTGTTTTTTTTTTTTTTTTTTTTTTAGACTACTAAGTTTTTCTCCTTAATACTGCAGATTGAGGCAAGTTGTGGTTCCTTCTATGCACTTTCTTCAGGGCTCGACGTCACAGCTGAGTATTTGTTCTTTAATGTTAGGATTACCTTGCTTGTTTCATTTCCCATAACCTTCTCAGGTTGAAACTTCACGATTTTGAGTGGTATGGTTTGGTATCTCATGGTAGATGCCCATAACATTTTCTGCTGGTGATAAGAAATTCTTATCAAAAAGAATACATACTGCTTTTGATATTTTTACGATATTAGCGTACTGCACTTTGCACTAAGCTTATCCCGTTTATCTGACGCTTCTGCGTGGGATAGTGTATCCAATCCCTCCTAGCTACCTTATTTTTAATGAAATTTGATCTTGCTGTTATTCAAAGCTCGTTTCTTTTCAACACTTTTTGTTGTTTTTAAGAACTGTATTTATTCTGTGTGTTGTGGAAGGTAGTTTGAGTAATGGGAAGTCCACGTTACTTAACCAGTGTCACCAGCAATTTTGAGAATTGTTGCGTGATGTATCCAGGTAGATCTAGAAGCTGTGAGACCCTGGTGTCAAAGGAAAGTATATTTTTACGGTTGTATGTTCTTAATATAGCTGAGTTTCATGACAGCTAATTTGCTGAAGCTGACATCAATGTTTGTCTCAAAGTACATTGTCATTGGAACCAGTCTGCTTAATTTCGTCACTGAAACTGTAGAATCTTCACAAGGTCGGTCTTGCCACAGAATCGGGGGTTTCATGCCAAAGGGACAGGTACTAAAAAACAATTCGTAAAACGCTGGTTTCAGGTTGAAATGACTGGTCTTTGTCGCTATGCCAGCCAAAAGCACATTAAAATCCGTTAGCTCGCATTTCAAATAAAATTGCACATGACACTGTCAACGTTTTAAAATTAAATGACTCATTTCAGCGAATTCAACTGCACGAGTGTTTCGTCAGAGATATAAAAAGCTTAAACAAAAGAAATAAACCCTTGGCCAAAGGCTCATTACTACGTATGCCTGAACTAAGTTAGGCAGAAAATCTAATGATTAAAATGTTTGAGAGAGATGCGAAGCTTCTATACAAAATACTGTCTTGAACTACGGATGGAGGTACGACTACGTTGTAAAGAAAAAAATTCTCACGTCTGCTAATCATATACTGCATGTGGTAGAAACATTAGTAAAGTTGCGTCTTATTGTTTGGACGATCTGTTTGAAGTACGAACCAACGGATTTTAATGCGTTTTATGGTGGAACAGCGACAAAGACCCTTACAAGGGTTGCAATTAATCACTTGACATAAAGAATTGGCATCTGTGAAACCTGTAACGTCATTTAACGGTGATACCAAATTTAATTCATAATTTTACATTTTATGTGGAGTGTGCTGTCCAGTGATGCGTCTGTAGGTTGTGCCAGTTACCACCGCTTTCCCAAGTGACTTCTTAAATATGCGATTAGACGGAGCTTCCCTCACACAAATATGTGGAAGATATGTGACAACAGTTTCTCGCAGTCATGGCGGTTTGTAGAAGGTTTTACGTAGATTTCTGACTCTTATCTGTTCTTGAAGCTGCTGCAACTTTCGTCATGTGACAACCAGGTAGCTTGAAAATGAACAATGTGACAAAATTAGCTAATAGCGAAAAATCATGAAATAAGTGTTCGTTTCAAAATGAAAAATCGCATACGCAGGGCAATGACTTCCCTCAAGAAACTTGAACATGTTTGGAAATACTGAGGACAAACATTCAGCAGATTGCCTAAGAATCACGTAAAAATTTTATTGCGCTATACAGTACGTGGGTAAGTCCATAATTGTATTGCGTTAGTTTGCGGTTCTGTTATTGATTCTGTAGGAGGAGGGAAATGAAGCTCAGGAGGTAGTTAAAGATGAATTTTTGTTTTCCGCAGGGTATTTCAGAGGCAGCTGCACAGTAAACTACACTGAAAGCAGGCACGGGATTGGTAGTAAATACGCTCACCCTCATTTTGCTCTCATTATGAGATTGACGAAGAACTAGGTAGTATGAGAAACCGAGCAAGTAGGTACAGACAAAACGAAAATCACAGTAGTATTTGGCCTTATTTCAGTCTCCCGAAAGCCTTTATTCCCAGAAACCTTGCAGTTCTTGGCTCGCTGAGATCTCCGTTCACTTTCAATAGCTGTAGTCCCTAAACCCGTCCCTCGCATATTTTCGCGATATAGGCGCGTTTTTTAGTTTCCCTCGTTGCAGTGGAAAAGCAATTTCCGTTATTGCATCCATCACGCTTGAGATTTGGCAGGAGATCTCTGTTTATGGAATCCACAGTCACGCATCCCATTACCCATACAAGAGGACACGTTTTGAACCAGTAAGAAGTTATGGACTGAACACTTAGTCAGGACTGTTTGATACTGTGTTTGGGTTAAAGTACAATGGCATTCTGAATACCCTAAAACTAATAACTAAAATGCCGAAACTTTTTAGTAGAGCCGGCGGTTAAAAACACGCTCTGCGGCAGGTTGACGTCTAATAGAGCCTAGATTCAGCAAGAAAGACTTACTTGCTCAAGTATCATCCCTGACTATAATTTATGAAACTGGAATGCTCCTACCAGGAAGTGGTGAGGCGTTCGACAGGAGAATAGTTCACTGTTTTAGCTTCTTAAACAAAGCACTGCTAGAAAATGCATCTGTCAGATACTCACACATTGCAACCATAGTCAACGCAAACATATAGTTTGCATCTGCCATTTCCAAAAGAACAGTTCTATGTCGCCGTTTACGTTTATAAAAAGGCTCCCACTATTAGTCGAGCTTGTTATCACGTGCTTTCCATGTAGCGCGTCGAGACGAAGAGGGAAAATTCAGCTTCTCTCGAAATCTGCTGTGGCAATGACAAGGGTACCGCCCTGGCTCACCACGATTTCGTTCAGGTACATGATGTATGCAGGACTTGACTAGAAATTAAAGTGACGCAAGTGGGAACTCCAGATCAACAAACGTTCAGAAAAACAGTATTTTTGGTGCTGGTTGGACGATGCATGTCGTGCAGAACGGTAATCAGAAGGTCGTGGGGTTGAGTTCGTATGTGCAACAATTTTTCCTTCGAACTTTACGTCACTTGCACTGCAAATAAACCGAAGTATAGGTCAATATATTGCATTTGTTAATGTTTTCATACAAGGCGTCACTTGCTGTAGTGATACTCATCGTAAAAGCAAGGAGCACTAATTTTCTCAGTATCTTACACACGTTACGAACGCCTCTTTTTTATTGCACAACTTTACTTAAAATTTTCTATAGCGAAGCAAACTTGATTCACATTCGTGAAAGGTTCTCTCTACCGCACAGTTTGTTGCGTAACGCATCGTTTCGCCAAATAGTATAGCTGGTGACGCACAAAGATGCAGTCTTCTCGGAATGTGATTTATTTTTATCATTCTGTGAGGTAAGAGCAGTTTTGTAGCTTTTTGATCAAATTCTTTTTCTTGCAATAAAAATAGACGTCACAGAGTTGCAATAGCAAAGTGCATGTAATATTTTCTCAACGCTTGGCCTTTTTATTTCATGCCAAGACCTACGTACAGCATAAATTTAGACGAAATCGGTGATGACGAGTAGGCGCTGTATCTTTGTGGCCAGTCTTCTGCGCTTTGTTGGATATGTAAGAAACCACCATTCTCGATGAGAAAGAGCTGTCAGTAAGATTTAACTATTTGCAGAAATTCTATGTAGTGTAACTGCGTTTTCAGCAATCTGTTATGCATGTGTAGCCGGAATTTCTTTGTATTTTGAGCATAGTTGAAAAAATAATGAATACGTATTACACGACAAAGCAAATACAGAACCAGAACTTCCAAAAATATCAATGGAAAAATTACCAATGTTGGAATTCATAATAAATAATGAGATTTCTTTTCCAGTCAGATTGTTTGCTTAGATGTTCACATCCCTACAGACCACCGTAGCTGCTTCTTTAATGATTCTGCCTATTCTGCAAACAGGGTCTCGAAAGGGATACTGTAGGTTGCAGCACGAATCACATGAAAAATGCTGATTGTTATCGGAACGCAGTACATTTAAATCTACCGTTTTTGTGAAATAAAATATTTTAAGGTAAGGTAGTCCAAGCTTTTACAGTGAAGCGGTAGGCAACAATCACTGTGGTGCAATCTTACTGCTCGTCTCACTTTTGTCTCGTTATGGACGGAGTCTAGAAGAAACCGCACCTCGCCGCTCGTCAATCGGAGGAATGTCCCGGCTTCGTGCTCATCCTCAATCCGTAGTTCCCGAACTAGCGTATGGGCTGCGCCCTGTCCTGTTCATCCAGTTTCGCTCACAATCTTTCACGTGTACCGTGATGAGAAATATGAATCATCTATGTACACGTTGGTATCATTTCTAACTCTGACTAAAAAGATATACGTATACGTATTCAGTAAATTAACACGTCACAAAACCTTTTTCATCATCCTGGTTCCCAGAACTTCTAAAGATAGATGTTGAATGTGGATATTGTATCACAGACACAGTACTTTGACTGTTCAGAGATGTCACTAAACCCACGCAGAGATGTAAACAACCATTCAGGAGCAGCGCCTATTAAACGAGGGGGTCCGACAGTCGATCAGTTCCAGTCATTCCACCAGGAAGCAGGTACAGGTCTTGTGTTTTCTGTAGTTCAACCATGCCTACACGGTCAATACTGGCGTTCCATCGCGTCCGCATTGTTACTTTACGCTAGGAAGGGCTCTCAACAAGGGAAGTGTCTGGGCGTCTCAGAGTGAACCAAAGCGATGTTCGGACACGGAGATACAGAGACAGGAACTGCCGATGGCACCCATCGCTCGCTTCCCCCCCCCCCCCCCCCCCCCTCCACAATGGCTATTACTGCAGTGGATGACCGCTACCGACGGATTATGGCTCGAAGGAACACTGACAGAAACGCCACCATGTTGAATAATGCTTTTGTGCAGCCACAAGACGTAGAGCTACAACTCAAACTGTGCCCAATAGGCTGCATGATGCGCAACTTCACTCCCGACTTCCAAGGCGAGGTCCATTTTTGCAAACACGACACCATGCAGCGCGGTACAGATGGGCCCAACATGATGCCGAATGTACCGCTCAGGTTTGGCATCACGTTCTCTTCACCGATGGGTGTCGCATATGCCTTCGAGACAATCGTTGGAGACACGCTGTCCAGCAAGTGCAGCAAGGTGGGGCTTCCCTGCTGTTTTGGGGTGACATTATGTGGGGCCGACGCACACCGCTGGTGGTCATGGAAGGCGCCATAACGGCTATACGATACATGAATGCCATCCTCCGACCGATAGTGCAACCATATTGGCAGCGTATTGGCAAGGCATTTGTCTTCATGGAAGACGATTCGCGCCCCCATCGTGCACATCTTGTCAATGGCTTCCTTCAGGATAACGTCACTGGACTAGTGGCCAGCATGTTCTCCAGACAAGAACCCTATCGAACCTGCCTGGAATAGTTTGGAAAGGGTTGTTTAAGGACGACACCCACTAACTACTCTGAGGGATCTGCGCCGAATCTACTATTCACACAGACGTAGACAGCAAACAGTCTGCATCCCTGATTTGAAACGATCATTATAGTTGCAGCAGTTGCAGACGTTGTGTTTCGTGTGCAGAGGAACTGTCACAACATTGTGTTGGTGTCGATGAAAGGCCACTCTTGGATACCTGGAATTAAACAAGTAGACGGCCGTGCAAAGCAAGTATCTCTACAAGCAGCTCATGGAGCTAGTATATATATGATATCCATGCTCACGAAGCAGTTGTCTTTGGACTGGTAAGAGGAATGGTCGCAGACATCTAAAATCGAAGGCGATCACTACACGTTATTTCGTCCGACATTTCCGAGAGTTCCAGAGCATCATACGAAACAAACATCAATGAGCTTCACAAAAATTTCAGTACGGCTGAAATTTCACCATCGGAAGTTCAAAACAAACACTTTCATCGACTCGACATAAGCGTCATCCAACCACATATTTATGCAATGTCTTCGGGGCACGTATCACATCAACGTCCTTAAAAGTAATCTTCGTGCTCTTTGTCGTGTATTCCCAAGCAGCCACCGACGCTTGTTGACACCGAACGCTGTAGCAGCATATAAGCTACCATACGAATTCGACAACAGTGCCAACATCAGGACATAGCTCCCAGTTGCTAATTAATGCTTAATGTACTTAAAATGCCAGAGGAAGACCAAAGCTCAATTGACAGTGTCTGCCACTCTGCAGAATATGGAATGCTCAGTCTCTAAATTTAGGCCGATATGTACTTGCCTGTGTACTGGTGTATCAATGCGTGTGGCTGTAATGCACAACTTTAGTTCTTGTGAACTGCTCTGCTGTTCTGTTCTGTGTAGATGGAACTTACAGACCTGTACAAGCATTCGATTCTCTATCCGAAGCTTATGAAACAATTCTCAGAGAACATACAAAGAAAATTTTTTTGTTAATTTAGATATATAGTCATCAATGTGGACTGACCTGGGAATATCCCAATTGTGTACCAACGGCGAGTTATCATTTCTTGTTGTGTTACCAGTAGAATTTTTATAGTATACTAGCACTGTGTACCTTGTGTTCCATTTTCGTCCTGTTCACTCGTTTTCGTGTACTCTGATTGTAAATCTTGTTTTATGTCGGATCTGACCTTTCTTAATCCTATGTTACATCATACCAGGACAAGAATTCAAATAATGTCTTGCATGAACTGTCGAAACCAACTGTAATAACATTTCCTGTGTTTGGTTGGCTGTAAGTGCACGTTCCGAAAGCCAAGAAATTAAAAAAAAATTTACGCCTCTTATAATTTCTGCTGTATTCATACACTTGCTGCAGGGACGTGCAAGGATCAGGTAATGTGCTATCATTCGGCAATGCACTTCCACAAGCCGAACACTACTTCTGCTCTGCTGGTCATTCCTGAAAGAAGTATAGCACCTGCCAAATGCCAAATCCAACGTTTAGGAATTTCATTGGGCCTTTAAGGATTCCATTTGTCAGCTTCGTACAACATGACTTTACGAAAGATCTTCGGCAAATTTATGGTGTAATGTAGGTGCAAGGGTGGCACACAATGCGAGAGTAGCCTTACCACAGTGTGTCTGGAAACCCAAGAGCGACCACCTGAGTCCCACCTATCAATCTCTATCCAGTTATGTCAAACGGACCCACTAACGGCTGATAAACATTCCTTTAAATGAAGACTCTATCTTCCAGGAAACACTGAGGACACATTTTACATTAAAGACTGTGGAACACGAATATTGTACTCCAGGAACAGAAAAGCAGTTTCAAATTAAGACACTTGAATATGTCGTAAAAGCAGCTGGTACGAGGATTGGCGATACCAGTCCTAAGACATAACTGTACCAGTTTACAATTGGGTTACTGATCATCCATTGGGGTTTGGCTACAGACGATTCATACAGAAGTTTGACACACTTCTAGTCAACGATAAATTACGCCTCTAGGTACGAAACTCTTGCAACAATTGTGCAAGGGCTCATGCAATTCATTAATATGATTTGAAATACCAATTAAATCTTTATGTAGATGCTTTATTGCGGTTCACAAGTAGAGTGAGCCAACTATAACTTCATAAATGCGATTCGTCTACAAGATTTGTAGGACGTGGAAAGTAATTTACAAAAAGCCCGGGATAAAAGAACAATTGGCAAGCTGGTGTATATCAAGAAGAAAACATATGAAGAAAATTCAGGAAAATTCAGAAATCTAAAGAACCTATGCAAAATACATTTATAGCTCACTACTGCAGTCCTTTCTAAGACTAAAGTCTTTAGGTGTAACATTTATAGCTCACTACTGCAGTCCTTTCTAAGACTAAAGTCTTTAGGTGTAATACTTTATGTATCTGGACGCAGATGTACCAATCACATTCATGAAATTCGTGGATATCACTGGTTTGCCCTCATCTACGTTCCTGTACGTAAACAAATCAAGTGGGTCTACAACATGCGCCATTTTTTTCTACCTGACACGAAATAACACCTGTGTCAGCGCTCCGATTACCTGGCCAGGCATAGCATAGCGGCGCTGTCTCCGTGTGTTGGGCCACAACAGGTATTCTCCACCGTTGTTGGGTGATAGCGGTAACAGCTTGGAAACTGCCTGCATCATCGCCTTCACACAGAAATGTTGCGAAGCCATACCGTAAAAATGCCACGTGTTGCATCCACACTGCTGCACTCTTACAGGGAACACTCTTTCGGACACACACTGTCGTGAAATATGGGCCATGTAAACGTCCTTTGAATACCAAACGTTGCCCAGGGATTATCCTGATACAACGTATCACGACAGTCACACGTCCGCAACGTCGTGCCCATTCGCTCTACAGAAACCGGCGCAAATGTTCCAAGAAACTGGATGTAAATGGGATTAAGCGGCAAGTAAAAATAAACTATAATTGTTATATGCGCACAAGAGTAATACACACATCAAAGAAAGTTTTGCATCACCATAACCTGTACAGAAAATTTGAACAGAGATCAACCTAAACATCTTTTCCGCCAGAATGAGATTTTCACTCTGCAGCGGAGTGTACGCTGATAAGAAACTTCCTGGCAAATTAAAACTTTGTGCCGTACCGAGAATCGAACTGGGGACCTTTGCCTTTCGCGGGCAGGTGCTCTACCGAATGAGCTACCCAAGCACGACTCACGTCCCGTCCTCACAGCTATACTTCTGCCAGTACCTCGTCTCCTACCTTCCAAACTTCACAGAAGCTCTCCTGCGACTGGGCGTGAGTCGTGCTTGGGTAGCTCAGTTGGTAGATGACCTACCCGCGAAAGGCAAAGGTCCCGAGTTTGAGTCTCGGTCCGGCGCACAGTTTTAATCTGCCACGAAGTTTCTTTTCCGCCATTTATATTGCTCATGAATACGAAACATTTCAAGTTGTACCACCATACAGCGAGACCTTCAGAGGTAGTGGTCCAGATTGCTGTACACACTGGTACCTCTAATACCCAGTAGCAGTCATCATATGCATTGATGCATGCCTGTATTCCTCGTGGCATACTATCCACAAGTTCATCAATTCACTATTGATCCAGATTGTTCCACTCCTCAACGGCTTATCATATATATACTAGCTCCATGAGCAGCATGTAGAGATACTTGCTTTGCACGGCCGTCTACTTGTTTAATTCCAGGTATCCAAGAGTGGCCTTTCATCGATACCATCACAATGTTGTGACAGTTCCTCTGCACGCGAAACAACGTCTGCAACTGCTGCAACTATAATGATTGTTTCAAATCAGGGATGCAGACTATGTTTGCTGTCTACGTCTGTGTGAATTATAGGGCTTCCAAAATAGCATTCAGCTCGGCTGCCATAATCGTGTAGTGTGGACCCAGCTTGTGTAGGCTGTGTTGTTTGCTTTGGGATACCCAATAAGCACTAGCAGCGCCTTCTTTAGACTTGGACCGCCGGCCGGTGTGACCGAGCAGTTCTAGACACTTCAGTCTGGAACCGCCCGACCGCTACGGTCGCAGGTTCGAATCCTGCCTCGGGCATGGATGTGTGTGATATCCTTAGGTTAGTCATGTTTAAGTAGTTCTAATTTCTAGGGGACTGATGACCTCAGCTGTTAAGTCCCATAGTGCTCAAAACCATTTGAACCATTTTTAGACTTGGACCCATTCTGTATACACCACGCACGCGCCATGGTGGTGAGACAGGAATTCCATTGCCGTTGCATTTGATGGGTCCTGGTTTTGACATGTTGAACTGGACCTGACGTCAATCTGCAAAGTCGGCGTTAGTGCGGTAGAAGACAACTTTCCCATGCCTGGTAACTTAAACTGCGTAAGTTCAAGCGCGGCCGGTGGAAACTGATATTTATCCAACATCTTACACACACAAAATTTTTCGTCAAAGTGCTAATATTCGTCCAAACAATCGCAGAGAAATATTCGCCGCAACCTTAACGGTGGTTTATTACTTTGAACCAGTAATGCGCTCGTAAGGTTTAACATAAACGCCCCATTAACTGTTCAAAAATGGGTCGAATGGCTCTGAGCACTATGGGACTTAACATCTGAGGTCATCAGTCCGCTAGACTTCGAACTACCTAAACCTAACTAATCTACGGACATCACACACATCCATGCCCGAGGCAGGATTCGAACCTGCGACCGTACCAGCCGCGTGGCTACGGACTGACGCCCCTAGAACCCCTCCTCCACCGCGGCCGGCTCAATTAACTGTACGCGAGGCTTTATACTCCACAGTGTCTAGTGTTTGGAGCGTGCTGTCTGATGCCCATTATGGCATAAAATCACTGTGTCCTTAGTAGGGACCGGTATAAAGTTGCTCTCCACCGATCACAGGCCCACCATAGTCCAGTTGTAGGCGTTTTCACATCTGGTAATTACACGTCAGATAGGAAGAGCCCATATAAACTTAACAACAATCATCCCAAGGTATTTGGTTGTTTTGGCTGCTGTTGCATCGTTAGGGGAAGTGGAATCCTAAGTCGAGTAAAAATCGAAAGAGACGACTATTGAAAGAGAGGACTTGCTATCATATTCCGAAGGCACTTCCTACAATTCACTCATGCAGACGTACTATCACAGCGTGCATTTTCAGATGTCAGGACTAAAGAGTACTGGCTTCAAAATATATGCATACGTCATCTGAGTACTGTAATATTGTATGTCACTGGCAAAGAGGTCATGAAGGTCTGCTGTATAGAGACTGAATAAAAAGATGAGCCAAGACTCATCCCTGTGGGGAGTCCTCTGCTAGTTTTTTTGGATCCCAGAGTAATTCCGTGTTGCAGAATGATTGGCTTCCTGTTGCACAGGAAGCATACAACGTTGGGCACGAGTGGTTTTGATATCTGGAGTTTCTTCAGTTTTTTCCCAAAGATTGACTAGAACTCGTTGTTGTATGTTCTAATGAAATCTATGAATGCGCAACTATCATATAATTCGACAGAGAGAAATTTAGCTGTATGTCCATAACCAACAGTGAAAGTGTCAGTTGTCTCTTTTGCTTTTCAAAATCAAAGTATTTTTTCCGGTAATAGCTTGTTTTTACACCGCCATTCTAAGCGCCGTATTAATCCTTTCCATTACCTTCGCCGAACACAGTAGTGTGCTGAAAAGCCGATATCACTCACGTTTATCAGATCTTTTTCCCGACTTGTGGATGGCGACGACACGACTTGTTTTCAGCGAGTCGATTTTGATCTTTTGTGTCCATAAAGAATTGTAAAATTTGAGTAGCAGCAGTTTCCCCTTGTGTGGGATGTGCCGTAACCTGGGTAGTCGGTATAATCCGGATCCGTATCAGGAGCAGTAACCTTCCCTTGCGAGAGCGCAGTCTGGAGTTCCTCCAGCGAAAAGGGTTGTGAAATGCCACTTCTCCTCTCTTCTTTTCACCTCGCCCCTTGTCTGTTACGCCAGGTGGAGCTATCATACACAAGAACGATTCTAAGAGTCGGATGTCTCTTGTCTGATAGGTTTTATTGTTCTGTATTACATTCCAGATCCAGGTTAATGCAGTTTCTTCGCCGACTGGAGTGCAGAAATTGTCACGATTTTTAGTTTTTCCTACGTGAATATTTTCTTGGCTACAGCTTATGCTTTCTCAATGGCAAGAAAGCTTGTGTCATTAGAGATACTTCTGTATTTTCTTAATGTCTCCTTGCGTTCTTAGAGGACTGCGTCACATTCTGAACCCCACAATCAGGGTGATTGGCGAGTAGTTGTCCGCATATGTCTCTTTTCAGGTGTTGAGACTACCGCTGCTTCATCGATAAGCGACACCAACACGTCATAGACTCTTTCATGATTCTCAGTATAGGCTATAGATTAGTTTTTCTTCCAGTAGTATTTCGAATAGGTTCCAGTTCGCTTTGTTTGTGTTAAATTTCCGTCTGATTGCGCGGTTGACAGTCTGCATAAATTGTACGTTTTTCATAATTTGGGTTGGCAATGGATCCGCACCGAAAGTATCCGCTATTACTTTCCGTGTTGTTCTGGTACAGAGTGCAGTTGATGCTATGCTAAAACCCACTGCCGTCAGAGCTTCATTTGGTCGGACTACTCGTGTGGATGAGCCGCCATTTAGTACTGTAAGGTTTTCCCAATCTAGTACATCCACTAGCATTTTTCCCCCATTGTGTTGGCATTTCTGCAGCCCCCACAGTGCATGGTGCTCGTTAGTCTCCTAGGAGCAGAAGGCGTTTTTCGAGCGAGGCAGTGATTGTTGTTAACTGCTGTCTGGAAAGGCTTTCATTAGGTGCTTTGTGTACTGAGATCAAATTCAGAGGGAGGTCGTTGATCCGCAGACGGATACCCATCCTTTGCCATGGGTCATGCTGAGTGCCCATACTGACAGCGGAAAGGTGGCTGCCTTGTTTTACCAGCAACGCTGCATTGTCGTAGCCATTGTCTCTATCCTCTCTAATGACAGAGTAGCCCTGGCGTGTGAACGATTCGTTCCGTTTTAACCGTGTTTCGATGATGGTACAAATGTCTACTACAGTGTCGAATAGAAAATGTCGAAGGCCATGTTTGTTTGCCTTGAGCGATCTTGCGAGACGAAATTTACATCAACGTCTCTTGTACATTTTGAAGTACACAACTAAGCCAGTGCATGATAACCATCCTGTCAGTGAAGATAAAAAAAACATCGAAATTGGAAATTCTTCGTGTAGCCGCAAATCTTTAAGTGGTAGCACGTTTTAAAAGATTACACAGGCCAACGAAAAAATTTTTAAAAAGTTTTTCTTTGAGAGCTGATCTTTACACGAGATTTTTATGAGCTGAATTCAAATCTAGCCTTAGTTTTTTGTGTCAGCCATAGTTTTCGAGCAGTATGCTTTTTACTATGTAGTATAAAAATCGTATTCTATACGGTGACGGGGAAATTAATGAAACGCTTTGCTACAACATAAGCATGGTTTATATTTACAGTAAGCTACTTAAAACAATGATACGTGTTAATAAAAGTTGCACTTGTCAGCTGGAATTGACTTGTATTTTCTTTCTATTTTTTCTTTGAAGCTTTTTGTGTAGCTTCTACGATGAGTCGCTTGCCTAACTTCTCGGTGAAGTGACAGAGTAGTCCCCCATCATGTTGGTGTTCCAGCGGCCTTGGTAGCGTTCTCCCATCACTTTAATGTCCTGGTGAAAACGCTGTCGTTGCTCCTCACTAACATCTCCAATATTGTCCGGGAAGTATTCAAGGTGACTGTTCAAAAAGTGAATTTTCAGGCTCGTTAAACATCCTAAAGTTTTAGACCTCTTCAACATTGTAGCTATAATAGAAACATATTCTGGAACTTTTCATGTCCTAAGAACTTTGTAACGACTTGCTTGAATGATACCCATGCTTCTTTCTCATTTAAGGTCATTGTGGATTCAAAGTTAACATCAGACACCAATTTTCTAATGTCAGGTCCGACAAAGACTTCTTCTTTCAGTTTAGCTTCTGAAAGGTGTGGAAACTTTTGGCAGAGATACTTAAAACATGGTCCATCTTTAGGCAAAGCCTTTACAAACTGTTTCATTAGGCCCAACTTTATATGTAAAGGTGGAAGGAGAACTATAGATCTAAAAGATTTTTGCGTAGAATGTCCTTCTCACCAGGTTTTACAGACTCCCTCACAGGCCAGTTCTTTCGGCACCAGTGTTGATCCCTAACCCTACTATCTCATTCACACAAGAAACATGTAAATTTGGTAAAGCCACCTTGCTGACTAAGGGGCATGCATGTTACTTCGCCACATATCATCCAACCACGAGCAGAATAGCCTATTTTATTTAGCACTATTTCTAGGTTTTCGTAGCTTTCTTTCATATGCACAAAATGTCAAACAGGTATACATGTTACCATTGTGTAATAAAATAGCCTCCAGTCTTCCTTTTTGTATTCAATACCAAACTCATTCATTAGACGGGGAATGTCTGAGCAGTACACTAAATCACGTTCTTGTTAAAAAAAAAAAAACCTTGGGAAATTGCTGCTCTTTCTTTCTATAAATGTATATGATAGTTCCATCTGCCAATAAGTTCTTTTATTTAATCTAGAGCCCAACAATTCAGCTTTTTCTTTCGTTAAGCCCAGATCCCTAACCAAATCGTTAATCTCTAGACTTTGTGTATTACAGTGGAATTAATCATAATCTGGTTCATGTAAATCAGATTGTACATCAGAAAATATTTATGTTGGAATAGAATTTAAATCTGGTGGTTCAGGAACCGGCAAATCGACAAAATGCCCTACTGGTCGGATGGCGGACGGAAGGTTAGGGTAGCTTATAACCTTGTTTTTCGAATTATGACCAGTAATATCAACACTGCAAAAGTAGCAGTTATCGGAATGATTTCTTGGCTCCCTCGATATCATAGAAAGAATAAATCTAAAGGCTTTTCTCTCCTTTTTGGACCACTTTCTCTGATCTTCAAAACCGCACGCATGCACGCCCCGCCAAGATTTGTTTTGATCACAAAGTTTAGATCCAGAGTATAACAGATAAACAATTTCACAGAGTCTGTAACGTGCCTTTGGTGTTTTTAAATCACAAATTCGACACGAATATAACAAACTGTCGACAGAGTTTTTACAAAAAAATGGCTCTGAGCACTATGGGACTTAACATCTATGGTCATCAGTCCCCTAGAAGTTAGAACTACTTAAACCTAACTAACCTAAGGACAGCACACAACACCCAGCCATCACGAGGCAGAGAAAATCCCTGACCCCGCCGGGAATCGAACCCGGGAACCCGGGCGTGGGAAGCGCGAACGCTACCGCACGACCACGAGATGCGGGCAGAGTTTTTACAACCACGATTAGACATTGTACTGAGCACATGTACATGAAACGGGAAAGTAAAGTTCGGTTGACAGTTAACAAAACATCATCTGTTAACATAAAAACAGAATCGACGGTTTTTTGTCAGCAAATGTTTTTCACCAGTGTTACCAACGTCATATACATTCATTATACCTCATTTTAAAATTATTTTAACTATATAATAGCTGTTAAATTCTTTAAAAATCGCTTAAAATAATAAATTTAACAGAAAAATGATTATTCCTTGGGATTCACAAAAGAACAATGGCCATCACCTTACCAACTGACCAAATGGTCTTTGACTTCTGTGGTGCACTTTCAGCAGCCTTTTTCCATTGTTTTGACTGCTGTTTCGACTCTGGAGTATAATGCTCTGATCGTTTCAGGTTTGATCAATAGTCACAAGTCGGCGTAAAAAGTCTAGCGGATTCTGATCAAACATCGCCAGACATTATGTTGAAATACTGTGCCGGATGTGCTTTTGGTCAACAGTGAGCAATCGAGACACCCATCTCGTACAGTTTCTTCGTAGTCAACTCTCAGTGCAGAATACAATGCACTCGCTCAGTTCAGACGTCTACAGTCTCAGCAATCTCAGGAATTTTAATTCGACTGTCTTGCATTACCGTATCGTGGATTTGTCAGCGGTTTACTCTGTGGTGACCTCAGTTTGCTGATGGAGCGCACTTCGTCTTCGGTACTTGTACGACCGCGTTTAAATAAATTAATCCAAAATAAATCGTTTTATATGATAGTGGATGCATTCTTGAAATTCTTCGTACGGTTCTTGGAATAATAAAGCGTACCGACAGTGAAGGCGTAACAAAAGTTTTCACTTCTTTACGCTGTTTGCTAAATCTCAATTTTTGTTGTTTATTTGTTCGAAGGATTTGTAATTTTTCAGATGACGCAATCTGACGGTAATAAAATCTTATCAGGGGACCGCCCCTACTCATAACAGATTCCGTCCAAATTTATGGTATATACAGTGCTTCACAATGAAAGAAGGAAAGAGGAGCTCCCAGTGGACAAGCGTTTAGAAAAAAATTGCATTTTTATCGCAGGTCGGCGGATGCATGGGCCGTCTGCAACGATTGGCATAGCGGAAGGGATACACAACGGTGATCAGAGGGTCGCAGGGTCGAGTCTCTGTGTGAAAACTGTCTTCCTTTCCAGTGTTTGTTTACGCAAGTGGCACTGCAAAGCAACCGAAACAATGCACAATGAATAACGTTTATTAATAATCTCATGGAAGGCATGAAAAAGAAAGACAAAGGAAAATTTGATACTGCAAATAAGTTTCCGAGAAAGGACTGTAATTGAAATGTGCAGGACTTGGTATTCCATTAGTTTCATTCTGGCGTTTAATAGTGCTCAGCAGCTAAACGCAAACGCTATGGTCCCAGTGAACTAAAATCGACCAACCCAGAGTGAAAAAGAATCATAGACCGAGAAGACATCATCACAGTAAATTTTTTTTCAACAACACCGGCGCTTATGACCTCAGTTGCTTCTGTGCACTCTAACAAATCCAAAAACAAAATTCCACATCACCAACTATCCTCATCAAAATTGGGAGAAATAATGGCTATCACTTTGTTTACATTCATCGTACAGTTTGTAAACAAAGTTCGTTTCTCTATAGAAACTTCAAGGCAACCATGTCGCCCAAGTCGAAAGAATGTGGCGTGTACGACACGTGCAAGATGCAGACACAATTACTGCGTCCCTCTTTTCACTTCGAATATTACCACAGCACGTGTAAATGAACTATAAAATAATATAAGTATCCAATTGCATATACCTCCCCCGAAATTTATTTCCTATTCCTAATTTTCCTTTGCCCTGCCTTTTCATACCGTTACCAAAATATTAATACTCGTAAATATGATGTATTGAGAATTATTTCAGCCTATCTGCAAAATATAAAAAAATGCTGCGAAGGGATCAGACAACCTTCGAACCACCGCTCTGTACTAGATCTGCTGCCTCGTAACTGAGCTAACATAAATAGTTAATGACTCGTCCGACCAGCGCCAAAATACTTACTTTTTTCCAAGCGCATGGCCATATTTATTCTTAAGCACTGAATGTTTAGAGAGTTGTGATAATGTATCTTCTTCTTTCGAAGAACTAGACCCCTTTATGAGGTTTGATAAAAAAATAACGAACTTTGTTTTCGCCGGCTTTATGGATTCGGTTTTCAAACTCTTTCATCTTGTTGTTACACATGCTTCTTATGTATGTCCGTATTTTCAGCTGTTCTGAATGTTTTGTTTGGCAATCGAAAAGGTTAAAAGTGTTGTAGAATGCTGGGGAATTTTTACTTTTCAAGATGATGTATCAAAGAATTTGAATTAAATTTTGCTTGAAAAGAGGAATAACGTGCAGCACCGCAATCGAAACGTTGACTGCGGATCTTCTATAAATAAGACAAGTGTGTACGGTGGTATAAGCGTTCCAAAGGGCTTGGAGGAGACATTGAAGACGAATACCGTTCTGCACTACCTAGCACATATATTGGACATGTGGAAGAAGCAAAGAAAACGGTTCTGGAAAACCGCCGAATTACCAACAGAGAGGTTTCTGACGACGTCGGCATATCGTTCGGCTCATGCCAAGTATTATTGTTTCCGGATATTTTGGGCTTGAAACGTCTAGCAGGAAAGTTTTTCCAAAATTGTTGAACTTCCGCCAAAAGCAACGTCACTTAGACGTCGCTCAGAAATTGGTGAATGAAGTCAGCGATACATAACTTCTAAATAAAGATTAACAGGTAACAAATGATGGGTATAGGAGCTAAACTGTCCTGTTTTTTGCCAAAAACATCACGTATTCCTTACTGACCGTACGACTCACGATGCACTACCCCATTGTAATCGAAGAAATCAGTGGAAACTGCCTGAAGAACAAACACCGAAAAAATTCGACAATCGCGATCAGATGTGAGGTTTCTTCTCACTGAGTTCTTCGATTACAATGAAATAGCGCATCAAGAGTCGTACGGTCAGTAAGGAATACGTTATGTTTTTGGCAAAAAAAGAGATCATTTACGTGGCCCCAGCCAACGTTTTCGCCGGGCATGCCCCCCCCCTCCCCCCCTTCCAGGCCCTCGAGACTTCTACGACGTTTTGCCACCACTGATGAGGTAGAAACAAAATCGTTGTCGGAGTTGAACGGCATAACGAAAAGCGGGTTGCAGAAGTGCTTCCAAGTTCGGTAAAAGGGCTGGCGCATGAAGGGGAGTAATCTGAAGGGCACAAGGTTGTGTTGATTAACAACAGTTTTTTCAAGCGAACCAAAAATTACCGTTACTTTTTGACCACACGTCGTACAAGCGAATGGTACGGTGTTCCGCACCTGCGATATGCTAAGTTCTGGTTAGGTCGATCTTCCCTTGTTCACGATTCGTTGGAAATTCAGTAAATTATAGAAGAGACCTACAATCATTTACTTTCGAATTATAACGTACAATGAGTTTATTAGCGCCTTGGTATTTTTAAGAGAATCTTGCCAATGCGAGACTTTTGCCAATGCGAGACTTTTTTTACTCCAGATAGATGGAGCGAATTACGGAAAAATTTCGAAGTTGTCACTGGTTCAACATTATCGTAAGCAAACATTCGGTGACTTAAAACAACGAGAAGTTCTGTGCTGAACCTGGAGCTCCTTCAGCGATGCGCGCCCTGCCGGTAGTCGTGTGGTCGTCTGACCACCTTGACCTCGGCACCCGCGAGTGCCCGAGTAGTGGGCAGCAGCAGCAGCGGGCGCCCACACAGACCTCGCTCCTGTCTTCTGCGGCAGATCAGTGCGACCAGCATTTTGAGACACTGCGGCGGCGGGAGGCAGCCTGCTTCCCTGTCAGCAACGTGGTAGGCTGCGAGCGCAGTCAAGCTCCAGCGCGCGCGATGCTGACCTGCGCACGGTGAACCTTGTCAGCATCGCCACTTTGTGTTGGCCAGCCTTCGTGATCGCACGTGTTGCGAATGTTCTCCGTGTAAATTTGACAAGATTGAACATGAGCGAGTGTTTGCGCCGGATAATTATGCCTACCATTTGTAAACTGACCGGCTGACTGCTTGTAATGCCATTTGGTTGAGACAACATAGCTATGTTTGTTGTGTGCATGTAGATGGTGAGAAACTGGTGGAAGACACATGTGCTGGTTCTCTAGTCACAAGTGTTAAAACCTTAGTTGACTTCGTAAAGTGCAAAGATGATCTGGAATCTGTTAAATCACTGACATAGGTATTCGTTAAAAAATAAGAGTGGAACTACCAGTTTACTCTAGTTTAGAGTTTACATGTAAAGATCTTCGCAGATGAGGTAAGTTTCTAGTTACTCAGTGGTTTGCAGCGCGTCCCACATAACGACCTTTGTTATGTTACGGTTTCTACAAATATAATTTCCACTCTCTATCTTCGATATTACACTGTGCAAGCGATCTGTAGCAAAGTGCTTTGTGGTCGGTATCGAGAACAGTCGCATAAATGGTATACTCTTGCAAACTTCGTGAAAATACATGACATTCCGGAAATTTATCGTATGCTTCTCGACGGTTTCAGCACAAAAGTGTCACAAGTACGTAGTTTTTTCTTTTTTGTGTAAAGTTGTATGTTGCAGCTGATATCGGTTTCGAGATGGGTGAATTAATTCGGGATTGACGAAGCATTTCTCATCGACAGTGTTCAGAAATTAAATGTTCTTGTGATCCGAGAGTTCAGAGATGATCGCACGCAACTCGTTCAGAAACCACAGCAGCAAGCCGGCCAGATCTGAAACAGTACCGTCAGCTGACGTCTTTGTGCCAGGGAAACCAGCCCTGCCTGTGTACACGATGTACACCTGTTCAGAGAGCGATCGCTGTCCGTGGAAGATGCTGGCACCAGGCCAGTGTGTGTGCGTGCGGAGGGGGGGCGGGGGGGGGGGGCGGGCGGGCGGGCGGGCGGTTGACTCGTGTTAATTGGCCGGCCGCTCCGCTGTGGACGACCGACCGACCTCGTGCTGAGACTACTAAATACGGTGCCTGTGGTTTCCTTCCGATCTGTCTTCGCGGTACGTGTGTGTCTGGTGGTAGGTAGTTCTGTGCAGGATGCTCAAATGATGGTGTCTGGCGCTGGACACGATTTAATACAACGGTATGGTGTGGTGGTACAGTCGCTTGTGGTGATACAGCCTGGTTGCATCTACATCTACATCCATGCTCCACAAGCCACCTGACAGCGTGTGGCGGTGGGTACCCTGAGTACCTCTATCGGTTCTCCCTTCTATTCGAGTCTCGTATTGTTCGTGGAAAGAAAGATTGTCGGTATGCCTCTGTGTGGGCTCTAATCTCTCTTATTTTATCCTCGTGGTCTCTTCGCGAGATATATGTAGGAGGGAGCAATATACTGCTTGACTCCTCGGTGAAGGTATGTTCTCGAAACTACAACAAAACCCGTCTTCCACTGCAGTTTACCTATCATCTCTGTAACGCTTTCGCGATTATTAAATGATCCTGTAACGAAGCGCGTTGCTCTCCGTTCGATCTTCTCTTCTCTTTTCTCTTCTCTTTTCTCTTCTCTTCTCTTCTCTTCTCTTCTCTTCTCTTCTCTTCTCTTCTCTCTCTCTCTCTCTCTCTCTCTCTCTCTCTCTCTCTCTCTCTCTCTCTCTCTCTCTCTCTCTCTCCTGTCAACCCTGTCTTGAACGGAGCCCACACTGGTGAGCAATATTCGAGCAGTGGGCGAACAAGTGTACTGTAACCTACTTCCTTCGTTTACAGATTGCATTTCCTTAGGATTCTTCCAATGAATCTGTCTGGCATCTGCTTTGCCGACGATTAATTTTATATGGTCATTCCATTTTAAATCACTCCTAATGCCTACTCCCAGATGCGACTGGATGCAAACGACTCCAGTAATATACTACGCCACCCGATCAGAAGAAAACAGTGCATTTGCGCTAGGTGTTGCAGGTGTTTCACATTTACGAGGAATTTTAGAAGTGATGTCATGATCGCATGGGTAGAATTGACATAAAATCGATAGAATTACGAAAATGACGGAAAATACATATAAATTGAGGAAAAATACACTGAAATGTGGGGAAATTGACGAAGTACTTCCGTGTCTTTTGGCTGGTGCAGAACAATTCTTGTATGTAGGAACGAGTATGTGACAGCAAGAGGAATCTGAGATACGTTGACATGGAAGCACCAGGAACTAGGGAACAGTCACTTCTTTTCCTGTGGAGGCATCTTTCTAATGTATGTATACTGAAGTAACAGTGATACACCCGAGCTGACCGCTGTATTTGACGCTTTCCAAGAAAACACCATCTGCCTCTAAACTTACATGCATCTGCTTTAAGGGATAACAAAGTGGATAGGTGATTGAGATGGAGCTGTAACGAGGTATGATTTAACGGCTGACTGATGATGCATTGTAGAGGGGGGGGGGGGGGGTAGAGATGCTGCTGCAGGTCAGTTGATCATTTTTTTTCCGTTGTTCTGTCAGGATGCATCAGTTGTGTGACGTAGAGCACTGTCTACTTGCGATCGTTAACAGCAAACCTGTCTGTCACCAGAGGACTTCCATCTCATGTATGATGAAACGTGACCACTCTGTTTCGACACTTCCCTATACACATACGAAGATTTACATGACACTCCATTCCCTTGTCGCATCTTGAGTGAAAAATCGAGACTTCACTTTCGTGACAAAAATGATTACAAGTTAGCAACAAGTGTTCGTAAGGCGCTGCAATCCTTTAACCATTTGCTTCACGAATGTCCTGTTTACAGAGTTAGTGGCGGCATGACGTATAATTTCATATGTCAGACACCGCTGCTATGCGTTTATCTGTTTCCTTGTAAGAGGTATTCTCCATTATTAATGATCATTCTACACAAGTCTGATGCGAGCATAGTATAATTTCGGAACCATGATCGGAAGTGAACACAGGACGCTAAACGACTCTGGAAAGCTAGACTGTGCGTATATCACACAGAGCTGATGTTTTAAGGCAGTAGTGTTTCCATTTTACAGTTTGTTACCATAGTTAATTGTAGAGAAACCTGCAGGTGTGCCATGTGCAGGAAATATATTTCTTACATTAGAATATTAACAGTGCTTCATTCCACACAACTGATAGGTCGGAAACTCTAGCGATCTAACATTATAACCTACTTAAAGTGCAGAACCGTGTAGCCATAGGAGTGCATGTGTTCGTTCTCTCAAACGAATAACCTCCTGGTACTGACCACAGACACTAGGACAATACTTCAGAATTGATAGCGCAGTTGATTTACGTAAAATGCTTCAAACTCCATCTGTCTGGAGCTTGACCATGCATAATAACGGCCCGGTTCTTGTTCTTCTTAACCGTCTATTACATCACAACACTTTCAAATCTACTACTATATATCTATAAGGGGTGCTAACCACTTCGACATAGGGGGAATCTACAGAAATCTTAGCGCTTGGATGGGTGCGGACTTTGCAAGCTCCATTGATCCACAAGATGCGGGATGTACTGTTCTACCCCTGGTCATTTGCAGGTTTAATCAGTAACGGTGCTGCAGGATGGGTTAGTCGAAGATAGTGCGAGGGATCTTTCAAACTTTATTCTAAGATTGCGAGAATGCCCTGTGACACCCATCCGCATAGAGACAGATCGTAAATTAGAAGCTATGCTCAAAGTGCTAGAAATATGTAGATCGCTGTCTGGTATACATAGATGATGTATATGTTCGAGAATTAACAAAAGAATGAAGTACTGCAGTCATCTATCTACATTCGCAATGGTACTTTGAAAGTACAGAAGGGGTGGTTTAGCAGTGATACTGAAACTGCGAAGCATACTGTCCCAAAATTGGTAGGTGTCTAGATGACTAAAATTGTTCACACTATCTGTGATGCCTATTATTCCAGTGCATCGACGGTGTCTTTTCCATCCCACCCGTCCACCGGTAAATTGTTGATTGCCATATATTGATTGACTGATGTCCCTTGTTTGAGATGGAGCGAGAGTCTTGGTGGAGGGGCGGCAGCTAGCACCGAAACAGTGATCACATACATAACTGCAACATGAGGAATCAATCGAAACGGAACACAGTATCACCAGCTATCCCATCACTGTGACAGATGAGTTTAAATGTAGAGGTTGTCAGTCACCTTGGGACAGCAGTTTGTAAAGGCTCCACAACACTGTGAAACTCTACCAGTTTTCTCACTTTGTGACTGTCTTCAGTAGTAACAACATGACTTACACCAAGCAGTGTCTAGTTTTCTGTGAGAGACAACGAATCAGAACATGTTAACGTCAGTTTAGAAACTGACACAGACCTCGAACTTGTGGCAGTAGAAACGGAATGTATGGCAGTGTACAAAGCCGGTTACAGTGGAAAAAGAACGTTCCAAACGACGACACAGGAAGCCTCTCTTGCGACTGACGGTATAGTCTGTGGGATATGGTTATCCTCCTATAGTACGGGCGTTGACACTTCACACTGGTCTGTGGGTCAATACCTGTGTTTTTTATAGGATCACCACGTGCACTCGATGGCATCACGCAGATGGTATTTGTTTCCGATATATGGGAAGAGAGATGTCGTAAAACTCTTATCGAGTTCTTAATCGGATGAAGTTAGCAGAGGTTTTACAGTTCCTAATTTTTCTCTGTTGGGTGGTACAGAACAATGATGATAAAATGCTGGGGTGATAGGCGTGAAAGGACCCTGAGGTACACGGATCTGCTTCAGAGTGCAGCACCTGTATGTAGTTTGGAGACGCACCACAATACAGTAGCAAAATCCTCGTCCTTCTCCCAGTTGCCATTCTATCTTTTATACAACATATTCCCATCCCTATCAAAAGGTCAAAACACAATGCTGTTGCACTAACTCAGCTTAGCCTGTTTGTACGTGGGCTGCAGAATGTTGTAGATATAGCTCTCTCCAACTTCTGCTCAGTTCTGACTTAAATTGGAACGATCACATGCACAAAGCTGCAGGGTGGCAGTGCAGAGTCTGATGGGGCAGTTGCAGGATGCATAGGGACAATCTAAAATTTTACTGGAGCAGGTTCGAAAAGGTGACTCGTTTCGAGATATGAAAGTGCCAGAAATATGATTAAAAGACTCGTCCATAGGATGCAACGTAGGAATGTGATTGAATCGAATGACTTGACTCAAATTCATAGACAGCATTTGTACCGGAAAACGTAGCACCAGTGATCTGAAAAGCTAGTGTAAATTTCTTACGACCTCAATCAGCACACCATCTACTGTTTGTGATCCTTCGCAGTCAACCAACACTATAACCCAGTGGATATATCGCAGAAACCCTGACGTGGCAATGAGACAGAATGCGTTACAAATACTGGCTGCAAGGGCGATCAGCAAATATCGGGTTCATACGTCGTTCCTTAGCTGAATCGCTCTCAAAAATCGGCGTTTTTATTAAGAGCTTAAACGAATCGGCGACGTGTAACCACACTGTTGGTCTGATAATATACACTCTGGCAATCACCGTCTATATTCAGTGTTGCGGTGTTTGTCTGGAAAAACCACATTATTCGGAGGTAATGCCATACCTCGATTTATAAGGCTTGTATAGTTTTTAACACAGATATCATTACCGATGCTTGTGCGCACCTGTAGAACCCCTTGTGACAGTAACATGGTCGTTGCGAAAGTGTTGTTAACATCTGGCGGCTTGTAAGGCGATTACATCTCTCCTTTCAGTCCGGAACCGCGCGACTGCTACGGTCGCAGGTTCGAATCCTGCCTCGGGCATGGATGTGTGTGATGTCCTTAGGTTAGTTAGGTTTAAGTAGTTCTAAATTCTAGGGGACTGATGACCACAGATGTTAGGTCCCATAGTGCTCAGAGCCATTTGAACCATTTGAACATCTCTCCTTCTAAGACACAATGGTACCACTCACAAGAAAAACTTATGATACATGTCCACTCATCGCTGATTTTCGGTCAGCATTATTTTGTGTCGGAAGCCATCAGTTAATTGACAGAGTATTGTACAGGGTATTTATCAATGAATATTGGGGTTTTAACGCTTTATAATATTTATTATATTAAACTTAGTTATAAATGCTATGCCAAATGAAAGAGCAACTCAGTTATACCAAGAACTTGTCATGCAGCACACATCCAGCGCTCGTCTAGCGGATTGCAGCGGAAGCATTGCGCGCTGCGCATGCACACTGGTGCCAAACACAACTGTTTGAGTTACTCTTTCATTTGACATGTCATTTATAACCGTAAGTTAAATATAGTAAATATTTTAAAGCGTTAAAACCCCAATATTTACTTATAAACGCCCTGTACGTAGTAGCAGGGAATGCATGATAGGTGAACTTTGAGCATCAGGCTTATAAAGAGAGGGCACGCGTGCGCGCGCGCAAAGAAAATGAATATGACCTGTCGTAAGGGAAGGTATGGATTCGTAAGCCACAAAGGGAATGGAAGATTTTATTTATTTTTTACTTGGAGAAGTACGTAAAGTCATCAGTGGTACAGATATTTCTATTTCCATAGCCACAGCCGTCAGAAGGGGTATTTCTGATACTTCGCTCTTTGTCGAATGTTGTCGTATTGAGACCATAATCGTAATATTTAATTCTAAATATAGTGATGAGATACGTACGAGTGTGTGGTCGGTTTCCTGGGATGATTCTGTGCGGGGGTGTGTGGCCTGTGGCGGGAATTACTCACATGTCCAGCAGACAGCAGGAGCCGTCCAGAGTGAGAGACCGGTTGGGGTACAGGAATGTAGTTGACCTGTCCGTATCGCCCTCTAGACGGCTAAATAGCGAACTAATACCCTGTATATGTTGGGCAGCCTTCGTGATCACATGTTTCTTCGTGGAAATTAGACTATTTTATATGGACGTGTATTTGCGCCGGACCATTATTCACTCCCATGTAATTGTCCGGTAACTGCTTCTGCATATTTCCTATCTTTATTTTGTTGAGAAAACATCGATTGTGTTGTGTGCATCTAGCAGGTGAAAGACGGGTGGAAGACTCGTTTGCTGCTTCTTTAGATGTGAGGAACATCTTAGTTGACTTTGTAAATTATAAGGATGATTTGGAATCTGTTAGCTCAGCAACATTGGTATTCGGGAGTGGAAACATCAGTTTTCTCTTGTTTTTTTTTTTAGTTCTCGTGTAACGGTATTTGCAGACGGGATATGTTTAAAGTTACTCAGTTGCTTACAGTATGCTCCACCTTGCTAAAGTTTCAGGTTTCTAGAGAAACAATTTCCAGTCCATATCTTCGGAATTGTTGCGTGCAAGCGATCGGTAGAATACTGCTGTGCTTGATGTGGAGAATTATCGTGAAAATGGTATGATATTCTGGAAAACTATGGTCCTGTAATCCCAGAGTCTGGAGATGGGTATAGCAGGCAAGCAGGTAGGGGCCAGAAACAGTAACGCCTTTGTGATGAGGGGAACCGACCCAGCCTTTCTACACCAGTTCAGAGTCCGAGAAAGCTTCCGGATTACGACGATTTGGCTTGCGGCTCCACCTGGTTGGGTGAATAGTGGACTAAAACCCAGTTTGCGTTGAGTCGCCTTCAGGTGTGTGTGTGTGTGTGTGTGTGTGTGTGTGTGTGTGTGTGTGTGTGTGTGTGTGCCGCATGTACACTCTGCAGGAATTTGAAAAGATTCAACATAACGAGTGTTTGTGCTGGGGATGTTGATAGCATTCGGACTGCTACCACTGCGGTCCTCGTCCACGGCCGGCTGGCCTCTCTCTGGCTGACGAGCCCTTCCGCGGCTGCAGTCATGGGCCGCGTTTACAGCGGCAGTTTCCTCCGCTGGTGCTGCACTGTGGCGCGGTGAGTATGTGGGATGTATTTGACGATCTGTAGACCACTTTTGCGTGGTTGAACGGTCAGTGCAATATAGCGATCTGTACAAAATAGTTCTGCCGCTGAAAGTCTCATCTGCAGTGGTAGTTTCTTGGCGGAACGGATCACCCCCCTGTTTGTAGGGGTTCCTTGTACGTTTGGAACTAGACTACAGGTGTTTCGTTCATGAATCTCCATGTCCGTCTCTCTTACACTGTCTCAATACTATCCACCACCGTGGCACCCGCTTCGCCAGTGGCACCTTTTCCACTAGCCAGACTGAGATGGTTTGCCAAAGCAACTGAACTACCTGTGTCATACCGCCGTGACTTTCTCCCCGGAAAATACGCCTGCCGTTTGTCTGCCATGGCGCGGCCATCCATCCTATGCAACCTTCTTCGGTGACTCCTTTGATCGCCAGTAAGGGACACATCCCTCTTCTGTTGCCTCCTTGAGTCTGTTTTGGCTATTGCTCCGTCAACATAACTTCATGCCACTTGCTACTTTCCCAGTGGGTGTTAAGTATTCATCGCCTTGGCTTTGTGCAGTTGCCCGTGTTCAACTCGCAGTTCATTCTCTTCCAAAGGACACTACTCCAGACTCCCTCTACTCTCATAAGTAGGACACTACTCCAGACCCTCTATATTCTCAAAAGTTTCTCGTCACAGAACTTCGCCTTGGTACCTTTAAGTATACTGATGGTTCTCAGACTGACCTTTGTGTCGAGTGTGCCATCGTCACTGGCGCTGACGTTTTTCAGTATCGGCTTCTGGAACACTGCGCAGTATTTACAGTAGAGCTCTTCAGCCAGTATCAGTACATGCAGCGATGTAGGCTTTTGAATAACGTCATGTGCTCCTATCCTCTGTGCCCTACAGAGCCTCTATGTGCTGTACACCATCCATCCCTTAGTGCAATGAGTCCAGGAATGGTTTCACTTGATGGAGCCACTATGATGTTTACATGGGTCCCTGGGTACATCGGTCTGATGGGAAACGAGGTGCTGACGCTGCTGTGCCACAGCTTCAGTCCTCATTCCTTGGCCTGCTAGTTCTTCCAGTTCCTCATATGATCTTTTATCTATATCATACTCCACAAGCCATGTAATGGTGTGCGGTGGAGGGTACTTTCTGTACCACTATCTGATCCATACAGCCCTGTTCCACTCGCGAATGGTCTATGGTCCCAATTTCTCGAATTTTCTTCTCATAATCCATACGAGACATGGATGTGGGGGCAGTGAAATGTTGTCTGACTTGTCCTGAAAAGTGCTGTCCCGAAATTTAAATAGTAACTCTATCCGTGATTCACAACGCCTCTCTTCTAACATCTGCCGGTGGAGTTTGTTTAGCATCTCCGCAATGCGCCCTCGCTATTTAAACGATCCGGTGACGAAACGTGCCGCTCTTCGTTGGATCTTCGCTATCTCCTCTATCATTCCTACCTGATAGGGATCCCAGATAGATGAACAATACTCAGGAATCGGGAGAAGAAGCGGCTTATAAGTCACTTCTTTTGGGGATCCGTTATATTTCATTAAGATTCTTCGGTTGAAACGGAGTCTGGTGTCTGCTTTTTTTCCCCATATCTTTTTTTATATGGTCATTCCACTTAACGTCCCTCTGGATAGTTACGACTAGTTATTTTACGGCAGATGCTGTCTCGTGCTGTTTGTCATCAATAGTGTAGTTGTACAGCAGTGGATTCTTTTCCTATGTATGCGCAACATGTTACATTCATTTATGTTCAACTGCCAGAGCCTGCACCAATCATCAGTTCTCTGCAGGTCGTTGTGCAAATTCTTACCGTCCTCTGGCGTTGCTGTCTGTCTGCAGTTGGTGTCACTTTAGCATCTCCACTGGTCATGGGGAATTAAACATGCCCCAGCAGCTAGGACTTCCTCTCGGCTTTCTCGCCAGAAAGAGATCATCTTCTGTAAGTTGCGTATTGGGCACTATATTTTTAGCCATCGCAAATTAAGTGGGGATCCCACTACTGTGCTGATTGCCCTAAACCTTTCACGGTTCAACATTTCCTGATAGAATGCCCTTTTTTTTAAAAACTGCCAGCATTCTCATTTATATTTGCCGTCTGAGCTATCGGCCGTTTTAGCGAACGACTTATGGGTTGGCAACCGCGTTTTGTTTTTCTGTCGTAGATATATGGAGAAGAAAATTTAATCTTCAGTTCAGAAATTTAGTTCAGGACCTCCTTTGTCTCTAGGGCGTATTTTATGGACCTTTCTCGAAGTCCATGTTTATAGCTGTCTTTCCTTCCGTTGATTGGGCTTAACGTTTAGTCGTTTTTAACTCCTTTTTCGTCTTCGTGTTTTACAGTTCTGATACGGGCGCATATAATCCTAGGTGTTTTTCTTCCCTAAAACAAAACAAACGGAAACTGTGCCCACAAACACCACTACCGCCAGGTCCATCATCATCGTGGTACTAACTGGTGATACCAACTCGTTCGACAATTCAGCTGTACCCTGGACTGTCGCATTCCCTATCATTGACCTACACTGCATTGGACCTGGCTTCGACATTATTCTGTATGTAGCAACAGTTATACCCCTGCCCACCCTGTAACAGATTACCAAATACGCCCTGCAACTGCATTTAAATATTATGGTTGTTATCACTTCTGGGACAGAATTTCACAAAGGTTCATTGATAACTCGAATGTGGACTGCTAATACCCTGCAACTTCCCACAATGCTTGTGAAGCCATTGTGGAAAGGATGCTCTCTTAAATGGTAACTACATGTGGTATACTTCCATGAAGTGTAACACAGTTCTGAACTCTGCTCGAGCACCCTACAAAGGACAGTAGTGATGCTGAAGAGAAGACCATCAACCAAATTTGGGTGAGAAATGGCTGCGAAATAGCAGGCGGGTTTGGAAGTTTATCAAGAGTCATACTCAATCACTGTTTTCAGCGTTCAGGAAGGGGGGTTAGGTAACGCATTCAGCCATGTACACCTCGGTACATGCTTATATATCTCTGATCTACTTAATGGAGGTGAGGTCCAGTTTCATCCTCCTTCTGAAAGATATTGCCAGTAAAAGAAAAAGGACACATTAATGTCCAGACTCAAGATGAGAGGGATGAATATTACTTTCCAAGGTCACTTTTGGCTGGCAATAGAAATTACCCAACAAATGCAGTCCTTTGTAATAATTAAAATATGTCTAATGGCCATGGCCATTATAATTTCTAAGCCATTTCGTTCTTAATAAAACTTCAGGACATTTCAAATGCACACTGGACTCGCATTTACGACGACGATGCCGGGATGGTTCCTCTGAAAGGTCATGGCCGACTACCTTCCCTACTCCGATGAAACCGATGACCTCGCTGTCTAGTCTCCTCCCACAAACAAACCAACCCCAACATTTCAAAATTCGTCAGGGAGTACACTTAACATTCGGTTTATATTTACAGACTTGGAGTTAATAGAAAGCCAGAAGATGACCATGAACACACATTGCAAAAAAAGGTAGTAAAGCATAAAGTAGTTGGACCACTCTACTTTTCAATATTTGCTCCCTTGGCACCCCAAACATGTAGATTTCTTGCAACTATTAAATATTGGGAAGCAACACTGCTTGTGAATCAAAAGAATGTCGCTCCTGATTTATCAAAACATTTCGGTACAAGACATTTGTCACAGATGCGTCAAATCTTTCAAAAAGAGATATTATCTAGGAGGACACCTCATAGTTTGCTGGAGCCAGGAACAGCCTTGTGTGGAATTGCCTGCTGTCCTTAAAGGTCAAGAACATCCACTACCAGATCCAATGTTCCTTCATTGCGCATACAGACTTAGTGCCTCCTAGCTCCTGTGACACGTTTGTGATTATGACCCCACTGCCACCCATACAGTCGTCACAGAACATTTACCACCATACTCAGCAGAATATGAACTTGTATACTCGTATGACTCGTATCACCAGTTTGATTCACATGTCGGGAATAATCCTGTGAGACGGTGGTTGGCTTAGCTCGAGAACCTGGTATGGAAGTTGATGGGATTTATCGCAACAACATTTTCGTGACTGACTCGTAGAACAATGATGCCCTGTATGAGCAGGCAGCCGATAGTCGTGTTGGTGGGCTGCCATTGCATAGAGAAGACGAAAGTCCTTGTAGATACCATAGTGATATATGGGGGATGTTCCACAGTGCATCTCACAACTAATGCAACTTAGAGCCAACTATCAAGCTCGTCTCCATCCTCTTTCACATTTTGAGTAGGCGTGATGCCCACTTACTCGTTCAACACTTGGTTGATTCTGGGTTGAAACGTGATAGGGTTACTCATTCCTGCTACCATTGGAAAGAATATTTAATCTTCCAAGAGAACCACATCAAATATATTGCTTTAATTCGTGGAACCGCTTTGCCTCGTGAACGTCTCTCTTCAGAGTCTTCGCCTCAGGAAGTCATGCATATCACCAGACTACATATTCCAAAGATGCAAGGTTTCAGTTTGTGATAAAGAAGGGGGTCTGTCCACATGAAATCCTGGATTTGTTGGAGACACTCTATGAAACGGCATTGCCTGACATAACCACACTGTCCGGTATACTAATGGGCACTGCAATAATGGAAGTGGAGGATGAGCAGGATCGGAATCTTCGTCTGGTGTTTAGCGTCCATTGTTTAGGAGAATATGCTAGATTATAAACTAATAGCAATGTACGCTTCCTCACGTACATTTTAGAGTAGTTCTGCTTTCTATTTCTTCATGCCAGGTCTTTCGTGGGATTCGGTACACGGAATATGTCAGCATTGAACAGTTGACTGGTGTTGACATCTTGCTCTTCTATGAACGCAGAATTCATGGAAAACTTTCCCAGTGACTGCACAGTACGCCAAGATGAGTAACTCATGGATGAGTGACGAGTAGTACAGGCGAAATAATGATTTATCTAAAATCATTTACCTAGATGTAAACCACCTCTGTGGGTTCGCCGCACAACAGAGCCAGCCATTTCCAGGGTCCCGATGAATGTGTGAAGGAGAAACTGCCAGACTAAAGGATAAGATCCGTGAACCAGGTGGGGATGCTGGTGAAAGAAAGATCTTGGCCTTAGAACTGGCGTATCTCGCCCATTTGCATGATGAAGTCAGGTGCCAATACATAACTTTGGGATGGAGCCCTTTTGTGGGAGTGGGCTCTCTGGACACGGCCAGGGAACAAAGAGCGTTATACGAGGTGCATTCAAGTTCTAAGACCTCCGATTTTTTTTCCGATGCAACTGGCGTTACTTCTCGACGTAATCGCCCTGCAGACGTACACATTTTTCACAATGCTGACGCCATGATTCCATGGCATCGGCGAAGGCTTCTTTAGGAGTCTGTTTTGACCACGGGAAAATCGCTGAGGCAATAGCAGCACGACTGGTGAACGTGCGGCCATGGAGAGTGTCTTTCATTGTTGGAAAAAGCCAAAAGTCACTAGGAGCCAGGTCAGGTGAGTAGGGAGCATGAGGAATCACTTCAAAGTTGTTATCACGAAGAAACTGTTCCGTAACGATAGCTCGATGTGCGGGTGCGTTGTCTTGGTGAAACAGCACACGTGCAGCCCTTCCCGGACATTTTTGTTGCAGTGCATGAAGGAATTTCTTCTTCAAAACATTTTCGTAGGATGCACCTGTTACTGTAGTGCCCTTTGGAACGTAATGGATAAGGATTACGCCCTCGCTGTCCCAGAACATGGACACCATCATTTTTTCAGCACTGGCGGTTACCCGAAATTTTTTTGGTGGCGGTGAATCTGTGTGCTTCCATTGAGCTGACTGGCGCTTTGTTTCTGGATTGAAAAATGCCATCCACGTCTCATCCATTGTCACAACCGACGAAAAGAAAGTCCCATTCATGCTGTCGTTGCACGTCAACATTGCTTGGCAACATGCCACACGGGCAGCCATGTGGTCGTCCATCAGCATTCGTGGCACCCACCTGGATGACACTTTTCGCATTTTCAGGTCATCATGCAGGATTGTGTGCACAGAACCCAGAGAAATGCCACCTCTGGAGGCGATCTGTTCAACAGTCATTCGGCGATCCCCCAAAACAATTCTCTCCACTTTCTTGATCATGTCGTCAGACTGGCTTGTGCGAGCCCAAGGTTGTTTCGGTTTGTTGTCACATGATCTTCTGCCTTCATTAAACTGTCGCACCCATGAACGCACTTTCGACACGTCCATAACTCCATCACCACATGTCTCCTTCAACTGTCGATGAATTTCAGTTGGTTTCACACCACCAAATTCTGAAAACGAATGATTGCACGCTGTTAAAGTAAGGAGAAGTCACCATTTTAAGTATTTAAAACAGTTCTCATTCTCGCCGCTGGCGATAAAATTCTATCTGCCGTACGGTGCTGCCATCTCTGGGACGTATTGACAATGAACGCTGCCTCATTTTAAAACAATGCGCATGTTTCTCTCTCTTTCCAGTCTGGAGAAAAAAAATCGGATGCCTTAGAACTTGAATGCACCTCGTATTCTGCCCTGTAGAAACATTAAGTAATGCCACAGATTTGGTATGGAATGTTAGAATCACGCGCGAAAACTACTCCGAGCAATGTTGTCATGGATTTCCATGTTAATGAAAGACTGTAGAGATGTCCTAGATTCCAATGCAGTCCATGAAGGCTGTCTAGATTGGTATGTGTGTTGTGGACCTCTCCAAACTCCACATGTACCGCTTTCAGTATGAGTTTGCGAAGCCAAACTTCGTCAATCCCAAGTTACATTGTATGGATGTAGTCAGTTTAATCTACTGGGTTAAAGGCAGGGATCCATGTGAAACAATTAGATACTCCTGAAGAACTGAACACTTCCGGACACGCAGCTAATAATCCTTTTGAAATAATACCAGAAAACAAGTAGGTTATTGGCGTAATCAATGATGAAGTGAATGGATCACAGAATGTGGAGTTTGTTGGCACTCATATCAAACATATGCGAGTACTGTGTAGATGCAGATGGCGCCCAGTGGCGGGCTAATGGTGTGCATAGTGTGGTCTCAAATGTTATCTCGATAGAGAATTAGTGTGCCTGCTTTATGGCATTGGTGCGGCTCCATAAACTGTCAGTATATAGAGATTTGATGAGGGCTGCTGCATCATAACATACGGTTCATCTGTGCAGATCAACAAATGACACTATGTGATCAAAAGTATCCAGACATCTGGCTGAAAGTCACGTGAAAGTTCTTGGCGCCCTCGATTGGCAATGCTGGAATTTAATATGGTGTTGGCCCACCCTTAGCCTTGATGAGAGCTTCTCCATTCAGGCGCTGGAAGGTTTCTTGGGAAATGGGAACCCGTTATTCATGGAGTGCTGCACTGAGGACAGGCATCGATGTCGATCGGTAAGGCCTGGCACGAGGTCGGCGTTCCAAAATATCCCAAAGGTTTCTATAGGATTCAGGTCAGGACTCTGTGCAGAACAGTCCATTACAGGGACGTTGTTGTCGTGTAACCACTGTGCCACAGGCCGTGGCTTAGGAACAAGTGCTAGATCAAGTTGAAATACGCACTCACCATCCCCAAACTGCTCTTCAACAGTGGGAAGCAACAAGGTGCTTGAAACATCAATGTAGGACTGTCCAGTGATAGTGGTACGCGAAACAAGGCGTGCACGCCCTCTCCATGAAATACACGACCACACCATAACAACACAGCCTCCGAATTTTACAGTTGGCATTAAACACGCTGGAAGATGACGTTCACTGGGCATTCGCCATACCGGCACCCTGCCATCGGATCGCCACATTGTGTACCGTGACTCATCACTCATCACATCGTTTTCCCACTGTTCAATCGTCCAATGTTTACTCTCTTTACACCAAGTGAGGTGTCGTTTGGCATTTACCGGCGTGATGTGTGGCTTATGAGCAGCTGCTCAACCATGAAATCAAAGTTTTCTCAACTCTTCTCTAACTGTCATAGTACATGCATTGGATCCTGATGCAGTTTGGAATTATGGTGTGATGGTCTGGATAGATGTCTGCCTGTTACACATTACGACCCACTTCAATTGTTGGTGGTGTCTGTCAGTCAGGCGAGGTCGGCCTGTGCGCTTTTGTGCTGTACGTGTCCCTTCCCATTTCTACTTTACTGTTACATCGTAAACAGTGGACCTAGGGATGCTTATGAGTCTGGAAATCTCGTGTACACACGTGGCACCCAATCGCCTGACCACGTTCGAAGTCCGTGAGTTCTGCGGAGCGCCCCATTCTGCTCTCTCACTATGTCTAATGGCTACTGAGATAGGTGATATGGCGTACCTGGCAGTAGGTTGCAGCACAACGCACCTAATATGAAAAAATAAGTTTCTGGGGTTGGCCGGATGCTTTTGATCACATAGTGTAGTAAATAGACGCATTGTGTGTACATCAAATACATACCATTGTAAATAAAAATGGAAAAATATTAATAAGCAAAATACAGTAAAAATGTATTACAAAAACAAAATAGTTTATAATCTGTTGGTTAGTTTGTTGTAGGGACTATAATAGTTACATCCAAACCCTGCCGGTAGATAATTATTAGTTGCAGCAAACATGAGTTTCTTCCCAGTAATGCTCAGACTTCGAATGGAAAAGCCTACACAGTCGACTTAGTTATTAAGGGTTATAATGAGGGGGAGGGTGGGGGGGGGGGAACGAAGGTGAGCTCGGATCTTATTGGTCCACCTTGGTTTCCTACTATTTTATTGTGCTCCAATTGGCTGAGAGACGTGGAGTGGCTACATGCGAGTTTTAAGAATATATCAAATAACCTTCATCGAGTTACGTCATGATCTTGAATATAACTCGTAAAATTGCCTAAGGAGTGCGGTTAGTTCCCCTGGATGACCTTGATAAAATCCCAGTGGTTTCCTGTGAGAAGGGGAGTTATCTTGAATATAAACTGGCGAAGTGGGTAATCTGACGCTGGATGTTCAATAAGTGGTAAGATTATCTTCCCTGAAACATGCATTGCTATACTGTTGCCCTTTAAATCGCGTCCCCTTAGATCCGGTTCTCTGTAGATGCCAGTCCCTTTACATCTGGAATATACGCTGCTATCCTGTCCCCAGACAAAGCTTATTTCACTCACATGTGACACTTTTTGGGGATAGAATTTTCAGTATCATTAGTGCATAACATTTTTGTAATTAAATGACGACTCAAGGAACCAGATTCCTATGTATTGTAGCATTATTTTTACATGTCAGTAAATAGTTCATTAATTGTAACAAAAGTTCCACCTCATTTTGCCACTGAAGTTATATTTTATGGTGGTTTTCGTTTTGAAATGAGTTTTCCTCCGGTATTAAGATGAGCAATAAAAGGAAATGCATATTAACATTTTGAGGACTGAGCAGCTAGGGTTTAGTTCAAACGACGGATCCTGTGATATTTCAGTTTCTTGACTTTGTAAGAGGGCGCTTTGCCTGTGAAATCCTGCAAAGAAACAGACTTAGAATTAGAATTTGTTATATATGCCTTAATATGAAAAAATTTCAGACATTTTAGAAATGAAGTCCTGTTTTATTAGCGCCAGGGATATTCTTAGTGTTGCGGTTAATTATGTTTGTGACATTACTAGTAAATTACATTATTACGTTGTACAATGTGTGCTCATTCATTTCTTACAGTTCCATACACATAAAAGGTCGAGAAGACAAACGATGGCGCCCTTGGAGTTAGCAGAGGAGGTAAGTGCTCTTGTAGATTATTCAGTCACTCTCGGGGGGGGGGGGGGGGGGGGGGGATATTTAACAACTAAAATATGCAGCATTGATATTGCTCAATGAAACTAACTGAAAATGTAATTTTACATTGAAGATTGGTTACATTTACCTCATTGTGTAGAATTTCCAAAGGTTTTGGAAAATGAATCTGTATATCACAATCTTCAAAATGGTGCATGGCATCTTCTCTCGCATTTGTGGAACATCATTACTTTGTATTTAAGTTTTTAGTGAGTGTATTTCTTTTACATGGTTAATTTCTTGGAAAATGTACTTCTGTATTTTCTTCATAATTGCTAGAAAATCGTATCATATTGCTCAAAAGTGTAAGTTGTCTCACATTTTTTCACTTGACCTTCTTTGTCAATGAGTTACGTTGAAAAATGAAAAACATAATGGTAGGACACACAAATGTTAAAGGTATTTTCGGTGTCTTTTATGTATGGTCTGTTATCTACAATACTTATAAAAGCAAAAATACTTGACAGTATTTATAGGTTGCTAATATTTTATCTTATTGTCGATGTACACACATAAAATAGTTCTGCATCACCGCAGTTCCCAGAACTCCTGGAATTAGACGTTGACTGTGGATGTTGTATTACAGACAGTCTGACTGTTCAGGGATATCACTAAACCCACCCAAAGATGTAAAGAACCATGCATGAGTAACACCTGTTACACAGAGGAGGCCCGACAACCGATCAATTCTAGTCATTCCACCAGGAAGGAGGTACATGTTGTGTGTAGGTCAACCATGTCCAGACAGTCAATACCGCGCTTTGGTCGCTTCCACATTGTTACTTTGTGCCAGGAAGGGCTCTCAACAAGGGAAGTGTCCAGGCGTCTCAGAATGAACCAAAGCAATGTTGTTTGGGCATGGACGAGATGGAGAGAGAGAGACAAGAACTTTCGATGACATGCCTCGATCAGGCCGCCCAAGGGCAGGGGATGACCGCTACCTACGGATTATGGCTCGGAGGAACCCTGAGAGCAACGCCATGTTCAGTAATGCTTTTTGTGCAGCCACAGGACATCGTGTTAAGACTCAAACTGTGTCCAGTAGGCTGCATGATGCGCAACTTCACTCCCAAAGTCCATGGCTAGGTCCATCTATGCAACCACGACACCATGCAGTGCGGTACAGATGGGCCCAACAACATGCAGAATGGACTGTTCAGGATTGGCATCACGTTCTCTTCACTCATAAGTGTCCCATATGCCTTAGAGACAATCGTTGGAGACCTGTTTGTAGGCAACCCGGTCAGGCTGAACGCCTTAGACTCACTGCCAAGGCAGTGCAGCAAGGTGGCGGCTCCCTGCTGTTTTGGGGTGGCGTTATGTGGGGCCAACGTACGCCGCTGGTGGTCATGGAAGGCACTGTAATGACTGTACAATACGTGAATGCCATCCTCCGACCGACAGTGCAACCATATCTGCAGCATATTGCCAAGGCGGTCGTCTTCATGGACGACAATGCACGCCCCCATCGTGCACGTCTTGTGAATGACTTCCTTCAGGATAACGACATCGCTCGACTAGAGTGGCAGCATATTTTCCAGAAATGAACCCTATCTAACATGGCTGGGATAGATTCAAAAGGGCTGTTTATGGACGACGTGACCCACCAACCACTCTGGGGGATCTACGCCAAATCGCCATTGAGGAATGGGACAATCTGGACCAACAGTGCTGTGATGAAGTTGTGGATAGTATGACACGACGAATGCAGGCATGAATCAGTGCAAGAGGACGTGCTATTAGGTATTAGAGGTACCAGTGTGCACAGCAATCTGAACTACCACCTCTGAAGGCCTCGCTGTATGGTGGCACAACATGCTATGTGTAGTTTTCATGAGCAATAAAATGGGAGGAATGATGTTTATGTTGATCTCTCTTCCAATTTTTTGTACATGTTCCGGAACTCTAGGAACCAAGGTGGTGCAAATCTATTTTGATGTGTGTACTTAGTTCTTGTTCATTAAACACGTTTTCCATATTTGGTCTCCCCCCCCCCCCCCCCTCCCTGAGGCTTGGGGTTCTACCATAAGTTCATGCATGGCTTACACAGGACCCATAGTTATACCAGCCCTTTCTTCCTTACCGCTCTGCACTTATCCTCCTTTCCTCCCTGTCGTAACCCCTCCCCCTCTGGCCCCCCCTTAGTTTTCATACCTACAGTATGTTGACCTGGCCAGCCATCTGGTTTTCTGTGTTCCTTCCAGTTTTGATGCCATTGCTTTTTCTTTTTGATCCTTCCTTGTTTAGTGTTTCTGGTCCCTCTTTGGAGTTTGACCTCCACTTACAAATTTTCTCTCTGTAGCGTGAGATAAACCATTTGGGGAATAACTCCCTCCTAGTACCTAAGGCGTCGATACCTCTCCCCCTTCCTTCCCTGGAGTAGCTCCACATGGCATTCTTTCGTTCAACTCTCCCATTGGGCGTCTTCCACCCTCTGCCATTTCGTATTGGCCATACTAGGTTGACCAGTAGTTTTTTACCCAGCAGTGAGCCTAACTCCCAATCCTCCTCACCTTGTAGTTGCGGGGCCCCCCACTACCGTGATCCATATTTTGCTGGATTGCCCCTGCGTTTCGGCCCTTCTTACTACATATCCCCTCCAACCTTCCTTGTCCTGCGTGTTAGCAGACGATCCTCATATGGTAACATCTTTCCTCGGTTTTCTTCGCGAAAATGGTCTCTTCCGGTGTTCAAATCATCGAATATTCGTCTGGAACTGGAGGCCATTAGTTAGCGTTCACATTGCTTATGGAGCCGTTGGCCTTGTCTCCACAGTGGCCGGGTTCTTCTCCCCTTTTTCCCCTGCATTTTGCCTGGTTTCTCTGCCATTTTGATTCCCCTTTTTTGATCTTCTCGTGGTGTTGCCCACATTGTCACGATCATGGTATTGCGCATGCTACGGTATTCTGTATGGTATGGTGTGGTGTATGATATGGTATGAATGGTGGAGCTGATGCCCCAAAGCGCATTGCGTATCTGTGACGGTCCTGCTCTCTCTGTTTGCGCCCACCCCATCCTGATCTGTCCTCTCCCTGCTGCCCTTTCATACCTTTAACCTCTTTCTTTGCCCATTTCACCTTCCCCTTGACTGACTGACTGTCCTTTGTGTTGTCTCTCTCTGTTTCTGCCACCTCAGATCTCAGGACTGATGACGTTGCTTTTTGGTCCCTTCCTGCCACCCCAGCCCATCCCCAATCAACCAACGAAACAACCAACATTCTTGATCTGCCCTTTACACTCCTTGATGTCGCAGTTTCGCTGTTTTGGAACAAATATCTTCAGGTACTGTTTCCTTAAAATTGAGTAATTTACTGTTACTAACTTTATGGTTAAGGCTGTGAGATCTACGTCTTGTGAAAACTGGCTGCATGTTAATTCCACTACATAGGCTGACTAACAGCTACAGAATACGGAAGTGGAAAACTGATCTACTGTAGAAATACAGTAGATTCTGTACTACTGCATAGCAGTGTTACTTCCTATACCAGAAATGTGTCTGTATAAATGGCGCAAGTTGAATACTTATTTTGTTTTTCTTTCCTTTTCCATATTGATTTTATCACGTTTTTGTACTAGGAAAAAGCTTCAGCGTATCCCGTAAATACTTGTCTCTGAAGGTACAATAGCAAAAAATGTACGCTAGACTTTTATATTGTCAAACCCTATCTTGGAACCTTTCTCCTAGATAAGTCAGTACTTATCATTAAGTTCCTTCTTTTGAAGAATTTACGTAACAACATTATAACAGAACTCGCTCTGTCCATTCTTCATTCAATTTTGATTCTGTTGCTTACTTTTCTAAAATCTTGTCTTGGCTGCAAACAAACACCTACACTAGTCACACACGTCAGTAAATATTGTATTTATATTACATGTGCCCAGTACTTTGCAACCTCCAAGGCGCTTGGAGTGGCTTGCAGGAGATCAATCTTCGTGCAGGATGTAGGGCACAAAAGGCACTGGAGCATGTGGCTTGTGGTTTGTTCTTGTCCACAATCACAGGACGTATCTTCTGTTATGAAGCCCCATCTCTTCAGGTTGTCTCTGGATCGTCTGACTCCTGACTGTAAACTTTTTAAAGATTTCCACACCAGCCAGCTCTCGTTGTGTCCAGGTGGTAGTTCTTCAGCTTCTGGCGTCTGCAGGTGAGGCGTCGACTTCTTCCATAACTCCAGCCTTGCCTTCTCTGGTGAAATGGTGAGCTTCTCGGATGTTCTCTGGAAGCTCTTTTCTCTGGAAGCTCTTTCTCGATCTCAGCCGTTGCTGTGGTGGATTATGTCCGTGCAGTGGATGGGCACTGTCCTGTTCCACTTTCAGTCTCTCCTTGTTAGCAACCACTGTTCTGTGTACCCATGGTGGCGCTATTCCAGCCAGGCAGTAGAGCATATCAGTTTAGGTAGGTCTTAAGCAACCTGTGATCAACCTGCAGGTTTCGTTGAGAGCAATGTCTACTTGTCTGGCATGAGATGACCTGTACCAGACTGGAGAAGCATATTCAGCAGTAGAACAGCACAGTGCCATTGCAGAACAGCGAATAGTTTGTGGATGTGATCCCCACTGTGTCCCCGCTACTTTGCGAATTAGGTTGTTTCGAGCGGAGATTTTAATTTTAGTGTTCTTGCAGTGAGTTTTGAATGTCAGAGATCTATCGAGAGTGACTCCCAAGTATTTAGGTACATGATGATGATGATGATGATGATGATGATGATGATGTAGTTGGATGCCTGACCATGCAATATGTAGCTCACGATTAGCTTCCCTGTTCCTTAAATGAAAAGCACACACTTGTGTCTTCGAAGGGTTTGGTCTGAGTTGGTTCCGATTGTAATAGTTTCACAATGTTCTAAGTGCTGTTGTCCGGTTTCTTTCCACTCTTTCAAAGCATGAGCTCTGTGTAGCAAGGACTAGGACATCTGCATATAAGAATCTCTTTGTGCCTGGGGTCAATGGCTGGTCGTTGGTATAAATGTTGAAGAGAAGTAGAGCCAAGACGCTTCCCTGAGGTAGACCATTTTTCTGCGCTCTCCAGCGACTGTGCTGTCCTTGAAATTCAACAAAAAAACCTACGGTTTTGGAGGAGGGTGCTGAGTAGTCTAACGAGGTGATCATATTGTATAATTTTGCATGGAGTAACCGATGATGGACAGTATCATACGCTGCTGTGAGATCCACGAAGACCACATCAGTTACTTGACGGGTTTCAAAGCCATTCCCTATAAACTGAGTGAGATTCAAAAGTTGCCCTGTGCAGCTTCTGTTTGGTCGAAATCCTCCTTGTTCAGGTATGAGAACAGGGTCTATTACTGGTAGGATTCTATTCAGAATCATACGTTCGAACAGTTTATAAGGGTGACACAAAAGGCTAACTGTTCTGAAATTCTTGGGATGATTTGCTTCCTTTCCACGTTTCAGAAGAGCTATTACCCTGCTCTTTCGCCAGATCTTTGGTATATGGCACTGGTTCATGCAGTTGTTGAAAAGCTGCAGGATTCACTTTCTTGTTTCTGGACCGAAAATCTTGAGTTGCTCCATACGGAAGTCATCTAGACAGGATGCTTTACCAGTTTTGCTCTCCTTAATAGCCTTGTTTAATTCAGAAATCTGGAAAGGAAGAGTCAGATTCCTCGTTTGTTCTTGGGCCTCTTGCTGTACTTCGGAACTTTGATTCTATGGCTTCCTTTCCCATTCATGAGCAGTTGGTTTGCTATCTGATCTGCAGTAATGCTGCAGTGTGATGTGGATCTGGTTGGGTCATTATTGAGGCGTCTCAATAATCTCCACGCTTTGACTGTTTCTGATGAGATCAAGTTCTTCCGTCGTTTTAACCCCAGAATTCCTTTTGGATGCTTTCAGAGATGCAATAAGTTTCTTCCCAGCCAGTAGCATTGTCTCGTCGAATGGATCTTCTTAGAATAGCACCTTATACTCTGTAAATTGGGCAGTGAGTTCTGAAGTTAGACTAGGAATGTATGATGTTCGACAACCCCGAGGAATTGCAATTCTGGAGCACCTCTTTACAGCCCTCACAAAAGTGTCATATGAGACAGGTGAAGGTTCTGTATTGGGAATTGCAGCGTCCAGCGTTTCTGTAAACTTCGGCCAGTTGGATTTCCTGAAGTATAACCTACTTCTGAACGGAACTGTCTGTGGTCTAACTGCTGCGTAGATTTCGCACATGATCGGTCTGTGCTGTGTATTTGGAATAGGATTGCAGACAGATTTTATGCACTGTTGTGAGATGTTCTCGCTGCAAAATATTAGATCAGGATTGTATCTGCTTTTCCATCTGCCACTGATGAGATGCAGGTTGCTTAGGGTCAGATGGTTGCCTTCCGCCCATTATTGTAATACCATTCTCATCATCATGCTCATAGCTCCCATGTGGTGCTGTGACAGTTGAAGTCACCAGTCACTATTTGCGTGTGTTGACTAGAAAAGTTATCTGCTAGATTGATTTTGAGATCAACGTCCGGTGGTTTGTATACGGATGTGACTGTACAGCCTTGATTTCCAAAGTTTCGACAACTTCTCATAGTGCCTGAAAATGTGAAATGTTTCCCACGTCTTCAACAGCAGCATCCCAATTCACACCCGACCTAAGCAGTATCGGCATCCTTCCCTATCTGAACACAACACCCTACTCCTTGCTACACATCACGTATCAGTAGAACATACATAGATGAGAGACCTGTCCCGTGTGTCCTACCACTGTCACCTATTTTTGTCTCATCGTGGGTATCTCCTACAGTGTCAGAGGCAGGGCCACCCGTGAACGTGGCCACACAGTCTACTGACTCGGCTCCAACCATTGTGCCGCACCCCCCCCAGTGGGGCTCGCCACTTTTTGGCGGGTTTGTGCTCGGCTACCGTGGGGCCCCAGCCTTTGCAGCATTTTCTCCCTTCTGTGCTGCATGTATGTCCTCTCGCTATTCTTTTTCCCCTCCCTTGCGGAACATGTCTGGGGTATTACTGGGAATGTTCCGCATTATCTGTTCGTTCCCTTTTCCTTTCTTTGTTTACCTTCTCCTCTCGTTCCTCCGCTTGGGTGTTCGAGGGGTCCTCGTTTTCTTCTTCCTCACTGTGCACTCCCGAAGGCTGGCTCACGCGTCTGATATGTAACCGGTGAGTGGGTAACGCGTAATTTTCAGCCCCGTGTCGGCAGGTAGAGTTGGCACGTACCCCATGGTACAGGCCAGGCCCAGAGAGGGATGATTGCCTGAGCTGCAACCTTCCCAAATTGCCGTATGATTCCTCAGTCAGGTGTTGGGGAGGTGCGAACAGTCACCTAGGGCAGGTGCCCCCATTTGTGAAGGAGCGTGCCACCGGAGATGCTGGCAATCTTGGGGGATTTTCTCGCTGTGAACAAATCATCTTCACAGTCGACGTCTATGAAACGTAAACGGTATGAGGCTAACGATTCAAAATCCCTTCCAGCTGCACCACGGTTCCTCATGGTCTCTTATACTGAAGACTGTCAGTCCTTCGCCGTGGTAAATCCGTTTATTGTTCAGAAAGGTATTGCAATTTTGAGCCCTGCTGCTTCTGATTCTCAATCGCAACAACTGCTTACCACCTAACTTCTCCACAGCAACCCTGTTTGTGTCGAGGCCCTTGGACCTCTGAATTCTTCCTGTGGCTTTAATTATACTAGGCTGCTTGACTGTTTAACTGAGGCTGAAATCCAATCTTATCTCTCTGATCAGTGTGTCATTTCCATCCATCGGGTTATAAAAATGGTAGACTCCTCTCTAATGCCCACCTGCACTATTTTTATCACTTTTGATATAGTGGTGCTTCTGTCCAAGATCAAAGCAGGCTATGAAATTATAACAGTTAGACAGTACATTTCGAACCTGATGTGCAGCTACCAGTGTCTTCGTTTTAACCACACTAGAACCTAATGTCGACACCCAGCCAAGTGTGTAATCTGTTGTAGGGATGTGCATCAGGGCAATCGTCTGCCTCCTTCTCTCCGCTGTATCAAGTGCAATGGCGGCCGTGCCGCCGCCTCTCTGTATTTTCCTGTGTTCCTTGATGCGTGGGCTGCCCAAGAGATCTGTGTAAGGGAAAAAGTACCTTACCCAGTCACTCGCAAGTTATTGGTTAGTCGCAAATACTGTGTTCTCCCGTCTGGTACCTATAGTTCTGTTCTTAGTGCGTCTAGATTCATGAAGGACATGCCCACACAGACATGCGACCTCAAATTCAGCTCTGAGGTTGTGAAATAGCCCAGCGTCACGGTAGCATCGCCATCCCCCGTCCAGATGTGCAACAAGACATCAAACTTTCAGCTCAAGGGGCGAAGCCACCAGTTACAGAACTGGTAGGCCAGAAAGGGCAGGAGTAGTACTCCCATGGAGACTTCCTACATCCCTCCAGCCAAACAACACCCAACTGTCCCTTTGCTAACCAGAAAGGCTTGAAGCAGTCCACCAAAGGCAAACGATCTTCCACTCCGCCAACTCTGGGATCCTCTTCGACAGTATTGCTATGTGACACCTTAGCCTGGCTGGCCTGAGTGTTGCCTGTGTGCACCACCAACCGTTTTTCTGCGTTGGACTCCATAGACCGACAGCACAAGCAATCCAATGCTTCTGTGCACCCCATGGAGCGGGATCCTCCTGCATTTGTGCCCTGAAGCAGTGACTCTTCGCAGGCTGACACTCGGCAGCCACCGAGGTGACACTCCGTCTCGTCCACATCGTGACTCTCCTCCACTCGAACGTTCGTAGCCTTCGGTCCCAAAAAGAGGATTTACGGCAGCTTTTAGCATCGCAGCATCCCCTTGTACGCTGCCTTCAGCAAACGAAATCGCACTCTCGTGACCACTTGAAGCTTTGATATTCCTTCCTGGGTCGTTTTGACCTTCCCCCTGGGGTCGGCAATCCATCTCATTGGGCTGTCATGCTGCTCGTAGGGGATGACAGTTCGTAATCTACCCATCTTCAAGCTGTTGCAATTCCCCTTTATCTTCCTCACCTGACTTTTTCCCCCTGTAACGTTTACATCCCTTAGTCATTTGATGTCACCAGGGCAAACTTCCTTCAGCTTATTAGGCAACTACCTCCTACATTTCTGCCACTCGGCGACTTTAATGAACACCATCCCCTTTGTGGTTCTCCCAGAGCCTGTCGGAGAGGTTCCCTCTTGACCGACCTTCTTAACCAACTCTACCTCTCCTGCCTTAACAGTGGAGCACCCACATTCCTTTCTGACTCCTCCCACACATATTCTCATATGGACCTATACTTTTGCATTTTCCAGCTCTCCCATCGTCTTGTGTGGTCCACTCTTTGTAACACCTACTTGAGCGTCCATTTCTCATGTGCTATCAGTCTGCTGACTCCTACCTGACCTGTGTACACACCGAAATGGCATCTTACTAAGCCTGACTGGCGGCTTTACTCCTCCCTGGCGACCTCCAAAGAACAGTATTTCCCCAGCTGTGATGACCAGGTGGAATATCTCACAAATGTTATCCTTACTGCTGCAGAACATTCCATTCCTCGCAATTACTCTTCACCACGTCGTGTCCCAGTCCCTTAGTGGACTGAGGCATGCCGCGACGCAATTCGCGCACGGAGATGTTCTCTCCACGCTTTTACTGCAATCATATGATGACAAACTGCATTCATTAAAATCAGATGCGTGCAAAGTGTCGTCGCGTTTTTCGGGAAAGCAAAAAAGCTAGCTGGATTGCATTCATTAGTTCTTTTAACGTTTCCACCTCTTCTTCTGTCATGTGGGCCAACTTCAAACGACTGTCTGGGACCAAGATCCATTTGCAAATTTCTAGCTTGAAAGTAGCAGACGATATCATCGCGGACCCTATTGCTATCTCAAATACTTTGGGTCGCCATTTTGCCGACCTTTTGAGCTCTTACCACTATCACTTTGCCTTCCTCCACCAGAAATGAGCGAAGGAGGCTCTGGCGATACCTTTCCCTTCTCAGAATAGTGAGTGCTATAATGCCGCCTTTACGATAAGGGAGCAAGATCGTGCTCTCAGCTCATCCCGATCCTCCGCCCCAGGGCCAGTGTTGTGCAAATTCAGATCTTGCAGCACCTCTCTCTTGTAGGCAGGCGTTTCCTACTTAACATGTACAACCGCATCTGGGCAGAGGGCACATTTCCTGGCCATTGCCATTAAGCCACTGTCACCCTCATACCTAAGACCAGTAAGGATAAAAACCTTCCCTCTAGCTTACGCCCCATTTCTCCCACTGACAATATTTGCAAGGTGACGCATGAATCACGCCCGGCTCGAGTGTCATTATTTACTAACGACTGCACAGTGTGGATTTAGAGTGTGGCGTTCTGCAGTTGACCATCTCGTTAGTTTGTCCACCCGTGTCATGAATGGTTTTCTGCGGAAATCCCAGACTTTGGCCGTGTTTTTCGATTTGGAGAAGGCCTACAACACCTGCTGGAGAACTCTTTACATGTGGGGCTTCCGTGGCTGCCTGCCCCGTTTCCTGCGGGAATTTTTAGAAGGCAGAGTTTTCAAGGTGCATGTGGGTTCTGCCTTGTAGGACACCTTTATCCAGGAAGACGGTGTGCCTCAGGGTTCTCTCCTGAGCATCATCCTATTAGCTATCGCCATTTACCCTATAATGGCCTGTCGCCCACCGGACATCTTTGGCTCCCTCTTTGCCTTCTATTCCAGTTCTCACGGACCTGTCACTGAGCGGCGTCATCGACGACATCTCGATCGTCTGTACTCCTGGAGAACTTACAATGGTTTTAGTTTTTCCACTGACAAACCCGTCGCTATGAATTTCTGGCGGCGCAAATGGTTTCTCCTACCATCTTTACATTTTGGGCATGTTGCCCTTCCGTTAGTTGAAACTACGAAATTCATGATGCTCATGCTCGCTAGGAAACTCTTGGTCCTCTCATGTGTCTTACTTGGCAGCCAGTCTTACGCGGTTCCTCAATGTCCTACATGTCCTCAATGGTACCTCCTGGCATGCTGATCGAACCTCCGTTTGTAGCGATCCATTTTCCATCCGAAACTCGACTGTGGGTGCTTTGTTTATGCATCTGCACGTCCAGCCTCTTACGCCATCTCAACACATCCGCCATCATGTTATCCATTTGCCCACTGGCGCCTTTTGCACTACCCCAAGTGAGAGCCTGTATGCTGAAGCAGCTGAACTACCACTGTCCTACCGTCATGACTTTCTCCTCAGGCATGCTGTTAGTCTGCCATGCGTGGCCACCCATGCTATGCCTCCTTGTTCGATGCTTACTTCGATCGCCAGTACGAGGCACATCCCTCTTCCCTGTTACCTCCTGGAGTCCGTTTCCGGCGCTTGCTTCGGCAGCTTAATTTCAAACTACCTGCAACTTCCCCAGTGGGTGTGAATGCTTCGCCAATTTCGCTTCGTGAAGTGGCCCTTGTTAACCTCGGCCTTCATTGACTTCGTAAGGACACTACTCCAGCCTTACTCTGTCGCCTTCAGTTTCGTTAGTTTCGCACAGAATTTCGCGGTAGTACATTTGTGTACACTGATGGCTCTGACTGACTGTAGGGTCAGATGTGCCTTCGTCATTGGCACTCACGTCTTTAGTTGTCGGTTTCCGACACACTGCTCAGTATTTACAGCCGAGCTCTTCGCCTCTTATCAGGCCACAGAGCACATCTGGCGTCACAGACTATTAAATTGTCGTGCTCACACACACTAGGCGCCCTTCAAAGTCTCTGTGCGTTTTACACCGCCCATCCCTTAGTGCAACTTTATCACTCGTGTTGGAGCCACTGTGAATTTTGTGGATTCCTGGTCATGTCGGTCTGCCAGGAAACTAGGCTGCTGACGCTGCTGCCAAGGCTGCAGTCCTCTTACCTCAGCCCACTAGTTTCTATATTCCCTCCAGTGATCACTGTGTTGCTGTCCATCAGGAGGTAGCGTCCCTTCGGCATCGCCATTGGTCCTTCCTTAAAGGAATAAGCTCAAGATTATTAAGCCTCTCCCAGTGGCATGGGCGACCTCCTCTCGGCTCTGCCGCCTGGAGGAAGTCATTTTAACTCGGTTGCGTATTGGGCACTGTCTGTTTAGCCATCGTCTTTTTATAAGTGGCGCTCACCCACTACTTGTTATACTGCGCCCAAATTTTAACTGTTCGCTTCCTCCCAGCTGAAAGTCCATTTCTTAACCGTTTATGTTCCCACTTGCCGTCTGATTTATCGACCGTTTTAGCAATTGACGCGTGGGCTGTGGACTGCGATTTAGTTTCTGTCCGTGAAAGCGATATGACGAAAGGCATTTAATTTTTAGTTTTGGACCTCCGTTTTGTATGGTAACTTTAGTAGCTCTTTCTCCACGTCCCTGTTTTTCACTGTCTTCTATTATGTCAATTGGGATTGACATTAGTCATTTTTAACACCTCTGTCTTCGTGTTCTATAGTTTTGACGTGTGCGCATATGACCCCGGTTGTTTTTGCGCCCAAAAACGAGACACTGTACCGCATTCTATGTGAGCATCTCCTCTGACGAGCAGTTTGTCACTGTGAATGGCCACTGCTAGACTGGCTGAGAGGCAGCTGGACCGTCCAGTTTGAGATGGCTGCTTACCTGATGTGCTAGACTTCGACAGTCACTGCGCTGTCACTGTTAGGGCCTCAGCTACACCTGCTTCTGTCCCAACGCCTGCTCCCATTCCAGCTCTACACACGCCTACTGTCGCAGCCCCCCCCCCCCCCAGTGCACCTGTACAGTTTTTTCACGTTTTCTGCTACTCTCCCCAACCCTTCCCCCTTTCCCCATCCAACCGTCCTGTCACAACACTATATGTGCTTCCTCCCATAGGCAGCACTGCAGCATTCTACACCACCCTTTCCTCATACTGCCCTCCATCCCCATGACACATTTCGTGTGTACAGCCACATCAGCTGAGATAGCTGTTCTCCGCGTTTAGGCCTTACTACCCTCCCGTGTGTGTGCACGGTTTTTCTTTTTCATCATTTTATGGAGGATTAAGTTCTGTGTTCTTACATTGCCCTTGGTTGATGCTCAACATCTCTTCCATGTGGTGAGTTGTAATCTATCCTATCTCATATTGTTGCCCCATCCGGGATTTTCTAAGGTGTAAATTACACATTTTGACATTCTCAGCATCCTTGCAGCAACACACCCTAACAGAATCTCAAAATATGTAACAAAGTAAATAATATTGTTTGATTGGAGAGTAATTCTGCTTCACCTACACTGTCCACATATTCTCGTAACTGTTGTTGCATGCACTATTTGACTA